>NC_088226.1:27133226-27733226 GCF_036934945.1 Oncorhynchus masou masou | reverse complement strand
ACGCCCCCATTCTCATCGACGGGGCTGTACTGGAGCAGGTTGAGAGCTTTATGTTCCATGGTGTCCACATCATCAAACTAACAAACATGGTCCAAGCACACCCAACACAGTTGTGAAGAGGGTACGGAAAAAACCTATTCCACCTCAGGAGACTGAAAAGATTTGACATGGGTCCTCAGATCCTCAAAAGGTTCTACAGCTGCACCATTGAGAGCATTCTGATTGGTTGCATCACTGCCTGGTATGGCAACTGCTCAGCCTACGACCGCAAACTGTAGTATATCACTGGGGTCAAGCTTCCTGCCATCCAGGACCTCTATACCAGGCGGTGTCAGAGGAAGGCCCAAAAAAATGCCAAGGACTCCAACCACCATAGTCATAGACTGTTCTCTCTGCTACCGCATGGCAAGCGGTACTAGAGCACCAAGTCTTGGTCAAAAAGTCATAGCAGCTTCTACCCCCAAGTCAAAAGACTCTTGAACAGTTAATCAAATGGCTACCCGGACTATTTGCATTGTTCCAAACCTACCCCCCCGAGTTTCACGCTGCTGCTAATCTGTTTATTATCCATGTCACCTTACCTCTACCTACATGTTTATATTACCTCAATAAACCGGTGCCCCCGCACATTGACTCTGTACCAGAACCCCCTTTATATAGCCTCACTACTGTTATTTGTTTTATCCCCCCCCTTAAAACTACATTGTTGGGGAGAAATGCGCCACAGAGAAATGGCATTCTGTCAGGACACTGACTATTTCCCCTCCCATTCGGTCAAAGTTCACAGCAAATGCTCCATTCCACTTTCTACTGAATGAGGACATCTAGTGGAAGGCGTAGGAAGTGCTACCAGATCCATATCTTGTTGGGAAAGGAGGGGGCGATGACGTCAAAGTTGCCCCACATTCAGAATTTCACTTCTTGTTTGGAAGATTACCTGCCCTATGAGTTCTATTATACACACAGACAATTCCAACAGTTTTAGAAACTTCAGAGTGTTTTCTATCCAATAGTAATACTAATATGCATATATTAGCAATCTAGGACAGAGTAGGATGCAGTTCACTATGGGCACGCAATTCATCCAAAGTGAAAATACTGCCCCCTATCCTCAAGAAGGGCTTGTAAGCATTTCACTGTAAGGTCTACGACACCTGTTGTATTTGGCGCATGTGACAAATGAAATTTGATTTGACCTTATTTGTGAAAATCTTCAAAATGTTTTGGTGCAATTCAGAAGGCTGATTGAGGACCTTATTACTGATCAGTGGTTTTTTTATGACCATGTCCTTTCTGCTTGCATTTTGTATTTACATAGATGTGTGTAAGTTATGCAATTCTGGGCTCATCTGTAAAATAAAGGTTAAATAAAATTAATAAAAATAACCATATTTGGTGGTGAGTGGAAATGCAACCGGATGCTTCAGATGTATGGTGAAACATCTGGCTCATTGTTCTATCTGTGGTTGAGCAGCCCAGGTGAGCAAGCTGATTAGTAGATAGGCATCTTGTTGCTCGTCGACACGATTACCAACCATCGTTATTTAAAGTATCGAATTGGAAGTCTCCGTTAACACAGAAATACCTACAAACTGTATCAATAGAAATTGGCCAGCTTATTACGTCAATGGCAACGTCATCTGTTACGATGGAAATCTCCATTCCGAATACCTACCCCCTCACATGACAGGAATGATAGCCAGCTATCTAACAAGCAACCGCATCCTCTTGGCTTTTTTGACTTGCCCGCTCCATATTCAACACAACATTCCTTAGTAGTAGACATTTCGGCCGAGTGTAATACGACCCACACATCCCTTATGATTGAACGAGGCATGAGACATATGACTGAACGAGGGTGTTGTGATAGTTAACGTTACCGCTGAAGACCATAGCCGCAGAGGCTCCCATCACTGCGAAGAAAGGGGAGTATTCGGGACTTTCTGACGACATTCTTACGCGTTCAGGGAAAAGCGCACAAACGTCCTTTTTTTTAAAACGTCAACGTTTCTGTCGATTCTCAACACTTGCAATTGCAATGCCCTTTCGTGCAGCACAGGGACGACACCCAACAAAGCCACCTCTTCACAAGAACACTGGCGTAGCGGTAGAAAATGGCGAAACAGGATGTCACATGATCAGTCCACTGGCCATGTCCCATTATGTCGATATAGGGGTGTCCAAAATATCCTGCGTGTCATGTCCATTTCGTTCGCGTGAGAATACAAATAATATAATGTGTTGCCAAGAAAGGTATAACTCGTTTGTATATAATTTAATCAAATAAATTAGATGATATCCATCATTTTGTAGTCATATTGGTATGGTCCGCTGAAGGCTGTCTATTGCCTGGTTGTGGGAGGGGATGTGCCACAACCATAGGTTACTGTGGAACGCCGTTTGGGTCTTTGCGTGTCAAAAAAAGATATGAAAGTGATGCAGAAGGTTACAATTGGTGGAATTATGCCATGTTTAGTCTAGATAATGTTAAACAAGGTTGGAATGTGAAGCAATTAAATGGGTTACCAGACAGAACACAACTGTGAAGAGTTTATACAAATATTAGTGTTGTAACTCTTATCGCGGGACTGTAACTGAAATCACCTCCCCAGTCAGCCTATTGTGTGTATTGACATTCATATTGCACTGTACAGCTTTACCTAAGGATTGGGGATCAATGAAATGGGGTATCTGTCTACTCAATACCCAATATATTTTTTCCCAACGTCCTCCTCAGAGTTATCAGACTCCAAAAACATCCACGCTGTATTGTTTTTCCTCAAGAATGGTGTTCAATACACATGGGTTGACAATAAATGTGTCTCAATTCACAGTTGTTTCAAAGTCCTGCAATAAGAGCTATGACGCTATTGGTTCTCTGGGTGTTACTGAGTAGACTGATACCCTATGTCATTGATCCACAATCCATAGGTAAGGCTGTACAGTGAAATAAGTATGCCCCCAATGCAATTCTAAAGTCTAATACATCTAGTGTGATTTCAACAGCTTTTTGTCAAATGAATAAATTATTGTCTTTTGTTATTTTATATAACAACATTTCAACCTCGTTTAGCATGATCCATGTCATCAACAAAAATAACGCTAATTTATAAAGCAGTTCTTATTTGATTAATGGTGGTCGGACCCCTTTATGTGAAGCTAGAAACAATAGTGGACGTTGAGGTTAGCCTTCAAAATAAAAGTATGTCATCATCTTAAATAAGCATGCCCCATTCAAGAAATGTAGAACCAGGAACAGATATAGCCCTTGGTTCTCTCCAGACCTGACTGCCCTTAACCAACACAAAAACATCCTATGGCATTCTGCATTAGTATCAAACAGCCCCCTTGATATGCAACTTTTCAGGGAAGCTAGAAACCAATATACACAGGCAGTTAGAAAAGCCAAGGCTAGCTTTTTCAAGCAGAAATGTGCTTCCTGCAACACAAACTCAAACAAGTTCTGGGACACTAAAGTCCATGGAGAATAAGAACACCTCCTCCCAGCTGCCCACTGCACTGAGGATAGGAAACATCGTCACCACTGATAAATCCACTATCACTGAAGGTGTGGCGTCATATGCTATGTCATATGATATGATTAGCTGATATGTTAAATACCTATTCAGGTGTTGTAAGATCTGGTATGAGTCTGCAATGTAGTTGGGTAGGAACTCGACCTTAAGCTCGTCTGTAAAGCAAGGTGTGATGCAGGGTGATTTGTAGAACAGTCAGTCTGGACTTGCCGTTTATGTCGGCTGCAATAGAGTCAATAGAGTCATAATACCCATACAACCTAGCAGTCAAACAGGGAAATAGTTCCAATCATTTTTCCCAAAGTTATTTTTAGAAACACGTAAAATAAGGGATGTGTTTCATGTAGGCATGTTTTGAAAGCAGTGTAAATATCTTGGACAAGGTGATTGTAACCATTTCCCTGTTCGACTGCTAGGTTTTATGGGTATTATGACACCTTCGCTGTGGGTCTCTATGTAATAATGGATTTCTCCCTACTGTTCATCTATTTTTTAATTTTACCTTTATTTTACTAGGCAAGTCAGTTAAGAACAAATTCTTATTTTCAATGACAGCCTAGGAACAGTGGGTTAACTGCCTGTTCAGGGGCAGAACGACAGATTTGTAACTTGTCAGCTCAGGGATTTGAACTTGCAACCTTTTGGTTACTAGCCCAATGCTCTAGGCTACCACTAGGCTACCCTGCCGCCCCAAATCTATGATATTACATCAATGCTAAAACCTGTGCTGCAATGTTGCACGCACACACATTTTTCACTTTCACTTACTTAAGCTAGCAAATGAAGCTAGCTAGATAGTTTAGCCTACTCAAACACCCAGTTCAAACAGGAACGGATGCTATGTTACCTAGCTGGCTATGGCTATCCATCACTAGAACTCTTCCAAGTCAAGGTAAGCTTTTGGTTTTATAAATGTATTACCACCGTGGTCAGCCCGTGTAACTTCTAAACTGCTTGCTAACTGTGCACTGTACTGCACGATTATAGTGGGTCTACTAATGCGTTAGTTCTAGTAGCTATGTTGTTGACTTGACATTAGCTAATATGGTGACAACGATGTAGGCTGTGTGTAGCAGTTATGATATGAAGGTTTGGCTTGAAAATGTTTTTTTCAGTGTTGTGCACTGAAGCGCACAGGCAAAGGGAAAAGTTGAGGGGAGAAAAGCGTGTAGATGCGAGAAGGAATTATATGATCTGGCTGCTATGAAAGTGAACTGTGTTTGCATGTTACCAGGGATGTATTCATTCCGCCGATTCTGTTTGAAAAACGTTTCTTAAACGGAACGGGGATAAACATCCCTGAATTTGTCCAATAGAAGCTCTCGTTTGCAACTGTTGGACTAATGATTTACACCCTAAATCAGCAAGATGCAGGGAATGTTGTGGAGGGCGGTATTGATTTCTCAAATGTCTCTCGACCCACGTTGTAAACTTTCATTCATAGGCTAGGTTGTAGCAACCTCATGATGGGTATAGGGACAATTTGAGTATCATGTCGTAAGTAGCCTAAACCTATCCGTGTTATATTGACCTGGGTGAATGGAATATGTGACAGATATCCAATAAACTGTAATAGAAAAAAAGCTATGCTCATAAAAATTCTAATAATCGTCCTCCCTCTTAAACGATACAGACCGCCACTGTCTTTAGTGATCACCCTGATGTTCCCGTTGCTCTTTGATTTCATGGTCAAAAATGTTCAGTTTGGGCACAAGTTTCCCAGCACACAAAGCTTCCATCATGACATTGGAGTGCAGGTAGTCACACTTGTTTACGTCTATGATCCCTCCAACAAAACTCTGCTTGGTGTCAAACACCTTCAGAAGTCTGGGTCCCAGGATGACTGTACCAACAGCTTGTGCTTTGTTCCGGGTTATATATACCTTCCTAATGCTACTCTTCCCATCTACGTACAGTGGGGCAAAAAAGTATTTCGTCAGCCATCAATTGTGCAAGTTCTCCCACTTAAAAAGATGAGAGAGGCCTGTAATTTTCATCATAGGTACACTTCAACTATGACAGACAAATTGAGGGGAAAAAATCCAGAAAATCATATTGTAGGATTTTTAATGAATTTATTTGCAAATTATGGTGGAAAACAAGTATTTGGTCAATAACAAAAGTTTATCTCAATACTTTGTTAAATACCCATTGGTGGCAATGACAGAGGTCAAACGTTTTCTGTAAGTCTTCACAAGGTTTTCACACACTGTTGCTGGTATTTTGGCCCATTCCTCCATGCAGATCTCCTTTAGAGCAGTGATGTTTTGGGGCTGTTGCTGGGCAACACGGACTTTCAACTCCCTCCAAAGATTTTCTATGGGGTTGAGATCTGGAGACTGGCTAGGCCACTCCAGGACCTTGAAATGCTTCTTACGAAGCCACTCCTTCGTTGCCCGGGCGGTGTGTTTGGGATCATTGTCATGCTGAAAGACAGACCCAGCCACGTTTCATCTTCAATGCCCTTATTGATGGAAGGAGGTTTTCACTCAAAATCTCACGATACATGGCCCCATTCATTCTTTCCTTTACACGGATCAGTCGTCCTGGTCCCTTTGCAGAAAAACAGCCCCAAAGCATGATGTTTCCACCCATGCTAGTAGGTATGGTGTTATTTGGATGCAACTCAGCATTCTTTGTCCTCCAAACATGACGAGTTGAGATTTTACCAAAAAGTTATATTTTGGTTTCATCTGACCATATGACATTGTCCCAATCTTCTTCTGGATCATCCAAATGCTCTCTAGCAAACTTCAGACGGGCCTAGACATGTACTGGCTTAAGCAGGGGGACACGTCTGGCACTGCAGGATTTGAGTCCCTGGCGGCGTAGTGTGTTACTGATGGTAGGCTTTGTTACTTTGGTTCCAGCTCTCTGCAGGTCATTCACTAGGTCCCCCCGTGTGGTTCTGGGATTTTTGCTCACTGTTCTTGTGATCATTTTGACCCCACGGGGTGAGATCATGCGTGGAGCCCCAGATCGAGGGAGATTATGAGTGGTTTTGTATGTCTTCCATTTCCTAATAATTGCTTCCGCTTTTGCTTCCGATTTCTTCAAACCAAGCTGCTTACCTATTGCAGATTCAGTCTTCCCAGACTGGTGCAGGTCTACAATTTTGTTTCTGGTGTCCTTTGACAGCTCTTTGGTCTTGGCATAGTGGAGTTTGGAGTGTGACTGTTTGAGGTTGTGGACAGGTGTCTTTTATACTGATAACAAGTTCAAACAGGTGCCATTAATACAGGTAACAAGTGGAGGACAGAGCCTCTTAAAGAAGACTTAAAGCAGACTCCATCAGGTCTTCTTCCAGAATGGTCCTGTATTTGGCTCCATCCATCTTCCCATCAATTTTAACCATCTTCCCTGTCCCTGCTGAAGAAAAGCAGGCCCAAACCATGATGCTGCCACCACCATGTTTGACAGTGGGTATGGTGTATTCAGGGTGATGAGCTGTGTTGCTTTTACGCCAAACATAACGTTTTGCATTGTTGCCAAAAAGTTCAATTTTGGTTTCATCTGACCAGAGCACCTTCTTCCACATGTTTGGTGTGTCTCCCAGGTGGCTTGTGGCAAACTTTAAATGACACTTTTTATGGATATCTTTAAGAAATGGCTTTCTTCTTGCCACTCTTCCATAAAGGCCAGATTTGTGCAATATATGACTGAGTGTTGTCCTATGGACAGAGTCTCCCACCTCAGCTGTAGATCTCTGCAGTTCATCCAGAGTGATCATGGGCATCTTGGCTGCATCTCTGATCAGTCTTCTCCTTTTATGAGCTGAAAGTTTAGAGTGGTCTTGGTAGATTTGCAGTGGTCTGATACTCCTTCCATTTCAATATTATCCCTTGCACAGTGCTCCTTGGGATGTTTAAAGCTTGGGAAATCTTTTTGTATCCAAATCCGGCTTTAAACTTCTTCACAACAGTATCTCGGACCTGCCTGGTGTGTTCCTTGTTCTTCATGATGCTCTCTGCGCTTTTAACAGACCTCTGAGACTATCACAGATTACACACAGGTGGATTGTATTTATCATCATTAGTCATTTAGGTCAACATTGGATCATTCAGAGATCCTCACTGAACTTCTGGAGAGAGTTTGCTGCACTGAAAGTAAAGGGGCTGAATAATTTTGCACACCCAATTTTTGTTTGAAATATCCAATAAATGTCGTTCCACTTCATGATTGTGTCCCACTTGTTGTTGATTCTTCACAAAAAAATACAGTTATATATCTTTATGTTTGAAGCCTGAAATGTGGCAAAAGGTCGCAAAGTTCAAGGGGGTCGAATACTTTCGCAAGGCACTGTAGGTACTTATAGATGTCCACATATTCAAGGTCGGAACCATCCAGGGTGGTGATGCTAGTCAGGCGTGCGGGTACAGGCAGCGAACGGTTGAAAAGCATGCATTTGGTTTTACTAGCGTTTAAGAGCAGTTGGAGGCCACGGAAGGAGTGTTGTATGGCATTGAAGCTTGTTTGGAGGTTAGATAGCACAGTGTCCAAGGACGGGCCGGAAGTATATAGAATGGTGTCATCTGCATAGAGGTGGATCAGGGAATCGCCCGCAGCAAGAGCAACATCATTGATATATACAGAGAAAAGAGTCGGCCCGAGAATTGAACCCTGTGGCACCCCCATAGAGACTGCCAGAGGACCGGACAGCATGCCCTCCGATTTGACACACTGAACTCTGTCTGCAAAGTAGTTGGTGAACCAGGCAAGGCAGACATCAGAAAAACCGAGGCTACTGAGTCTGCCGGTAAGAATATGGTGATTGACAGAGTCGAAAGCTTTGGCAAGGTCGATGAAGACGGCTGCACAGTACTGTCTTTTATCGATGGCGGTTATGATATCGTTTAGTACCTTGAGCGTGGCTGGGGAGCACCCGTGACCGGCTCGGAAACCAGATTGCACAGCGGAGAAGGTACGGTGGGATTCGAGATGGTCAGTGACCTGTTTGTTGACTTGGCTTTCAAAGACCTTAGATAGGCAGGGCAGGATGGATATAGGTCTGTAGAAGTTTGGGTCCAGGGTGTCTCCCCCGTTGAAGAGGGGGATGACTGCAGCAGCTTTCCAATCCTTGGGGATCTTAGACGATATGAAAGAGAGGTTGAACAGGCTGGTAATAGGGGTTGCGACAATGGCGGCGGATAGTTTCAGAAATAGAGGGTCCAGATTGTCAAGCCCAGCTGATTTGTACCGGTCCAGGTTTTGCAGCTCTTTCAGAACATCTGCTATCTGGATTTGGGTAAAGGAGAACCTGGAGAGGCTTGGGCGAGTAGCTGCTAGGGGGGCGGAGCTGTTGGCCGAGGTTGGAGTAGCCAGGCAGAAGGCATGGCCAGCCGTTGAGAAATGCTTGTTGAAGTTTTCGATAATCATGGATTTATCGGTGGTGACCGTGTTACCTAGCCTCAGTGCAGCGGGCAGCTGGGAGGAGGTGCTCTTGTTCTCCATGGACTTCACAGTGTCCCAGAACTTTTTGGAGTTGGAGCTACAGGATGCAAATTTCTGCCTGAAGAAGCTGGCCTTCGCTTTCCTGACTGTGCTTACGTTGCCCCTCGTGGTTAGTATTGAAGGCATCTGGAAAAACGATGAATACTGAAATCTATCTATTGTGTTCTCCCTGCAACTACGGGGGATACAAGGTGCAACAAGTGAGAGAATAGTGCTGAAGCTCAAAAGAAAGTCTGTCTGATATGTGATGGATTTGGTCATTTTATTTGCCACAATACTGATCACAATAAACAGTGTGGTAGTCTTTTCAATATTTTATTGAGCAAAAGTTGTGTGCATTAAAGAAATAGACGCCTGGCTCAAATAGAAGCCAGCCTCTAATAAGCGCCAGTTGTGTACAGTGACTGAAGCAATTAAAGGCCAAGGCTATTCATTTAAGTTTTACGGTACTAGCTAAACAAGGTAGCCTTGAAATGAGGCTATAGTTGTCAAGATCATTTGTATTGTATCCCCCCCCCTTATGGAGTGGCAGCACATATGCGGATTACCATGTTTTTGGAATACTTCCTGATAACAATGTTAAATAACAAATGTGGGCTACTGAGCCAACAATACGGGGTGCTGCACACTTAAGCAGATCAGGCTCCAAATGATCAGCCCCTGTGGATTTTTGTCTCATGTTAACAAAGCATCCAGGACTTCTTTATCAGTGAATTCCTGAAAAGAAAACACCTGACCAGCATTTTCAGTAATATTCAATAGATTTTCACCATCTACATCCAAACTACTTTTTTTCAAGAGCTGGCTTTGAAATACATTAATGATATCAATTTAGTCAGTAATAGGGACAGAATCTAAATTAATTTATTGGGCTAGATAAGAGGAGACACAACCCTTCAGTGATGAGGAGACACAACCCTTTTGTGACAGTATAATTTATTTAAAAAATGTAGTTCCCCATGATAGGACAATAAATAAACTCGATGTATAATTTCCTTTAAAACGCTGTTCCACCATGATAGGGCAATAAATAAGTTGTATAATTCATTATAAAATGTATATCCCTCATCTGTACAAAATTGAAAGCTCTCTCACAACCCCTGCTCACAGACCTGCATTGGTTCTGGGATTTGCAACCATTTCCTTTCTCTCTCAACGCCACACTTTCCCAAACACCAAAAAACCCACACCACAACATCCATCTCAATACATCCACACATACTGTGCCTTCTGTTTCCAGTGTTTTTATCTCCACCCAGTTGAATGTGTTTTTGTGTTCCAATTAGTTATATTTGAAGATAGATAGAAAAGCTACAGTTGAAGTCAGAAGTTTACATAGACTTAGGTTGGAGTCATTTAAACTCATTTTTCAACCACTCCACAAATGTCTTGTTAACAAACTGTAGTTTTGGCAAGTCGGTTAGGACATCTACTTTGTGCATGACACAAGTCATTTTTCCAACAATTGTTAACAGACAGATTATTTCACTTATAATTTACTGTATCACATGTCATGACGTTGGCCTGGGGGTAGGTTTATGACAGTCATAAATACCTCTTCCCATCGTTTTTCCTCTCTCTACCCTACTGATGTTACATTTGCAAACACCTTGGTTAACATAGAGATTCTGGGAACATCAGATTGGTGGGGGGAAATGAACTATATTCTGGTAATCCGAGCAATATGCGGTGGCACTTAATGAATATGATGTCAGTTCGGTAGTCATCTGAGACACTCTCATCAATGACAAGATGACATAAACTCTACAGTGGAAAGTCTACAGATCAGAGTTTTCGGATTCACATGGAATTGTTGTTCAATTTAAATGTTTGAATATTAAATTATTTGTGATGGGATGAAATGTGATTTTAGCTTCTAAAATGTGAGATTTGGGTTTTCATAAGGTTAGGGCCCTGCTCAATCAGTGGCCTGCCCCCTGTGAAGGGACATGGGCTATAAAACTTTTCAAACCCGACCTCCTCTCCCTTCCTGTATAAAGCCTTGAAGATAATATAACCTCCTGTTCCGAGGATGTCAGGACGACGGTCCGATGTTAGAATGGTTCAGATAATAACTACAGAACGAATCCAACATCAGCGTGAGCTTTGGTTGCGAATGGTATGAACTTTGAACTTTTATTCACTACAGAAGTGATACCTCCTAGCTGTAAACGCAGGTTAGGAAACGCAGGTTAGGAAAGAACAGACAGAGTATCCCGTCTACAACACAATGACGTTACTACAACGTATACAATTTACCAGCAGAGACATTTGTCAAAGGACAAAGGACTCGGTTGGGCAACACGGCCTTCCATCTACCACCAACCTACCGAAGCGCAGCTCAGAGTAAATATTTATTGCATTTTCCTTTTCCAAATGGGCGGTAATTTAGAATGCATAAGATACTGTATTTACGCGATGTCCCTCTCTTACCGCTCTTTCACTCAAACCCAGCCCCTTTTCTTTTGTGTAACAAGCTGTCATATTTGTTCCGCCCGCTAGGGACGTTTTCCTTTATGACGTCATTTGTTATCAAGTTATGATTAATTATGTGTATGTGTAATTCTGTGTGATAGTTAGGTATTTAGTAAATAAATAATTCAACCCAATGTTGTATTGCTTATTCAACTTGTTAGCCAGGGTTCTTGACGATAACCAAGAATTTACAACTTCCAGATGAGACTGAATTAATGTGACGATATATTGACTGCTATTGATGTAAAATATTACTAGGTCTTTAAGAGTTTATTCAGAAGGTAACAGCTCTATAAATATTATTTTGTGGTGCCCCGACTCTCTAGCTAATTACATTTACATGATTAGCTCAATCAGGTAATATTAATTACGGATAAATGATTTTATAGAATAGCATGTCATATCACTTAATCCGGCATAGCCAAAGACACGACACACAATTCCAGTGGGTCAGAAGTTTACATACACTAAGTTGACTGTGCATTTAAACAGCTTGGAAAACTCCAGAAAATGATGTCATGGCTTTAGAAGCTTCTGATTGGCTAATTGACATAATTTGAGTCAATTGGAGGTGTACCAGTGGATATATTTCAAGGCCTACCTTCAAACTCAGTGCCTCTTTGCTTGACATCATGGGAAAATCAAAAGAAATCATCCAAGACCTCAGAAAGAAAATTGTAGACCTCCACAAGTCTGGTTCATCCTTGGGAGCAATTTCCAAACGCCTGAAGGTACCACATTCATCTGTACAAACAATAGTACGCAAGTATAAACACCGTGGGACCACCCAGCGGTCATACCGCTCAAATAGGAGACGCGTTCTGTCTCCTAGAGATTAACGTACTTTGGTGCAAAAAGACAGACTGGCAGAGACAGAGTGTCTCAGGTAAGTTTGAGTCTTGTTGTGGCAGAATCACAATTCTTTAGGTAAAATTGATAAATAAGATGTTTTATCAATTTTCACAAGTATGCTTACATGGGAAAGTTACTTGGGCCCCAGAGAGGGGAGAGGTCAGGCTTGTCTTCTTATGGGAATGTTGTCTGTAACTATTACATGTCCCCTCTGAGGTTGCCCTTATCTTGATTTAGTATATGGCCTAGGAGGCTCACTATCTTTTCTGATCTTGTCCAGTAGGGGGTGTATTTGAGATGGGAGTATCTCGAATTGACAATTGATATTTGCCATTGGATGAGGTAATGTTTTAGTCCTAAGTGGTACCAAGAACGAGAAGTAGACCCTCGTTTAGGAGACCAAACTGAATGATAATATATATAGCTAATGCCGCCTGGCTATGGGATACTACCCTCTCAAGTAAAGTCTTCCTTTGTAATGTTCCTAAGATCTGTTATTTGTCATGTGAGTTGTGAGGGGTGTGTCTTGGCTATAAATGATACTAAGAATTGTTTTGTAAGCACTCCCAAATAATTCATTTATAGACACTGAATTGATCTATCTGAGAGTCACAGGGCTATGGTGAAGCTCATATAATTAAAGATGGACTTTATGATAACTCTGACTTGTGTGTGGTCTGCTCTCTCATGATTTGGTAATACAGGACATTTCCACAACATTCTTTGTTTGCAACATTATGAAAGGTTCTCTCTTTTTAATCCAGACGGGAGATGACAAGTGCCTGGATTAGGACCTGCGCCGCTTCCTGTGTGAGGCAGGGTCGTACTCTGCGGATGTTGTAGAGCATGAACCTACAGGAACGGTCCACCACCCTGTCGTTCTCAACCAACATCATGGCGGTGGCCCGTTCCTGTAGGTTCATGCTCTACAACATCCGCAGAGTACGACCCTGCCTCACACAGGAAGCGGCGCAGGTCCTAATCCAGGCACTTGTCATCTCCCGTCTGGATTACTGCAACTCGCTGTTGGCTGGGCTCCCTGCCTGTGCCATTAAACCCCTACAACTCATCCAGAACGCCGCAGCCCGTCTGGTGTTCAACCTTCCCAAGTTCTCTCACGTCACCCCGCTCCTCCGCTCTCTCCACTGGCTTCCAGTTGAAGCTCGCATCCGCTACAAGACCATGGTGCTTGCCTACGGAGCTGTGAGGGGAACGGCACCGCAGTACCTCCAGGCTCTGATCAGGCCCTACACCCAAACAAGGGCACTGCGTTCATCCACCTCTGGCCTGCTCGCCTCCCTACCACTGAGGAAGTACAGTTCCCGCTCAGCCCAGTCAAAACTGTTCGCTGCTCTGGCCCCCCAATGGTGGAACAAACTCCCTCACGACGCCAGGACAGCAGAGTCAATCACCACCTTCCGGAGACACCTGAAACCCCACCTCTTCAAGGAATACCTAGGATAGGATAAGTAATCCTTCTCACCCCCCCTTAAATGATTTAGATGCACTATTGTAAGTGGCTGTTCCACTGGATGTCAGAAGGTGAATTCACCAATTTGTAAGTCGCTCTGGACAAGAGCGTCTGCTAAATGACTTAAATGTAATGTAAATGTTTTTTAGACTTGTAAAATAGGGAAAATGCCATGGATACCCCAACTCTCAACTTAAACTGGTGACTGAACTAAGATTTGTTTAAGGCAATGTTTAAGGCAAAGTATTGCTGTTGTGATTGTGTAGTTTTGGGTACCGGTATTTAGAAGTATTTCAAACACCTTATTTCTTTTCTAGGAGACAGACTGTGTGTCAGTGAGGGTGGTGAAAGGAAAAGAGCCAGGGAGAGAGACTTCAGAGGACAGTGTCACAGCCATGGCAGGACCAGGTGTCAACCTCGTTGCCAGCAGCACTAGTGTCACAGCATTGTCCAGTTACCTCAGTGATGGCATAAAACCATATCAGCCACAACCACAATTTATAGAACCGCAAATTTTTGCCAACAGAGTGACTTTTCAAGAGAGATGGTTTGGCGATTTCCCCTGGCTACCTTATAATCCATCAATAAAAGGAGTGTTGTGTTTTCACTGTAGCCAAGGGTTTTCAAGCCAGCCATCTTTTGGCCAAAGAGCGGATGCTGTCTTCATTAGTGCATGATTTAGGAACTGGAGAAAAGCCATTGTAAAATTCACAGCTCATCAAAACTGCCAAACCCACCGCCACTTTGTAACTGTAACAGCACACCAGCTAAATCTAATAAGTGCCCAGTTATCCAGCGTGTGGGGTAAACAGCAGAAATTAAGAAGCTGCCTTGCACTGTATGAGAATGCAACAACATTGAATGACTCCATTGAATCCATTGAGACACACTGTTAACGACGGGTCCGGATGCGCCAACACGGGAGCTTCAGTGAACAGCGCCTTCAACTGGTTGAAGGCTCCAGCAGCCTCTGCCGACCACCGCAGACGCACCGGCCCCCCCTTCAGCAGTGAGGTAATGGGCGCCGCTACTTGGCCAAAGCCCCGGATAAACCTCCGGTAGTAATTGGCAAACCCTAAAAACCGCTGCACCTCCTTTACCGTGGTCGGAGTCGGACAATTACGCACTGCGTTAACGCGGTCACACTCCATCACCACCCCCGAGCTGGAAATGCGATAACCCAGGAAGGAAACGGCTGGTTTGGAGAACACACATTTCTCAGCCTTAATCAATGTAGACTACCACACCCTGCCCGTGCAAGTCCCTGAGAATCTCATCTACAAAGGATTGGAAGACGGCTGGAGCATTTTTCAACCCATACGGCATGATGAGGTACTCATAGTGGCCTGATGTGGTACTAAACGCTGTTTTCCACTCGTCTCCTCCCCGAATACGCACCAGATTATACGTGCTCCTGAGGTCCAGTTTTGTGAAGAAATGCGCTCCGTGGAATGATTCCACCGCTGTAGTGATGAGAGGTAGCGGATAACTAAAACCCACTGTGATCGAATTGAGACCTCGATAATCAATGCACGGACGCAGACCTCCCTCCTTTTTCCTCACAAAAAAGAAACTTGAGGAGACGGGTGACATGGAGGGCCGAATGTACCCCTGTCTCAGAGCTTCCGTGACATATGTCTCCATAGCCAACGTCTCCTCCTGTGACAGTGGGTACACGTCGATGGGGTGGTAATTTGATCGCTTTTTTCTTACTAAAAGCGATAGCCAAATCGGCATATTCTGGGGGAATGCGCACGGTGGAAACCTGGTCTGTACTCTCCACCGTCATAGCACTGATGGAAACTCCTATACACCTACCCGAACACGCGTCTGACCACCCCTGAAGAGCCCCGTTTCCAGGAAATGAGGGGATTGTGAATAGCCAGCCAGGGAACCCCCAACACCACTGGAAACCCAGGTGAATCAATAAGGTAGAAACTGATCTTCTCCCTATGATCCCCCTGCGTTACCATGTCCAGCGGAATCGTGGCCTCCCTGACCAGCCCTGACCCTAACGGTCGGCTATCTAAAGAGTGCACGGGGACAGGTGGGTCTATCTGCACTAACGGAATACCCAACTTACGGGCGAGTCCGCGATCCATAAAACTCCCAGCTGCGCCTGAATCGACTAGCGTCTTATGCTGAAGAGAGGGAAAAAACGCATGGAAAAAAATCAACAAAAACATGTGACTAACATGAAGCTCTGGGTGAGTTTGGTGCCTGCTCACCTGGGGTGGCCGAGAAGTGTTCCGCTGGCCAGCTCGACTCCCAGAGGAACTCCTCCAACACTGTCCACAATAGGCGCAGGAGGAGACTCCTCCTCCGGTCTCCCTAGATGCAGCTCCTCCCAACTCCATCGGAGTTGGAGCGGGAGGGCTGGAAGGTGGAATTGACAGGACCCCTTCTGAATGCCCGCGGGCAGCTAGCAGGTTGTCCAATCAAATTGACATGTCTATCAGTTCATCAAGGGAGAGAGTTGTGTCCCAACAAGCTAGCTCCCGGCGGACGTCCTCACGGAGACTGCAACGGTAATGGTCCATCAGGGCCCTGTCATTCCACCCAGCACCAGCAGCTAGGGTCCTGAACTCCAACGCGAAGTCCTGCGCACTCCTCGTCTCCTGTCTGAGGTGGAACAGTCGCTCACCCGCCGCTTTGCCCTCTTGTGGGTGGTCGAACACAGCTCGTAAACGGTGGATGAAGTCCAGGTAGTTGTCCCGAGCCGAGTCTGGGCTGTTCCAGACAGCATTGGCCCAGTCCAGGGCCCTACCCATTAAACAGGAGACGAGGAGGCTCACAGTCTCCTCACCCGAGGGAGCCGGACGCACGGTAGCCAGGTAGAGCTCGAGCTGGAGCAAAAATCCCTGGCACCCAGCCGCCGCTCCATCGTACTCCCTCGGGGGGGAGAGACACAATGTGCTGGACCCAGAGGACGACGTAGGTGGAGTAGGTGGCGTCGTCTGTGGGGGAGCTGGGGTAGACGTCGGTAGACCACTCCTTTCCCATCGCTCCATCCTCTCCATCATCTGGTCCATCGCTGTACCGATCCGATGGAGGACAGCTGTATGGTGATGGACGCGCTCCTCCATAGTTGGGAGAGGGGTGGTCGCTGCTCCTGCTGACTCCATGAGTTTGGTGCGGGCTTCTGTTACAACTTCTAACAATGGTGAGTGGAGGAGTCACGCGCAGAGAGCAGGTCATTCAGTACGTGGATATTTTATTCCATAGACTGTGGAGCCACGACATGCAAAACACCAGGGCGCATGAAACAACCTGTCCCAAAATACAACGGACTAAAACTGTCCGGAAAAATACTGTGCCCGCACAAATACCCAGCGTGCCTAGTGCCCTTAAATAGCCTACAAACAAACACTACCTCAAAACAGGTGTACCCAATTAAACCCAATAAACAGAAACAAACGGAAAAGGAATCGATGGCAGCTAATAGGCCGGCGACGATGACCGCCGAGCGCCGCCTGAACAGGAAGAGGCACCATCTTCGGCGAGACCCGTGACACTGCCCCTGAACAAGGCAGTTAACCCACTGTTCCTAGGCCGTCATTGAAAATAAGAATTTGCTCTTAACCGACTTGCCTAGTTAAATAAAAATATGCCGAAACCTCCAAAATGTGCCTCATCTGACAAAACCAATTTCAGTGTATCCTCGCTTATTTCAACGTCAACATCTCCAGTTACACGCTGTTCATCTGATTCAGTTTTCATAAAGCTTATGATTTCCTCATCTGATAAACCTCTACCACAACTTTCTGTCTCTAAGTGGTAGTATTAATTCCCAATATCTTGGGTGTCTGAGATTTGATTCAGCTGCACGTACGCGCACTGCATGTTGATGTTTTTAAAGGCATGTCATTTGTAAAGTTTATTGTCTGTGTAGCGTGGTTCGTTCTGCGTTGTGTAATTTAATGAGGACACTGCCACAACTGGAGGTCTGCTTGTTGGATTTTTATTTGCCCTGCGCACGAAGAGACAACGCACAATATGTTAGCCGATGGCACAGTCACAGCTCTCAGGCACCACGGTTTTATATTGAAAAATTGCGGAGCCAAGGACAACATACCTCGCTAGCTGAAGGTCAGGCAAGAGAGAACAATCGGGGGGTACAGAAATGCTGGCAGTCTGAGGGTCTTCTCTGAGCAGTTGACATTCCCTCTTTTAAACACTCCACGGGCAATAGGTTTTGAACCATAGCCTTATTTTGTTTAATTTCACCTTGTTGTCACTAGCAATGCATGTATACAGTAAATGTGTCACAGTCCCCTTTAAGACTAAATCCATTTAGCAATTGCTGTATATGAACTCGACATGATTGTGATTCCACATCCTTTTGACTATCTGGAAATAGGCCAACACAATGAAAGTGATACCAATTTGCACAGACATCACATGCTAGAATTGCTCGTTTACTGTTATTTGGTGATTTACAGAACCACAACACCGTTTTGGGTTTATTTTGCTGTGTGACCCATTCCTCACCGTATTTATCACGGCATTTCTCCTTCCCATTCTGTGTTTGATTGGTGTTTTTGTATCAATTAGTATGTGCTGTCACCCTTATCTCCTGTGTCATTAAATATGGTTGACAGGCTTAAAGGGTTGGTCAACTCAATTTGTTCCTTAATCTGATTAACAGATTAAATTGGTGTGATTGTTCCTCCAAAGAGCAGTTCCTCCATAGAGTATAACAGATCAAACTTAACCAATGTATACATCTGATATTTTGTCTTTGGCATTCAGTCTTCATGCACAATAGACTTTAAAAGCTATAACAATTTTTTAAAGAATATAGCAGATGCTTTTATACAGAGCGGTTTACAGTAGTAATACCATACTGGTCCCCCATGGGAATCAAACCTACAACCTTGGCATTGCAAGGACCATGCTCTACCAACTGAGCCACACAAGGACTACAAACATTTGGTATTTAATGAAGACAATACCTCTTTTCACCATTCAGACTTTGATTTAATCTTAAATTTCAGCAAATAAATAATGCCTTCATGACAAAATATAATGCAAATAATACTTTTACAATGCAAAAGAGTCCCCTGGACCCCCATATTGGCACAATGAATTAACGTAGATTTACTGTTCAGACAATAAACTGGTAAGAAATTCAAAAAACATATCAGTTAAATACTGCATCACAGCAAGCAGCCAAGTTAGCTTATTTTCTTCAACATTGTGCATATACAACAACTTCAAATTTGCACTGATAACAATGATAATCGTTGATAATCATAATAACATGATTCAGCAGAAGCGGTAAAATATACAATCATTGCGTGCTATAAGCGTGACAACATTCAGGTCCTCACCTTTTTCTCAATGTCATTCAACATCAAGTGGAAATACACTTCAAAAATGGCAAAGAACAATATGAAATGCTGGCTTTGTAATTTTACATTTTACTATGGCAACGAGAGTTGAAACATGAAGATACATTATGCAATGTCATATTTTGCCACTGAATTTTCTGTATATATGAGCCTCAATATTCCACCAAATATTTACATTCAATGTGTGTATGCATCTCTCTCGCTCGCTCTCTCTCTCTCTCTTTCTCTCTCTCTCTCTTTCTCTCTCTCTCGGTGTGTCTGTGTGTGTATACTATGTGCAACTGAGCATGAGAGAGAATGTGTCTGCTTTCCTGTCTTTCACTTTTCATTTTTTACCTCATAAATATATCTCGGGATTCCCTCTTTCTCCCTCTCTGGCTCTCCCTCTTTATGTCTCTCCTTCTATATTATCCACCACTTAACCTCTGTAAGGCACCAATCCTAATTTTAGACAAAAAGTTGGACTGTGGAAAACAGCACACCACTGGGAGACAGTCATCGCTGCACACTATGAACAGATGAAGACAAGGGCCTAGATTCAATCTGGGCCATGGAAAATCCACGTTAAAGTGAGGTTGACATTTAAAGGTAATTTCCAATTGAACCGACATATGCAGCATTTAACGTGAATGCCGTCTCCACTAGCGCTGGAACATTGCCTTTAAATGTGCTTAGCGGCTTGAACACGATCGGATTGAATCTGGCCCAAGGAGACGCAAACCTACAATCACTGACAGAAAGAGCGACTAGGAAATTGGAGAGACGCACAAAAGAAAAGTGAGGTGTAAAGACACAAACTCAAAGATAAAGAGAGAGAATGAAAGAGAGAGGCAGTGAAGAGGAAATAGCGAGATGGAAGATGAGGGGGGAAAGTTGTTCCTCTTCCTCCAGATCTCTCTATCTGTGGGTTTTAATTCTTCTGAAGACATTTCTTCTTCAAATGGACACCTCATACTCCCGTGTGTCCTAGGAACCAGGTAGCAATACAACAGACCCGAATAACAATTAATTTGAAGAAGAAAATAGTTGGTTTTAAATGCTACAGCAAAATATCCTCAGCAGTTTAGGACATGCAACCTCCAGGATTCATAAGCAATGGACTAGAGTGTTCACTTTTCGTTAACCTACAGTCAATAGCATTTCAACTTCCAGACAAATAAAAAGTAAAGTTACAGAGAATATTTCCCTAAATACTAGCCAAAAGGTGAAAAGGTGAACAAATAATTGTCAATTTATTAATGTTGATACAATATACCTGTACATGAGCTCTACATTAAACTCTAGTTTAGTGACATAGATAGAACAATTTTACTTGGTGGTTTAGTTATACCAATAACCTGGGTTTGATTCCCATTTGGTTACACAGACAGGGCTATCCATGATAAAAAATAATGACAGGCTCATGCAGGTTTTCAAGTTAATTTGGATGGGGGGATTTTTAGCCTATCAGTTTAATCGAGTTGTAGACAACAGAACATCACACATTAGAGTGTTTGAACGTGTCATGCGGCTGCATGACTTGTCGGGTATAAAGTTGGGTGTGGTTTCGTTGCATCCAATGGCAGTCTGTGATAGGGTAACGCAAGGAACCACTTGTAGATTTGACAGCTCTAACGGAGTTCCACCTCAAGAGACTTCCAAAACAACCGCTATGCTGGCTAGCGTGGATCTGATAGAATCTAGCCCCAAAGTGAGAGCGCTTGAGCAATACTTAAACATTAGGCAAAAATAGAGAAAATACTCACTCCTGCCTCGTATAGAGGGTTGTTGAAGTCAGACTCCACAGTAATTGGGCTGTATGAGTGGGTGTGAGAGAGAGACTTCCAGAAAAGTGGCTTCCACTGCAGTCTACATACACTGAGGGAGAGGGAAATAAATGTATGAGAGAGAGAGAATAAAGCATAGTCAACTTCTGATATCTGATCTATGCAATAGCTCAGTACTCTTGTATGAATGTATGTGTGTGTGTGTTCGGTCAAACCATGCCAATATTTGGTGAAAGTAAGACGAATGCATTTTAATTGTGACTGCTGAACTGCGCAATACGTACTTTGTGTAATACATGTAGATTCCACCAATCAGAAGGATGACCAGGATGATTGGCAGGATGATTGCCAAGGCAATGTTCTCACTTAGCATTTGGTGGGAGGGCTCCAATGACTGGGATACTAGGGAAATAATCAAAAATAATAAATGAAAGAAGAAGTTAAATCAAGACGATTAAAGGGGAATTCCATCAAATTTCAACCTCATTTTCATTATTTCCAGCACTATCCCACTGAGCACACCACATAATTTCAACGTGGGCAATAGGGAAATATTTGGTTGAAACATTGATCAATGAGATTACAACCTATATTCACCCACTCAAAAAGACAGCCAAAAGTTTGTAGAATTCCCAATGTGTTCCCATGATTGAGCCGGAATCTGGAGCATTTATTGTGAAGCTGATCTCCATGAACGCAGGAACATTGACCTTAAAATCCAAATTTTCCACAACCCGTGATCAGATTGAATCCCTGCATTATTCTTCAACGTTGATTTTTGGTTGAGTTGGAGAAGTGAATCCAACATAACAAGTATTAATTTGTTGGTAAACTGGATTTAAAAATATCTCATAGTGGAGATAAAGTGAAGATATGACATTGTTTCAAAAGTACAAATTCATCATACAAGGTTTGTCTATGTTGAAAATTGGTTACCATGACGTTTCAATGTTCTGTAGTTAGAGATAAGAAGAAATGTCATGACATCATCAAGTTGCATTAAAAGCTTAAAAAAAGTAAAAACAAAATACAAATAAAAGGGGGAGGCATTTTCCTTCTCCCAGTGTCACCATGAATCTCATAGTCTTTGTAAGGAACTGGAGAATGAATATGAGGTTGAAAAGTGTCGAAATTCCCCTATAGAAGATGTAGAGGGAGATGAAAAATCACCTTCTAATTTATGATCATCCAACAGCTCCTCGTATGCCACTGATAGAGAAATGCAGATTATTATTATTATAAGATCATCATTCCTCATTCACTCTTTACAATATGTTCAAGTGTTTCAATTCTCATGCAGAATTTTTTGAAACCCCTCTAACCCCTCATCCTCATTTCCAGCAGTCCAATGTAGATTGTCACCTTTGCAGAAGGGTGGTGGACTGTTCCATTGAGATGGGTGGCCCGGGACACAGTTGATAATAACCTCCCCAATGAGTTCATAGCCCTCATAGCAGAAAAAACGTAGCGCCTCTCCTGCCTGGTAGCTATGCTTGTACAATGTCTGGTAACCATTGTCTGGCACACCTGGGTTTGGGCATGGGTCATACTTCACTGTTTTGGGAAAGGAAATAAAGATAGAGAGAGAGAGAGAAAGAGCAATGCCTTCAGAAAGTATTAACAGCCCCTTTTCCACATTTTGTTGTATAATTTAAGATGGATTAAACTGAGATTATTTTTCCCTGGCCTACACACAATACCGGATAATGTGAAAGTAGAATTATATTTTTCGAAATGTTTGCAAATGAATTACAAATGAAAAGCTAAAATGTATTGAGTCTAAGTATTCAACCCCTTTGTAATGGGAAGCCAAAATACATTCAGGAGTAAAAATGTGCTTAACAAGTCACATAAATTGCATGGACTCACTCTGTGTGCAATAAACGTTTTTAACATGATTTTTTTCAATGACTACCTTGTCTCTGTACCCCACACATACAACTATCTGTAAAGTCACTCAAGCGAGCAGTGATTTTCAAACACAGATTGAACCACAAAGATCTATTGGTAGATGGGTAAAAAATGTAAAAGCAGACATTGAATATTACTTTGAGCAAGGTTAAATTATAAATTACACTTTGGATGGTGTATCAATACACCTAGTCACTACAAAGATACAGGCGTCCTTCCTAACTCACTTGTTGGAGAGGAAGGAAACCACTCAGAGATTTCACTATGAGGCCGAAGGTGACTTCAAAACAGACACTGGGAGATTTATTCACATTTCAGCAGGACAATAACTTAAAACACAAGGCCAAATCTACACTGGAGTTGATTATCAAGACAGTGAATGTGGCCGAGTTAAATCTGCATGAAAATCTATGGCAAGACCTGAAAATAGTTGTCTAGTATTGATCAACAACCAATTTGACTGAGCTTGAAGAATTTTGAAAATAATAAATGGGCAAATGTTGCACAGCCAAGGTGTTGAAAGCTTTTAGAGACTCACCCAGAAAGACTCAGCTGTAATCACTGCCAAAATGTGGAAAAAGTCAAGAGGTGTGAATACTTTCTGAAGGCACTGTATAATCCCATAGGATTACAGTTTGACATCCATCTCAACACACACAGACAAACACCCAGGGGAGTGACTCACAGACACATTTGGGGCTGCGATCACTCCACTTGGGGGTGCCTGTATCCCGTCCATGGCAGGAGATCTGGCCAGGGCCCTCCAGCTGGTAACCTTGGTTACAGGAGAAGCGCACCACTGTTCCAACAGCAAATCCAGACTCTGGGCGTACCGAACGTGCTCCGTTCACCACCTCCCCCGGATCAGGACACTGCTGGACTGTGGACGATAAGGGTATACAAGACATGATCTAATATTTGTATATATTGTTTCATCTACCCTGGTACTACAGATGAAACAGAGCTAAATGAGTGAACTCCTGCACACTTATTTTCTGATATGTAGATGATTGTCCATTGTCCCTGAATAAACCCAGACAGAAAACTAATGCATTATAATATACACTGAGTATAAAAAGCATTAGGAACACCTGCTCTTTCCATGACCAGTTATGATCCCTTACTGATGTCACCAGTTAAAACAACTGAGACATGGATTGTGTATGTGTGCCATTCAGAGGGTGAATGTGCAAGACAAAAGATTTAAGTGCCTTTGAACGGGGTATCAACTAGACGCACCGGTTTGAGTGTATCAAGAACTTCGGCGCTGCTTGGAATAATTGTCCTCCACCCAAAGGACATCCAGCCAACTTGACACAACTGTGGGAAGCACAGGAGGTTGGTGGCACCTTAATTGGGGAGGGCGGACTTGTGGTAACGGCTGAAGCGGAATGAGTGGAATGGTATCAAATACATCAAACACATAGTTTTCATGTGTTTGAAGTTATTCCATTTGCTCCATTCCAGATATTATTATGAGCCGTCCTCCCCTCAGCAGCCTCCTGTGGTGGGAAGCATTGGGGTCAACATGGGCCAGCATCCCTGTAGAACGCGTTCGACACCTTGTAGAGTCCATGCCCCGACGAACTGATGCTCTTCTGAGGGCAAAAAGGGGTGCAACTCAATATTAGGAAGGTGTTCCTAATGTCTTGTACACTCAGTGTATGTACATACAGTATATGAGGGGGAAAATATATATATTTACATATACTGTATTTCCAGAATATATTTATGAAATATATAGCTTGAGCAAATCATAACATAAAAAATAATATGTTAATTAGAATATATTTTGGTGACACATGTATCATGCTGAATTGTAATGTTGAGTCTGTTACCTCTGGTACCTTGGCATTACGTGGCATTACGTTCCCAAAGTGGGGTTTGCATGCAAAAGTTGAAAATAAATTCGGCAGCTATTGAGGCAACCTGCCACTTATGAACCATAGTACGATTAGCTTTGCTTATTTTGAAAAGAGACACATGAAACTCCTGTTGTGACTTTACCTCTATTAATCTGATGACTGTTATTTATTTCATCCACTGACTATGTAATTGTTACTCGATTAAATTAATCATGTAACAACTAACTCATTTAGGAATTTGGGGCACCACAGAAGAGGTTGTTTAAAGAGCTACCATTTCCAGAATTAAACGCTATAAGATATATATCTATTACATCGATAAACAGTAATCTTATTAATCATTACCTCTTATCATATCATCATTCTGAACAGTCGTAACCTTGGATCTGCAAAAAACCCAACCTTACTCATGAGCCCTCTCCTGTACTCCCTTTTCACCCATGACTACGTGGCCATGCACGCCTCCAATTCAATCATCAAGTTTGCGGATGACACTACAGTGGTAGGCTTGATTACCAACAACGACGAGACGGCCTACAGGGAGGAAGTGAGGGCCCTGGTGTCAGGAAAATAACCTCACACTCAACGTCAACAAAACAAAGGAGATGATTGTGGACTTCAGGAAACAGCAGAGGGAGCACTCCCCTATCCACATCGACGGGACAGTAGTGGAGAGGGTAGTAAGTTTTAAGTTCCTCGGCGTACACATCACGGACAAACTGAATTGGTCCACCCACACAGACAGCGTTGTGAAGAAGGCGCACCAGCGCCACTTCAACCTCAGGAGGCTGAAGAAATTCGTCTTGTCACCAAAAACACTCACAAACTTCTACAGATGCACAATCGAGAGCATCCTGTCGGGCTGTATCACCGCCTGGTACGGCAACTGCTCCGCCCACAACCGTAAGGCTCTCTAGAGGGTAGTGAGGTCTGCACAACGCATCACCGGGGGCAAACTATCTGCCCTCCAGGACACCTACACCACCCAATGTCACAGGAAGGCCATAAAGATCATCAAGGATAACAACCACCCGAGCCACTGCCTGTTCAGCCAGCTATCATCTAGAAGGTGAGGTCAGTACAGGTGCATCAAAGCAGGGACCGAGAGACTGAAAAACAGCTTCTATCACAAGGCCATCAGACTGTTAAACAGCCACCACTGACATTGAGTGGCTGCTGCCAACATACTGGCTTCATAACAATTATCAAGTGCAGCTGCTCACCAATTTGAAAACGCCAATGCAGTTCCACCTCCAACACCACCAAAACAGCTATTGCGGGTGTCGGCTATCACCAGTAAACGCTAGATCTGATTGAATCTAAGCCTTACTCAACCTCTAAGATGTATGCTCAGTCGGTGATCTGCAACGGAGCAACATTTATGCTCTCAAACACACCCGAAGAGTTGTTGGAAGTTTGGGTTGTGTTCCCCTGCTCAGGTGTTGCGTTGCATCAACCAATTGTTGCATACCACATTGACTGTGCCGTCGGGCACCAGATTGCTATAACATATGATCTGGCATGAGTCAGCAATGTCGTCGGGCAGGAACGCACTTTAGCTCACCCTTGATGCAGGTGGGTGGGCTGTTGCTCCAGGAAAGATCCCATTGGCAAGTGATGATGTCAGAGCCACTGATGTCATACCCCGGCTGGCACTGATAGGTCAACACACTTCCCCTCACAGGAGAGGTGTGGGAGGAGCTAATCCAGCCAAATTCGATTTGAGGGAGGGCAGGGCAGGTGTCATTAGGCTCTACCTCTGGATGTGAAAGAAGTTGATGTCATTAGATGTAGGATAAACCAAGTGCTTGTTCAGAACATTCAGATTGATAAATAATCGCGTAGAACACACAATTGAGGTAGAATACGTAAATCGTCTTGTCTGTTCATATTATATCTACAAAGTTATTAACATATTGCCTCACTGAATACACGCCAGGAAAATGTAAATATTGTATTTGTGTGATGCTATGTATGGGCAATCAATGTTCTGCATATCATGTCCTTTATGTGAATGTAATGTCCTGTATGTAAAAGTCCTGTATGTGTACGTACCACGGTAGTGAATAAGGAACCCCTGGCTGAGAATAAAGGAGGAATCGTCAGGGTCACTCTGGAACTGAATAGTGACCTCAGAACCACCTGACACGACCTGGAAACGCTCTCGTGACCCCAGGTACTGGCCAATCACATGGGACATGAGGTCGTGACCATCGAATATGGTGAGAACGTCATTGTGGCGGATATTCAAACTTTGAGGGAGACAAAATACATGAAGAGAGGAAAACAACTTTCACAATGTCACTTCAAATGGAATCATAAAATATATATTCTCACAATCATTGTCATTTCTAATCCTTACAATAAAAACTTTTTGACATACATTTTTTAAATGTATGTCAGTCACAGTTGAAGCGCGCCCATTTATAATCAATGAGACTCACTACACCAGCCACAGAAGCAGTCATCAGTGAAGCGACGAAATGCAAGGTTCACATTGTTCAACCTTTGTTTTATGCTTTAAGTATATTCCTTTCAAAACATGCACAAACATACTTATTTTGAGTTCTATCTCCATCATATACCTCCGGTGTAGTGGTAAAAAAACAACTATGCAAAGGGAGCGCACATGTTATGCAGTGAGGTTTCAGAGGCAAAAGAGGCATGGGAAAATTCAAGGAGAACAATTCCCTCTCCCAAATGCTTCAACCACAGCTTCAAAGACCAAAATAATGCCTTTTGGGTGTTGGAGAGGCCAAACTCACATCTGGATGTCCAGTTCGATGCGCTTCTCCTCATTACCATGGATCTGCCACACACAGTCCTGCCCCTTGGAGTAGCTCTGTGGCCAATCAGGGGACAGAACAGTGCTGGAGGGATCGGTCAACTCTCCCCCACACAAAGCTGAGAGAGAGAGAGTGGGAGTTAGGGGCAGAAGATAGAAAGCAAGATAGGGAAGAGGGGGTGAAAAAGTTATTGTAACATTAACTGTATTATTATCTTTTTTGTTTGTTTAGTGAATGAAAGGGGCTTTACAAACACATTATCATAATGAAATGGTAGTATTCAATAGTATTACCTTTACACACAGGCTCACTCTCATTCCAGTGTGGATCACTTGGGTCCACACACTCAATGACCCCGGAGCCCTGCTCCATGACAAAGCCTGGGGAGCAGGAGAAGATGACTGTGGTGCCCAACGGAAAGGTAATGTCACTGCTGCTGAAATTCCCATGGGGCAAGTAGGGCTCATAACAATGTTCCCCGTCAAAGGCTGAGAGAAAGCGAGAGAGAACGAGAGAGAGAGATAAAATAGTGTGCACATGTGAATATGAGTAGAGAAAGAGAGAGAAGTAGGATAAAGCATAATATAAGATGAACTACAGTAGGGCTGACCCCATTTAGTCGACTGGTCGATTGTTTGGTCTATCGATTGTCGGTCGACCGAGATTTATTTTTTTATAGTGCACAAGACACCTGTTTGATTCCCGCCTGTATCATTGGACTAATCCATTGCGGAGGCCACGGCAATGGCACAGTCCATCACTCTAAGACATGTGATACTGAAATTGTATTTATGGTTATATTATGTAAAAAAGAATAGCGTAAAAAAGAATAAAGCTAATATTATTAGTGTATTAAAATATGTGCATAATAGCAAAAGGAACAATGCGGCAGAGGCAGCAGCAGCAGAGACGAGGAAACAGCCCTTGCCCTATTCAGAAGGGGGTGGTTGGGTAATGTAATTATGTGCACAAGCACAAAACACCATATCTGTAATTTTTGTCCCGTCCGAATCTGCAATGTCAGTAACTTGTACATGGCAGGAGAGTAATTTCAGCCAGAATAACCAACTGCTTTTTGGCAAACTCTAGGGTCCTCTGATAATACCAGTCCCTGTGTTTTGAGAGAAACATCTGAGTTTGACAGGTGTTGCTCACGGTTTGAGCAAGAAAACAATGACCGATTCAATAAATTGAATGAAGTGCTGCACATAGCCTAGTATTACCATCAAGAAGTATTCAGACCCCTTGACTTTTTCCACATTTTGTTATGTTACAGCTTTATTCTAAAATTAATTAAAACATTTTATCCCCCCTCATCAATCTACACACAATACCCCATAATGACTAAGCAAAAACATTTTTTTTTGTCCAAATGTATATTTAAGAAAAAGGGAAATATTACATTTACATAAGTATTCAGACCCTTTCCTCAGTACTTTGTTGAAGCACCGTTGGCAGCGATTACAGCCTTGAGTCTTCTTGGGTATAATGCTACAAGATTACCTGTATTTGGGGAGTTTCTCCCATTCTTCTCCGTAGTTCCTCTCAAGCTCTGTCAGGTTGGATGGGGAGCGTCGCTACACAGCTATTTTCTCTCCAGAGATGTTCGATTGGGTTCAAGTCCGGGCTCTCTCAAGGACATTCAGAGACTTATCCCAAAGCCACTCCTGCCTTGTCTTGCTGTGGGATTGGGGTTGTTGTCCTCTTGGAAGGTAAACCTTTGCACCAGTCTGAGGCCCTGAGCACTCTGGAGCAGGTTTTCATCAAGGATGTCTCTGTACTTTGCTCTGCTCATCTTTGCCTCAAACCTGCCTAGTCTCCCCGTCCCTGCCGCTGAAAAACAATAAAACAGCATGATGCTGCCACCACCATGATTCACCGCAGGGATGGAGCCAGGTTTCAGGCCAAAAGCTTGTTTCTCATAGTCTGAGAGTCCTTTAGGTGCCATTTGGCAAACACCAAGCAGGCTGTCACGGGCCTTTTACTGAGGAGTGCCTTCTGTCTGATCACTCTACAATAAAGACTTGATTGGTGGAGTGCTGCAGAGATGGAAAGTTCTCTCATCTCCACAGAGGAACTTTGGAGCTCTGTCAGAGTGACCATCGGTTCTTGGTTACTTCCCTGACCAAGGCCCTTCTCCCTGATTGCTCAGTTTGGCTGGGTGGCCAGCTCTAGGAAAAGTCTTGGTGGTTCCAAACTTCTTCCATTTAATAATGTTGGAGGCCACTGTGTTCTTGGGGAACTTCAATGCTGCAGAAATGTTTTGGTACCCTTCCCCAGACATGTGCCTCAACACAATCCTGTCTCGGAGCTCTACGGACAATTCCTTCGGACTCATGGCTTGGTTTTTGCTCTGACATGCACTGTTAACTGTGAGACCTTATATAGACAGGTGTGTGCCTTTCGAAATCATGTCCAATCAATTGAATTTACTTCAGGTCGATTCCAATCAAGCTGTAGAAACATCTCAAGGATGATCAATGGAAACAGGCAGCATGTGATGTCAAATTCAAGTCTCATAGTAAAGGGTCTGAAAACGTATGTAAATAAGGTACTTAGTTTTTTAAAATATAAATCAGCAAAAATGTCTAAAAACCTGTTTTTGCTTTGTCATTATGGGGTATCGTGTGTAGAGTGATGAGGAAATAAATTATTGTATCCATTTTAAAATAAGGAAAAAGAAAAGGAGTCCGAATAGTTTCTGAATGCACTGTGTGAAGGGCCTACATGCATCAACTTTCAATGAATGCTTTTGTCCATATGCTTTGTGCGTATGAATTGAATATTGCCAAATGCGTCTATAAAAAAAATTATGCCTATTTAATATAACCCTTGCTGTTAATAGATCGTAAAGGAGCATACAACTGACCTAAATGTTTGGAAATGGTAAGTTCACTTTTGCATTTCATAGCCTTAAAACGTATCTCAAGAACAAGTGCACTATTTATCTCACATCTGAAGACCGGGGGGCATTTAAGTCTACTGCGGATCGCTAAAATATTCTATGATTATGATCACACTTCCTTAACTCAAATATTATGGCGATACTATACCAAAGATGGATTTGTATGGTTTAGAAAAATGGGAACCAAGCTTCAGTGTAACCCTGTTATCAGTGTAACCCTGTTATTGCCTGGACTTGTTGAAATATCTTCACGCCTACAAAAAAAACCTCCAGGCTTCTGTCATAACTGTCAATTTACTTGAAAAAAAAAGAAAGAACTACAGGGGGAAGTTTGGACGAAAACTATTCCTGTCCGAATCGTCCTCTGGAATAACGGACATTCTGGGCTAACAATTACATAACCAACGTTCTCTAGTAATACTAGTCCAATGTGAATAGGGTTTGTATTTGTATTTATTATGGATCCCCATTATCTGCTCCTGTCACAAATCCTCCCGGTGGTGCTGCTCATTCCGTTCACCAGCTCCGGAGGTCTACGTTACTGAACTGGATTCATTACCACCAACCCCGGACTGTCTTGTTTCATTATCTACACCTGGTTCCCATTCCCCCTGATTAGTATGTGTATATATGTCACGCCCTGACCATAGAGAGCCTGTTATTCTCTATGTTGGTTAGGTTGGGGTGTGACTAGGGTGGGTCATCTAGGTAATTATCTATCTATGTTGGCCTGGTATGATTCCAAATCAGAGGCAGCTGTTTATCGTTGTCTCTGATTGGGGATCATATTGAGGCAGCCATTTCCCCTTTTGTGCTTTATGGGATCTTGTTTATGTTAAGTTGCCTGTTAGCACTGAATTGTCGTCACGTTTCGTTTATTCTTTAGTATTTGCTTTAGTTTCACTTTATTCATTAAAATATGTGGAACTCTATGTACGCTGCGCCTTGGTCCAACCAATATTACGAACAACGTGACAATATACAGTATGTGCCCTCTGTTCCCATAGTCTGTTCTGGACTTGGGGACTGTGAAGAGACCGCTGGTGGCATGTCTTGTGGGGTATGCATGGGTGTCCGAGCTGTGTGCTAGTATTTTAGACAAACAGCTCTGTTTCTTCAGCATGTCAACACCTCTTAAAATGCAATGAGGAAGTCATTCTCTCTTCAACTTTGAGCCATGAGAGATTGACATGCATGTCAGTCATGTTAGCTCTCAGTGTACTTTTAAGGGCCAGCCTTGCTGCCCTGTTCTGAGTCAACTGCAATTTTCCCAAGTCCCTCTTTGTCGTACCTGACCACACGACTGAACAGTAGTCCAGGTGCTTATTTAATAGCCTACTGATTCCGTGAGCACCAAGTCTCATGCAATGGCACAATGTCGGATAAAGCAGATTTGGCTGTTTTTAATCTTTGCTATGCTGTAATAAAGGCTTTACAATTGTTTTTTTCGTTAGAACAGACTGGCATTACTTATTTTTTTGGGGTTGTTTACAATGTTCCAAACAGGCAGAAAAATAATATTATAATCTAACAGCATCTGTTTGTCACACATAATATGCACACAGCTCTTGCTCCTATACACTCCTTTTTCTTGATCTCCTTTTTATGGTTATTATTACCATTATTATTATGATCATCATTATAATAATAAGTCATGTCGTTATCATTAGTAAGCCTTGTATAACCACCATTGAACTGTAGGCATAAGAGGGCGTCCTGTTTAGTCTTAATACCGTAACTTATTTACGCCAACATTTCAATATATAGGCTACTGAATCAATCATTAATTTGTTCATGCCATCACACTATGCGAGACATTTATGCTTTGAAATGCAATCAAGCATTTTAGTTTTATAATGAAATAACAAAGGGAGCTTAGAATAATTTGTCGACACAACAAATAAACTGCAATTCAAGAATGCATGCAACAATTTTTTTGTCTGCTGTAATAAAGGCTTTGTATGATTTATTTTGTGTTTGAACAGACTCTTTGGTACAGTTATTTATTTAGTGTTGTTTACACAGTTCCAAATGGTCAGAAAAAATTATAATATTGTAATTTAACAGCAGCTGTTTGGCACACATAATTCTCATACGCTTGCTCTTATACCCTCCTTTATCTTGATCTCCAGTAGTTTCCACAGCTAAGTCTTCCACAGATCTGACTTCCCCTTTCCCTCCTGAGCAACCAGTAAACATTCGCCCGTTTCGCATTTTTCACGTCTTCCTCATCCATTTTGCTGTCAACCTTACTGTGTTTGGAGTTTGTTATAACAAATGTATTGATGTGATTTTGATAAGCTATAGGTCAGGCCCTATTGGTTATATGCATGCGATGAGAGCGAGACAATGTGCGCCAGTCACACAGGCACTTGCTGTCATGTTTTTAACACAGTCTGACCTTTGTGTCATTTGTGTGTCTTAATTATTTAATCAAACAGTATGCTTAAACCATCAGACAAGCTCGGTGCATATGTAGTTGGTTTTATTCAAACACATATTGAAAAATACGTTTAAAAGTTTCAACCAATCGATTGGTCTTAAGAACAAGACGACTCTCGGTCAACCGAGATTTTATTTTGACGGGGACAGCCCTAAACTAAAGCAAGCAGCAGTGACTGTACTGCACAGTCAAGTAACAATTAAGAGTGAGAAAGAGACAAGAGAAACTGTGTACTGATGCTGGGAGCATTTTAAGGTCTCACCTTCATAGCGCAGCGCTAGCAGTAGCGGGATGAAAGAGGAGTCGGCCGTGAGCTCCAGGTAGAGTATGAAGCCCTCACTCACGATGCCACGCTCTGGAACATCGTCCAGGTCTGAGTCAAAGAGCAACGGAGCCATGGAGTTGTTTCCGCTTCGCACAATCAGCCTGACAAAGACGGAGAATAAAGGATGGAGGGGAAGAAAGAAGAGTAGAGGATGAAATCAAATCAAACTTCATTTGTCACATGCGCAGAATACAACAAGTGTAGACTTCACCGAGAAATGCTTACTTACAAGCCCTTAACCGACAGTGCTGTTCAAGAAGAGTTAAGAAAATATTTACCAAGTAGACTCAAATAAAAAGTAATAATAAAAAAGTAACACAATAAGAATAACAATAATGGGGTTATATACAGGGGGCACCGGTACTGATTCAGTGTGCAGGGGTACAGGTTATTTGAGGTCATTTGAACATGTAGGTGGGGGTGAAGTGACTATGCATAGATAATAAACAGCGAGTAGCAGCAGTGTACAAAAGGGAGGGGGAGGGTCAATGTAAATTGTCCGGTGGTGATTTTACTAATTGTTCAGCAGTCTTATGGCTTGGGTGTAGGAGCTGTTGAGGAGACTCTTGGTACTAGACTTGGCGCTCCGGTCCCGCTTGCCATGCGGTAGCAGAGAAAACAGTCTATAAATGGGGTGACTGGAGTCTCTGACAATTTTATGGGCTTTCCTCTGACACCGCCTATTATATAGGACCTGGATGGCAGAAAGCTTGGCCCCAGTGATGTACTGGGCCATTTGCACTACCCTCTTTAGAGCCTTTACGGTCAGATGCCAAGCAGTTGCCATACTAGGCGGTGATGCAACTGGTCAGGATGCTTTTGATGGTGCAGCTGTAGAACCTTTTGAGGTTCTGGGGACCCATGCCAAATCTTTTCAGTCTCCTGATGGGAAAAGGTGTTGTCTTGCCCTCTTCACAACGGTCTTGGTATGTTTGGACCATGATAGTTCCTTGTTGATGTGGACAGCAAGGAACTTGAATCTCTCGAACCCCCTCCAATACAGCCACGTCAATGGTAATGGGGGCCTGTTCGGCCCACCTTTTCCTGTAGTCCACGATCAGCTCCTTTGTCTTTCTCACATTGAGGGAGAGTTTCTTGTCCTGGCACCACACTGCCAGTTCTCTGACCTCCTCCCTCTAGGCCGTCTCATCGTTGTCGGTGATCAGGCCTACCACTGTTGTGTCATCAGCAAACTTAATGATGGTGTTGGAATCGTGTTTGGCCACGCAGTTGTGGGTGAACAGGGAGTACAGGAGGGGACTAAGCACACACGCCTGAGGTGCACCAGTGTTAAGGATCACCGTGGCAGATATGTTGTTGCCTACTCTTACCACCTTGGGGTGGCATGTCAGGAAGTCCATGATCCAGTTGCAGAGGGAGGTGTTTAGTCCCAGAGTCCTTAGCTTAGTGATGAGCTTCATGGGCATTACGGTGTTGAACGCTGAGCTGTAGTCAATGAACAGTATTCTCACTTCAGTGTTGCTTGCCTTGAAGCGAGCATAAAAGGCACTTAGCTTGTCTGGTAGGCTCACATCACTGGGCAGCTCGCATCTGGGTTTCCCTTTGTAGTCCGTAATAGTTTTCAAGCTCTGTCACATCCGACAAGCATCAGATCCGGTGTGGTAGGATTCAATCTTAATCCTGTAATGACGCTTTGCTTGCTTAATGGTTCGTCTGAGGGCATAGCGGGATTTCTTATAAATGTCTGGATTAGTCTCCTGCTCCTTGAAAGTGGCAGCTCTAGCCTTTAGCTCAATGTGAATGTTGCCTGTCTCCTTGGCTTCTGGTTGGGATTTGTATGTACAGTCACTGTGGGGACGATGACTGAGGTGGTGTACTCCTCAATGCCATTGCATGAATCCCATAACATATTCCAGTCTGTAATAAGAAAACAGTCCTGTAAGTGTAGTATTCCCGCCACTGACCACTTCCGTATTGAGCAAGTCACTGGTGCTTTAGTTTTCGCTTGTAAGCAGGAATCAGGAGGATAGAATTATGGTCAGATTTGCCAAATGGTGGGCGGGGGAGAGCTTGGTATGCAGGTGGGGAGAAAGATGGGTGCAGATGGAGGAAGAATAGTGGAGCGGGTAGGAAGGAAGGATGGTAGAAAGGAAGGAAAGATGAAAGGAAGGAAAGAAGAGTGAAGGGAGAGAGGTTATTCCATCAAGATGTTTAACCATGGTATTTGATTTTATTATGGATTCTCATTAGCTGCTGCCAAGGCCGCTACTCTACTACCACATATCTACAACAGAAAATCCATGTGTACGCGTGTGTGTTGTGCGTATGTTATCATGTGTGTGTGTGAATGCATGTGTCTGTGCTTGCGTGAGTGTCTCTTCACAGTCGCCGCTGTTCCATATATATATCTATCTGTTTTCAAATCAGATTTTACTGCTTGCATGAGTTACTTGATGTGGAATAGAGTTCCATGTGGTCATGGCTCTATGTAGTACTGTGCTCCTCCCATAGTCTCAAATAAAATTGTATTTGTCACATGCTTCGAATTCGAGACTGAAACGCTTATTTATACAAGCCCATCAAAGTAACAAATAATTAATAGCAGCAGTAAAATAACAATAGCGAGGCTATATACTGGTGGTATCGGTACAGAGTCAATGTGAGGGGACACCGGTTAGTCGAGGTAATTGAGGTAATATGTACTTTATAGGTAGGGTTAGCGCATGGTCTATTTTCCTGAATATCCACCTGTCTGACCTGCCCAAAGTAAACAGGCCTGTCAGACTCAGAAGCTTGGATATGCATATAACTGGCAGAATTGGATAAAACACACTCTGAAGGTTCTAAAACTGTTAAAATAATGTCTGTGAGTATAACAGAACTGATATGGCAAGCAAATATCAGAGGAAAATCCATCCAGAATTTTTTGCAGTACCTATGGCTTCCACTAGATGTCAACAGTCTTTATACAAGGTTTCTGGCTTGTTTCTTGAAAAACGAACCGGTAGTTGTAGTGTATCCAAGGTGTCCCTCATTAGGAAAGTATTCTTGTGGCACGCTCTTAGTTATTTATCTTCCCTATTGAACATACTAATCTCTGTATTAAATATTATTGTTAATTTCGATATTAGAGTACCTGAGGATTAATTAGAAACATTGTTTGACTTGTTTGGACAAACATTACCAGTAACTTTTTGGATTCCTTTGTATGCATGTTGAACGAGTGGATTACTGAAATAAATGGTGCCAACTAAACAGACTTTATTGGATATAAAGGACTTTATCAAACAAAACAACCATTCATTGTGTAGCTGGGACCCTTGGGATTGCAAACAGAGGAAGATCTTCAAAGATAAGTGATTTATTTTATCGCCATTTGTGATTTTGTGATGCCTGTGCTGGTTTGAAAAATATGTTGACGTGGGACACTGTTCTCAGATAATCGAATGCTATGCTTTCGACATAAAGCCTTTTTGAAATCTGACAACGCAGTTCGATAACCAAGATTCTAAGCTTTTGAATGATGTAAGACACTTCTATTCCATGAAAGTTTAATATAAAAAAAATTTATTTTGAATTTGGCGCCCTGCAATTTCACCGGATGTGTTGAATTTGTACGGTGGCGTGCGCTAATGTAATCGGTGACTAACTTAATTCTGGCCACATATTCTGAAACCTAGACCGCTGCCCTGGGGAATGCCTGACTAACTGGATTATGTTGGATTGGCTTCCATTAAAGAACACCCTCTGTGTTCTGTTAGACAGGTAACACTCGATCCACAATATAGCAGGGGATGTAAAGCCATAACATATATGTTTTTCCAGCTGCAGATTATGATCGATAATCAAAAGCTACACTGAAGTATAACAAAACAGATCCCACAAACTTTTTATTATCAATTTCTCTCAGCCAATCATCAGTGATTTGTGTAAGTGCCATACATATTGAATGCCCCTCCCCTATAAACATGCTGTTGTTAATTTGTTTACTGTGAAATAGCATTGTATCTGGTCAAACACCATTTGTTCCCCAAAAGTTTACTAAGGGTGATTATTAACAGGCTGATTGGTTGGCTGTTTGAGCCAGTAAAGGATCCTTTGCTATTCTTGGGTAGCGGAATACTAATTCGCATAGTAAAAAAATTGATGTAGCGTCCAAAACTACTTGGCCAACAACCCCGTCTATGGAGAGATGACACTCATGAGACTCTCATGAACATGATATTGTTCTCAGTTTTGCTCTACGACCACCACAAACATCACGGGACTCGTTTGACGTCGGTACAGCCAATCTGCCAATCTGTCTGTAGCGTCCAAACACTAATATGACCTCTCTATGAAAAGGTGAGTCTTTAACACAGACGTACCTGTCGGTTGTTATGCCGAGGGGCGGCAGGGTAGCCTAGTGGTTAGAGCGTTGGACTAGTAACCGGAAGGTTGCAAGCTCAAACCCCCGAGCTGACAAGGTACAAATCTGTCATTCTGCCCCTGAACAGACAGTTAACCCACTGTTCCTAGGCCGTCATTGAAAATAAGAATTTGTTCTTAACTGACTTGCCTGGTTAAATAAAGGTAAAATAAAAATGCTCTAGGATGCCCATAAACCTCACAAGACTAGTCTGAAGGTAGCCGGGACCAGTTTAATGTGGGCTATTTTTAGCACTTTTCTGGAATTCTTGATTGTTTTATTGCTTTACTGGGAGACTTATCAGAGGTAGATATGACGGTGATATGTTTGAGCTGATAATGCACACAGTGGACTTCCTACTAGGGCAAACCTCCTCACTGCTAATAGTATATCTCAGGTTCATAGGCGCATTAATACTGCATAGGATTGACAGAGGGATTGAGGGGAGTTAGAGGGACATAAATCAGGTTACTCTCTTATGACTGCCAACATCCCTGGGACAATGCACATTTGCAGCATCACTACAACAACTAAGCGACACAATGGTAGGGATTATCTGAGCAGGGCTTGGGTCACTGATACGTCATTGTCTCAACGCAGCCTTGAAATGCTTGGACAGGGTCCAGGAGGCAAGATGATTAGGATAGAGTCATTCCTGTAGATCATCTTCTGTTTCCAAAAGGTGTCAAAGTTATCTATAAAAGTTATGGCAACAGATCTACAGTAGTATTTTAGCCAGGTGTGTAAATGCCAGTAGCTTCCTGAATCTTTCACAGCCGTGGCCCAGCGGTGTTACCGGGCTTGGAATAATTGGCCGCTTTTTGGAATCTTTCAGAGCTAGAATCAGTTCTTCAAAATCCATTTTCAGCAGTTCCGAGCTAGCCCTCCTAATGTGTGTCATTTTATCCAACATGGACTACGACAACGTCAGCCACCGACAGCTGTCGGAGAATGGTAGGAAGCAGTCTTGTAATGTCCTGTACTCATGCTCATGCTTGTAATGTCCTGTACTCATGATAGCACAGAGTTTTTGCCCCAGGAACCGAGATGTTTCTCACCATAGAGCTGTCGATGATGACAGCTGGTGAAATATCTGAGGAGGTCTGGACTTTCTTTCACCCAGACACCCTCATGGTCCAACGAAGGGGGGAGCTCTGAAAATCTGAACCTGAGGTAGAAGCCACCAGAGAGGGAGACAGAACACGGGACGAAGACGCAGGTACCTCCAGATCTGATCTCGAAGTGGAAGCCCCCAGGGATGAAGGTGTCGGTATGTATCCGATCCAGGCTTACCACAGCCAAGGGGGCCCTTATTGCCAAAGGCTGCTGCTTTCAACCTCCATGGCGAGTGACATGCCTCCATAGTTGCTTAGTAGGTTGAAGAATAGGAACATCCACTAAGTCATCCAGAAGCATCCTACTAACTCCATTCTCCAGGGAATGTGGAGACCCCTTCAGGGAGGAATCCCTGCAGGGCACCAGCCAGTCGGCTGCGGAGAGACGACAGAGCGGCAACACTCCCACCAACACAGCTCCTGCAGCGTTGAAAACATTTGTTAGCAACCTGCATTTGAAACTACAGGCTAGCTGGGCTTCTGTGTCTCTCTTCTTGAAAATAATTTACTAACAGTTTGCTATGAGCTTCAGTCGGTTCGCAAATACAGCCCTAACCCCGCCTCCCGAAACAAGCACAGCCAGTGAAATGGCAAACACAAAAGCACACACCAGTACGGAAAACAGAGAGAAAGCAGAGGCCTTACTCTCTCTATAGGTCCTGGCTGCACATACACTGTACGAGCGGGATATGACCAACTCGCAAGTTGGTGCTGTAGAAACAAGCAGTAAATTGCAGGCAGTGAGCCAAAACACCAGTCAACAAAGATCACTAAATACACTGTGGCATTCTCATAGTTGCAGTGTTAACTTGAATATAATCTTGGTTATTAACCCAGAACTAAAGTCTTGGTCAGATGCTCGATTAAGTTCTGGTTCCATACATGTTAAGAGAAGAGATAGAGTGAGGTTTGGAACTGGAAAGAAGAGCTCCACCCTCACTCTTTGCAAGTTACAGACATGTCCAAACTACTGTAACTAATGCTGCTCATTATCTCACTCATCTTGTGATATCATGACAGCTCTATGGTACGTAGTTTACGTAGTCTGTCCACGAGACAGCAACTCTAATAGAGCTTATTTACACAGGGTATTTGTACGTATTTTATACATCTTGCACCGATGTATAAAATAACATCCCTGCTGAGAAAAAAACAGCATAGACCAGCACACATTTCAAGCTGGTCCATACTGTTTTTCCATGCTGTTTTATGCTGGTCCATGAAAGTCTATAACTGGTCAGTGCTGTTCAGAGGCTGGTCTAGCTGGTCAAGCTGGTCAAACTCAGCGATGGGCAACTTTGATGTGGGGGCCACAAAACAAAGTGTCGTACCCAGAGCTATACCCACACATGAAGTCAACTGATTTGTGCGATCAATCTATTTGTGCAGATAGACTACTTAACTCTCTTAACTAAATGCATTATAACAGTAGCAAGGGCCGGCCCTAGCTTTTTGGGGGCCCTAAGCAAGAGGGCCCCCATGGCGGATAGAAAATGTACGTTTTAAAGTACATTTCCGGAAGCAGTACACATTTTGCCATGGAGCATAGAGAAATGTTGCCGTTTTAACGCATATTTTCTGCAATTTTACACATTTTGCCACGGGGCAGAGAGAAAATATTTTATAACTAATTTCCTGCAATTCTACAAATTTTTCCATGACTCATGCCATGTTAATATGATATATGATATCTGAATTAGAGTGACTAATACAATCAATGTGGGCCCCCTACAGGTCAGGGCCCATGGGCACGTGTCCTGCTTGCCTGGTCGGTATTCGACATGTTTAGATAGCTGGCTAGACCAACTTACCATTCAAAAAACTGTTATATGACATTGCTAATTGAGTGACTGCAGTGACTGACATAACAAGAGAACAACCAAATTTCAAAATATTTTTCGTTGTGTGGTCTAGCTGGTCAAGCTGGTGACCAGCCTTCACTGTGTTTTGGACACTGGTGACCAACATTCACTGTGTTTTGGACAGTGGTATGGTGGTAACCAAGCTGGTCCATGCTGTTCTATGCAGGTCCAACCTGGTTAAGTTGGTCAAACTGGCCTGACCACACCCATCATTATCATATTTTCCAGCATGCTCTATTGCAGTTGAGTTTTAAAATGGTTTTGTTTCAATATCATTTTAGTTTTGTTTGTTTTCGCATTTGATTAATTCATCTTATTTTACACAAAGATAAATAACATACATTTTTCTAAACTAATCCAATATGTTAGATTGACTTCTTGCACTCTTTACTGAAGTTTAGATGGTTTAGGTAGTCTCATTCAATCTTCTTTTTAATCCTGGCAGTCTTTCTGAATGCAGATTGGGGGTGAAGAAAAGTTCCAATTGTTGGATATCCCCACCCTGGCTGGATTCCACTGTGAATTAAACATCACTTTGCAAGCCAGCATGATATGACTTGATGCTGGTTACCAGTATTGGAGTCTAGCTTGAAATACTTGCTACACTAGAAGTTATTGATAACAGCTGCATCTTCTCATGAAGCGTCGGAGGATCCTTCGGTATCGGCCAACATTTTCATGGGATCGCCGGGGAATAAGGTAGGTTCTGCTTCACTGTAGTGTACTATTCCTATCATTTGTGGGGGGGGCGAGTTAGAGAAGCCCCTGATGGGGCTAGGGTTCTGCCTGAGTGCTCCGGCTCTAAATGGACAACAGCCATCAACTATTATTATGGGAAGCATGAGTGAAATTCTGAAATACCCATACACTTTGTTTTCCTGGAGCTAAGATATTGGATTAATTAGAAATCATGCCACCATCAAGAAAGAGATTCCTGCTCAAACTGTTGTGTTCCATATTGTGTCTAATGATATTATTACTTGTTAAATCTGTAAAGCTAAGAGACAATTTCTTACATCTCTTGGAGAATGCTCAGAAATTAGCAGGACATATAATTGTCTCAGGCCCAATTCCATCTTGCCGTTGTGAGTGTTTTGGCCATCTTTGGTCTCTTCACCAGTGGTTAATATGTCTGACCAAAGACTTGGGCATGTCCTTCTGGAATAGGCCTGGCTACTTTGTGGAAGACGGAATTCACCTGGGTGAAAATGGCTCCCAGGTGTTATCATCAAACATTGGAAAGGTTATTGGCCAACTAAATTGATATGAGGACAATATTAGCATTACATGTTAGTCAGTTTATACCATCTCCACTTTGGTCTCTTTGAGAGTTCCACATGTTGTATCTGAAAGTGGTGACATGCCAAATGGTGCTAACCGGAGAAATGTAATTGCTATTCCTACTTGTTTTTTTCCCCTAATAGGTATATAGGGTGGATATTGATCCAACACCTGCTGCTTATTCAAACCAGCCCACTGGTAGATAGCCGATAGTAATTAGCTGTTTCAGGGGCATGGCAGACGTAAAGGTAATGGCGGACTGAACGAAGTTATGTAGGGCACCTCAAGATAAAACGTAATATTCAATATTGGCAAGTTAGACTAAAATATTAGCACTACATAATCTGGTGGGTGATAACCTTCAACCTGGATAATAATGCATATATGTGAACAACAGCTGATGCACGATATCTAAGAAAGTCTCAAGGATTTTGCTCGTTTAAAGTGTCTCATAATAAGCTGTAGACCACACTATCCACCTAGAGAGTTTTCATCTGTATTTTTCGTAGCTGTCCACATACCACCACAGACCGATGCTGGCACTAAAAACAGCACTCAATGAGCTGTATAACGCCATAAGCAAACAGGAAAATGCTCATTCAGAGGCGGCGCTCCTAGTGGCCAGGGACTTTTATGCAGGGACATTTTAATCAGTTTTACCTCATTTCTATCAGAATGTTAAATGTGCAACCACCTTTACTCCACACACAGAGATGTGTACAAATCTCTCCCTTGCCCTCCATTTGGCAAATCTGACCATAATTCTATCCTCCCGATTCCTGCTTACAAACAACAATTAAAGCAGGAATCACCAGTGACTCAGTCTTTAAAAAAGTGGTCAGATTAAGCAGATGCTAACAAAGCAGTCCTGTAGTTTAGCACAGACTGGAATATGTTCCGGGATTCTTCTGATGGCGTTGAGGAGTACATCACATCAGCCACTGGTTATATCAATAAGTGCATCGAGGACATCATCCCCACAGTGACTGTACTTACATACCCAACCAGAAGCCATAGATTACAGAAAACATTCGCATTGAGCTAAAGGGTAGAGCTGCCACTTTCAAGGAGCGGGTCTTTAATCCGGAAGCATATAAGAAATCCTGCTATGCCCTCCGACGAACCATCAAACAGGCAAAGCGTCAATACAGGATTAAGATTGAATCAAACTACACCGAATCGTACTACACCGGCTCCAACGCTCGTCGAATGTGGAAGGGCTTGCAAACTATTACAGACTGCAAAGGGAAGCACAGCTGAGAGCTGCCCAGTGACACGAGCCTACCAGACGAGCTAAATAACTTCTATGCTCACTTTGAGGCAAGTAACACTGAAACACGCATGAGAGCATCAGCTATTCCGGATGACTGTGTGATCACGCTCTCCGCAGCCGATGTGAGTAAGACCTTCAAACAGGTCAACATTCACACGTCGCAGGGCCAGCGGGATTACCAGGACGTGTGCTCCGAGCTTGCGCTGACCAACTGGCAAGTGTCTTCACTGACATTTTCAACCTCTCCCTGTCTGAGTCTGTAATACCAACATGTTTCAAGCAGACCACCATAGTGCCCAAGAACACTAAGGTAACCTGCCTAAATGACTACAGACCCATAGCACTCACGTCTGTAGCCATGAAGTGCTTTGAAAAGCTTGTCATGGCTCACATCAACACCATTATCCCAGAAACCCTAGACCCACTCCAATTTGCATACCACCCCAACAGATGCACAGATGATGCACTCCACACTGCACTTTCCCACCTGGACAAAAGAAACACCTATGTGAGAATGCTATTCATTGACTACAGCTCAGCATTCAACACCATAGTGCCCTCAAAGCTCATCACTAAGCTTAGGACCCTGGAACACCTCCCTCTGCAACTGAATCCTGGACATCCTGACTGGCCGTCCCAGGTGGTAAGGGTAAGCAACAACACATCTGCTATGCTAATCCTCAACACGGGGACCCCTCAGGGGTGAATGCTTAGACTCCTTCTGTACTCTCTGTTCACCCATGAATGTGTGGCCAAGCCTGACTCCAACACCATCATTAAGTTTGCTGACGACATAACTGTGGTAGGCCTGATCATTGACAACGATGAGACGGCCTATAGGGAGGAAGTGTCAGAGGCCTGTTAGTGTGGTGCCAAGACAACAACCTCTCCCTCCATGTGAGCAAGACAAAGGAGATGATCATGGACTACAGGAAAAGGAGGGCCGAACATGCTCCCATTCACATTGATGGGGCTGTAAGTGAAGCGGTTTGAGAGCTTCAAGTTCCTTGCTGTCCACATCACCAACAAATGTTCATGGTCCAAACACACCAAGAAAGTCATGAAGAGGGCACACCAACGCCTTTTCCCCCTCAGGAGACTGAAAAGATTTGGTATGGGTCCCCAGATCCTAGAAAAGGTTCTACAGCTGCATCATCGAGAGCATCCTGACCGGTTGCATCACTGACTGGTATGGCAACTGCTCGGTATCCGACCGTAAGGCGCTACAGATGGTAGTGCGTATGGCCCAGTACATCACTGCTGCCAAGCTTCCTACCATCCAGGATCTATATACTAGGCGGTGTCAGAGGAACGTCCAAAAAATTGTCAAAGACTCCAGTCACCCCACCCTTGTTTTTACACTGCAGTTTATTATCTATTCATCGTCACTTTATCCCTACCTACATGTCAAGATTACCTTGACTAACCTGTAGCCCCGCACATTGACTCGGTACCGGTACACCCTGTTTATAGCCTCATTATTGGTATTTATTGTGTCACTTTTTTTATATATTTATATATTTTTTTAATTTAGTAAACATGTTCTTAACTCTTTCTTAAAACTGTATTGTTGGTTAATAAGGGCTTGTAGTAAGTAAAAATTTCACAGTAAGGTCTACACCTGTAGAATTTGATTTGCGTAAGATGAGGTGTTAAGAAACCACAATGTAAATATTGTGAATACAAGAATGGGATTCTAAGTCTAAAAGATTTACAGCAGCAAACTAACAAGAAAGAAATGTGGGAGTGGTTAGAACATTGGTGCCAAGTATACACTGAGGGGTTGTGGTATAATACTACCACTGGAAGGCCCATAGCACCAAGCCGGATATGTATTACTGTTTCTGAAAAGTATCATGGACCAACACATCAATCAGCTGTTTTTATTGTATTTAACTAGGCAAGTCAGTTAAAAACAAATTCTTATTTATGTACAATGACAGCCTAGGAACAGTGGGTTAACTGCCTTGTTCAAGAGCAGAATGACAGATTTTTACCTTTTCAGCTTGGGGATTCAATATTAGCAACCTTTTGGTTACAGGCCCAACGCTCTAACCACTAGGCTACCTGACGGCATGGCTGTGAACACGTATTCTCAGTTCAAGACGATGTGGTGGGGAAATGGGGTGTTGGGAACATTTCAGGACTGGGTTAAAAAATGTGAGATTTGTGCCCAAAACAATATTGCACTTACAATGCCAACTCCTGCCCGACAGCAACCCCTGTCGGATGGACAATTTACATCATTACAGACAGACTTTATAGGGCCACTCCATCAAAGCAGGGGAAAGACACATGCATGGTAGTGGTGGACAGATTCTCCAGATGGACAGAAGTATTTGCAACTTCCTAAGCTTCTGCAAACTTTGTAGCACAAACATTGTTAAGGGAAGTGATACCAAGATGGGCCTTATTCCGGACCCTAGACTCCAATCAATGGAGACATTTCACCTCCAAAGTGCTACGAGGGGTGTGTAAGACTTTAGGAATCGAACATGACTTTCATTGTCCATATAGGCCGTAACTGGCGGGGAGTGTGGAGCGTCAGAACCGTTTGATTAAGGACAAATTGGCCAAAATGTTGAGCACCGAAGGGAAAGATTGGGTTTTGAAAGCAGCACATGAGGAGCAGGCGCCTGGAGATAACCGCGAGTACAGGCTGAATCCCGGAGATCGAGTTGTACATCAAGATCCACCAGGCGGGGGTGTTGGGACGACGTTTATCTGGACCACACACGGTACTCCTTACAGTGAAGACCACAGCCTCTCCTCAGTGGGTTCAGACTTCTCACGTGAAACGAGATCCAGTTGCATAATGGGTAAGCTGGAAGACACTATGATAGGGGAAGAGGAACTAAAGAGGAAGAGTTGGAAAAATCCTTAGGATAATAGCGGACAATATTGCCACTCCTATTTGCCATATCTTCAATTTAAGCCTACTAGAAAGTGCGTGCCCTCAGGCTTGGAGGGAAGCAAAAGTAATTTCGCTACCTAAGAATAGTAAAGCGCCCTTTACTGGCTCAAACAGCCAACCAATCAGCCTGTTACTAACCCCTGTGTTTGACCAGATACAAAGCTATTTTACTATAAACAAATTGACAACAGACTTTTAGCATGCTTATAGGGAAGGACATTCAACATGCATAGCATGTACACAAATTATTTATTGGCTGAGATAAATTTATTAAATCATATTTTGGGGGCTGTTTTGTTAGACTTCAATGTGGCATTCAACATTATCAATCATAGTCTGCTGCTGGAAAAACGTATGCGTTATGGCTTTTACACCCCTGCTATATTGTGGATAAAGACTTACCTGTCTAACAGAACAAGCCTCTCAAACATAATCCAGGTAGAATCAGGAATTCCCCAGGGCAGCTGTCTAGGCCCCTTACCTTTTTCAATATCCTCTAATGACATGCCACAGGCTTTGAGTAAAGCCTATGTATGGAAATGACTCAACACTATACACGTCAGCTACTACAGTGACTGAAATAACTGCAATACTTAAAGATTTGCACTAAAGTTTCAGAATGGGTGGCAAGGAATAAGTTAGTCCTAAATATTTCAAAACTAAAAGCATTGTATTTGGGACAAATCATTCACTAAACCTTATACCTCAACTAAATATTGTAATAAATAATGTGGAAATTGAGCGAGTTAAGGTGACTAAAATGCTAGGAGTAACTCTGAACTGTCATGGTCAAAATATATTGATACAACATTAGCGAAAGTAGGGGGTGGCCGGCCATAATAAAGCGATACTATCAACAAGGCAGGTCCTACAGGCTCTTGTTTTGTTTCAACTGGACTGCTTCAGTGGTGTGGTCAGGTGCCACAAAGAGGGACATTGCAATAGGCTCAGAACAGTGCAGCACGGCTGGCCCTTGGATGTACAAAGAGAGCTAACATTATTAATATGCATGTCAATCTCTCCTGGCTCAAAGTTGAGGAGGTTGACTTCATCACTACTTGTATTTGTGAGAGGTTGACATGTTGAAAGCACCATGCTGTCTGTTTAACCTCTTTAGGGTACGTAGGACGGTAGCGTCTCAACTGACCAACATCCAGTGAAACTGCAGAGTGCGAAATTCAAAAATGCTCAATTCAAATATTTAACATTCTTGAAAATATATGTGTTATACATCAAAATGAAGCTTACCTTCTTGTTAATCCAGCCTCTGTGTCAGATTTCAAAAAGGCTTTACGGCGAAAGCAAACCATGTGATTATCTGAGGACTGTGCCCCGCATACAAAAACATGAAAATCGTATTTTAACCAGGCAGGTGCGACACAAAAGTCAGAACTTGAGATATAATAAATGCCTTACCTTTGATGATCTTCTCCTGTTAGCACTCCAAAAGGTCCCAGTTACATCACAAATGGTCCTTTTGTTCGATAATGTCCTTCTTTATATCCATAAAAACTCAGTTTAGCTGGTGCGCTTCAGTCAATAATCCACCCAGTTTCCCTCCATCAACATGCATACAAAATGAATCCCAAATGTTACTGATAAACTTTTCCAACCATGTCAAACAACATTTATAATCAAACCTTAGGTACCCTAATATGTAAATAAATGATAACATTTAAGGCGGAGAATCGTTATTGTCTTTTCCAGAGAAAAATACCAAAGAACGCGCTCTCTTACACATGCTTGGAAACACTACAGCCAAAATGGGAGCCACCCAGAAAAACTACAATTTCTGGCATTTTTTTTCTCACAAACATAATTTTAAAAGTTTTAGAAACTTTAGTGTTTTCTATCCAAATCTACATTACATTCATATCCTAGCTTCTGGGCCTGAGTAACAGGCAGTTTACTTTGGGCACGCTTTTCATCCGGACGTGAAAATACTGCCCCCTACCCAAGAAAGGTTCAAAAGTAACAATATTTTGGAGATTTCGTTTTCATTTAACCTAGAGTGAGCGAGAAAAAGGCATTTGTTGAACATGGGGTGAGACATTTTCACTAACTTGTAAATAAAGCCAGTTTGTCATTTAAAATTATTTATTTCTGGAGAAACCTAACTTGATTATTTAGCAGGCATCACTCACTTGTATTCAGTTAACACATATATCTTAAGAATATCATGGAATATTTGAAAATTTTCGTTTCTCCATGCTTGTCTCAGAGCAGTGCGAAACAGTGCTGAAATAGATGTCCACAGTGGGAAGGCTATATATAACAATATTGGAGATTATTTCATTTTTTTTTTAAATGACAGCGAGTGATTGTAATCTGAATAAAGGCCAAAATAATATTTATAAAGGCCAAAATATAGCCCTGCTAATAGCCATAATGGCGCTGTACAACGTGACCGTCTGTTTGAAAGAGTATTTTCCAAACATTTTGTTTACCTTCATTAGACAACTTTATTCCAATATTTCTGTAATTCAGTGATATTTATTCCCATAGTAATTCATTATGGATCCACAACTAAATAAACATCAGCATTTTGAAAGAGTATTTTTATCATTATTTTATTAACGAAAGCATAAAGATGCTGATGAAGAAATACAGTACTGTGCAGTATATGCTTTAACTTTTTATGGCTGCAGGGGCAGTATTGAGTAGCTTGGATGAAAAGGTGCCCATTGTAAATGGCCAGCTCCTCAGTCTCAGTTGCTAATATATATGCATAGTATTATTTGTATTGGATAGAAAACACTCTGAAGTTTCTAAAACTGTTTGAATTATGTCTGTGAGTATAATAGAACTCATATTGCAGGCAAAAACCTGAGAAATTCCACTTCCTGTTTGTATAATTTCTGGGGGTGGCAGATTTTCAACCAAGCTCTCATTGAAATTACAGCGAGATATGGATTGACCATTCTTTCACCATGCGCGTTCACAGGGGAAGGACCTGCGTTCCACCGGTCATCTGAAATCATTCTAATTCTCCGGTTGGAACGTTATTCAAGATATATGTAAACAACATTCTAAAGATTTATTCAGTACATTGTTTGACATGTTTCTACTGACTGTTACGGTACTTTTGGACATTTCGTCACGTTATAGTGGACGCGCTTTGTGACTTTGGAATTGTTTACCAAACGCACTAACCAAAGTAGCTAATTGGACATAAATAACGGACCTGGGATTCCTAGGACTGCATTCTGATGAAGTTCATCAAAGGTAAGGAAACATTTATCATGTATTTTCTGGTTTCTACTGACTCCAACATGGCGGCTAATTTGGCTTCTGTTCTGAGCGCCGTCTCAGATTATTGCATGTGTTGTTTTTTCCTTAAACTTTTTTTGAAATCTGACACAGCGGTTGCATTGAGGAGAGGTATATCTATAATTCCATGTGGATAACTTGTATTATCATCTACATTTATGATGAGTATTTCTGTTGAAACGATGTGGCTATGCAAAATCACTTGATGTTTTTGGAACTAGTGAATCTAATATCTAAACTCAGATTTGTTTATATAAATATGAACTTTATCAAACAAAACATGCATGTATTGTGTAACATGAAGTCCTATGAGTGTCATCTGATGAAGATAATTCAAGGTTAGTGATTAATTTTATCTCTATTTCTGCTTTTTGTGAATGCTATATTTCGCTGGAAAATGGCTGTGCTTATTGTGGTTTGGTGGAGACCTAACATAATTGCTTGTAGTGCTTCGCTGAAAAGCCTATTTGAAATCGGACACTTTGGTGGGATTAACAACAAGATTAACTTTAAAATGATATAAGACACATGTATGTTTTAGGAATTGTAATTATGAGATTTCTGTGGTTTGAATTTGGCACCCTCTATTTTCACTGGTAGTTGTCATATCGATCCCGTTACCGGGATTGCAGCCATAACAAGTCAAACATTTGGATAATAAATCATTGTGAAGATATAAGACACCAAATAATTTTGCTTATTAGGCACTTTGTGCAGTCTGACTTTCACGTGTGCTCCCTCTCCAGCCAGGCTGCTTTTTTTTACCTTTATTTTACTAGGCAAGTCAGTTAAGAACAAATTCTTATTTTAAATGACAGCCTAGGAACAGTGGGTTAACTGCCTGTTCAGGGGCAGAATGACAGATTTGTACCTTGTCAGCTCGGGGATTTGAACTTGCAACCTTTCGATTACCAGTCCAACGCTCTAACCACTAGGCTATCCTGCCGCCCCAGCTGTTTTGAGTAAGAAATGTAACACTTAAGCATCAAATACATTGCAAGTTGATGGATTTTCACAATAGGAAACATTTGCGTTACGGGCTACACCTCCTACAGTACTACTATATTTGTGAAAAACAAGTGTTTGAAAACCTGTTTTCAAAATGCCTCCAGTTGTCTATCACTACTGTAAATAAACACAGCATCTTGTTTACATTCTTTATTGTAACCACAATGTCCACATAATTTCTACCTACCTTTCCAATTACTTTTAGAGTTTGGGATTTACAAATGTGCACTTTTCATTATTAGTTACATCGTTTTAGTTCGAACGTGCCGACTTTTTTTCTTTAAATTATTGTTTTATGTAGGATGCTACATTTTTTGACCAGTTGCAATTGTAAGTAGGCCTAATTTAAAAAAAATACTACTTCTATAAGGCTGATAAGCCTCATAGCCTACCTCAGCCAGTTAATTTATTTCATATTGGTCTAGGCTCCGAAGAAATAGACTCCAATTAAGCCCTCTTGTTGTTTGTAAAGTCTAATTAAAATGAAGATTATTGTAAAAATTAATTGCTCGACTGGTGAAGGTTTTCTCCATCTGTTGGTGTGCAATACTTGCATAACAAGTTAACTATATTTTCAGCACCAGCCACTGTTTACCTCCTATTGATTGTGCTGCGGTTGCCGCCAGTTGTTTTTTTAAATGTAACCTTTATTTAACTAGACAAGTCGGGTAAAAACTTGGTTTGAGCTTTGACTAGTTGTCTGTTAGGTTATGACAAACAGAGTGAAAACTAACACTAGTTTCCAAAACACAGCGAAGGTAGGTCACCAGCAAAAACACAGTGAAGGCTGGTCACCAGCAAAATCAGCATCTATACTGGATCAGCCTATGATGGTCTATGCTGAACTCACAATACAATGCAGCCAAATTATTGTTGTACTTTTGCAACTTCACTTTTTCAAAGTCCATGAGAAGTAAGTTATTATACAACCAATACACAGTACTGGGTTAGAAAATAGAATTGTACTAAGATCGGTTTTACATTATTCATGTGGAATTGAGCAGCTGAATCTGCAGTTTGAACAATAACACAGCTTTTACCACACCACTGATTTGGTAAATAGCTGAGGGATGGGGCTGGAGACATGTAACCACTCTCAAATTCATAGACTGACCATCCATGTGACTTGAACATGTTTGGAATTTATACAGTGTTTGTTTACAATTAGATAGAAGTAAAAACAAGGTTATATTTTGGGTAATGATGGGGTAAGACAGTTGAACTAAGCTCACGAGGCATTTATAAGTTACATTATTTAAGGATCAAAGGGTATATATATATATAATTTAAAAGTCAAACAATGGATGTAGCAATTGCAGATTGCCCCTTTAACATCTTAACTTACTTATCATTGTCCTCGTCCAGCGCAACCCTCTCAAAGTGGAGGTGAAGCCTGTGTCCCTCCTTGGCCTCCAGTAGCCAATGGCAGCTCAGATTATTGCCGTTGCTATGGTTACTCGTAGATGGAGGAGGCGGTGAGAAGATTCTACCCACGGTCGCGTTTCGGATCCACCCTCCACATGACACAGCTAACAGTTGGGAAGAACAAGTGTCATCAGTTATGTACACTGTGTGTGAACACTAGCGTTGGGGCCAGCCACAGAAACTTCCCTCAACTGTGTGAGATGTGGGGCCTTCCGTGGACAAACAATTTCCAATGAGCTCACAGTACCCATACTTGCAAAAACAAAGCTGCATTGTGTGTTTCAGGAAACACATTTTCTGTGCAGGCCAGACAATTATTGTATCCTATTGACATGGTCAAAGATTCTACAGTCAGAACTTAGCGAACACTAACCCACACACTGAGGTTCAGGAGAGCTCCAATGGGGTTGAGTCATGTTCAAGCAGGTGGCTACCTCGTGGCCCCTGACCTGGAAGCCAGGGTCACAGTGGAAGTGGGCATGGCCTCCGGGGTGGATGTCCGTTACTGTCACACCCCCTCCATCAGGAGAAAGAGGGAACAAGCAGGAGAGGAGGAAGGCTGTTGCATGTAGGACAGATTAAGGGAGTGAGAAAGATAGAAGAAAGAGAGTGCTACAGATCAACTGTACAAAACAAGGCAGGATGACATGTGAACAAACCATCACACTCAAAGCGCTCACTGGGGTGGAATAACTTATTTTATTAAAAAATATATATTTAACCTTTATTTTAACTTGGCAAGTCAGCTAGGAACAAATCCTTATTTACAATAACGGCCCACCCCGGCCAAACCTGGGACTCTAAATCACGGCCGGATGTGATACATCTTGATAATGTATTAATGAGAAATTTGAGTAGTCATTTCACTTTTTTATTTTTATTAAACTAAAATAATCACCTCAAGTTTGGTGTGCTTCCACTCCTTGTTGTGGACAGCACCCTTATAAAACCATTGTATTGACTCAAACATGTTTTCTTGGAAAAAGAAAAGACGCCACTCTGAATTTACCTTGATAGTGTAGGCTGAACACACCATGATCAGTCTGCCGGAGACTGCGGTAGTAAATCTGCACCTGATTGGTTGAGCTTCGAATCACCTGACCCTCACGCATCAGGGTCTCATTGGCTAAGAGTTCTGGTCCCGTCCCGCCATAGCCAAGGATAGTCAGGGACTCGTCCTTGGATAGGTTCACTTTCTTCACCTGGGGAGAGGGGAGATGGTGGACATCTAGTGATTCATTAAGGAATCATTGAGGAGTAAAAATGCCTAACCAACATGTATACATTATTCAAAACTGGTTCTACACAATGTCGAATGGATTTCACATGATGTATACTGCAACTGTTTGCTTGCAGAGGACTACAGGGGTGAAGTAGGTACTCTTAGCAAACAGGTAGCTGGGAAATCCACACCTGCCTACTTTTTCTTTCTCTTCTACCCCAATAGCCGGACACCGCTCTAGCCTGGTGGAAGTGTCTGCTCCCCACAGCTGACTGGCTGGTACTCTGCAGCGATCCCTCTCAGAAGGGGTCTCCCCCTTCCCTGGAGAATGGAGTTGGTGGGATGCTCATGGATGACTTGGTGGATGTTCCTGTTCTCAATCCTACCAACCAGCCATGGAGATATAACACTTGCAGTGGAATTCGAAAGCAGGGTCATCTGGCAACGGGGGCCTCCTTGGAGATGTTAAGCTTGGACCGGACACAGACTAGAAACAGCTTCGCCACCCTGGATCCAGAGGTTTCGGCAACTTCTTCCCTGGGGGCTTCCAATTCGAGATCGGATCCAGAGGTACCTGTGCCTCTGTCTGGTCTCCCTCTCCGGTGGCGTCTACCTCGGGTTCAGATCCACTGTGAGGCTGTCTGAGACTCCAGTCCATTCATCATCCACAATGGATACTACAGCTGGCTGGTCCATCGGGGCCCTTCAGTCCTCGAGGGGTTTGCGAAATCAGTTGTGGCGGAAGAACAGACGTTCCTCCTCAGCTATTGCACCAGCTGTCGTCATTGCCAGTTTTATGGTAAAAAGAAATCATAGTTCCCAGGGCAAAAACTCTGTGCTATCCTGGATTATGAGTACAGGACATTACAAGGCTGCTTTTGACATTTCTACGACAGTTGCCGGGAGCTGCCGCTGTCGTATTCCATGTGGGGTCAAACGACATTAGGAGGGCTAGCTCGGAAATTCTCAAAATGGATTTTAACGAACTGAAAAAGCGCCAAATTATTCAGGTCCGGTACCATCATAAGGTAGCGGGTGTGAAAGATTCAGCAGAATACTGGCATTACACACCTGGCTAAAATAGTGTTGTGCCTCTATAGATAACTTTGAAACCTTCTGGAAACTTTCTACATTTCCTGTAGAAATGATGGAGTCCATCTGAATCATATTTACTCCTGGACTCAATGACCCAAGACCAGCTCAGTTAATCCCTACCATTGTGTCTCTGAGTTATCATAATGCTGCAGCAAATGTACATTATCCCAGGGGCGTTGGCAGACACAATGTAAGTAGCATAATATATGTCCCTCTAACGGCCCTGAATGCCTCTGTTAAGCCTACAGCTATTGTATGCAGTAACGTGAACCAGAGTTAAACTGTTAGCACTGACACGGTGTGCCCTAGTAGGAAGTCCATTGTCCATCAGCTCTAACATAAATAACATGAGCATGTCTATTTCTGCTAAGCCTCCCGGTGAAGCACTGAAAACAATCACGAACCCCAGAAAAATGTGAAAAAATAGCCCATATTAACATATGTAGCCGAAGAAGTTCATGAAATCATGAACTTGCTTGTAACAGACGGCATTCATATTCAGATTCTCTGAAACTCACCTAGATAATAACTTTGATGATACAGTGGCAGCAATACATGGTTATAAAATGAACAGAAAAAACAACTTAAATGTAAATGTAAATGTGGAGGTGTTGCTGTTTATATTCAGAATCACATTCCTGTAAAGCTTAGAGAGGATCTCATGTTAAACACTGTTGCAGTAATATGGCTACAGGTTCATCTGATTCACCTAAAGCCCATTCTTATGGGAAGCTGCTATAGACCACCAAGTGCTAACAGTCAGTATCTGGATAATATGTGTGAAATGCTTGATAATGTATGTGATATCAACAGAGAGTTATATTTTTTGGGTGATTTAAATATGAACTGGCTTTTATCAAGTTGCCCACTCAGGAAAAAGCTTCAAACTGTAACCAGTGCCTGCAACCTGTTTCAGGTTATCAGTCAACATACCAGGGTAGTTACAATCAGCATGGGAATGAAATCATTAACATGTGTTGGTCACATCTTTACTAATGCTGCAGACATTTAAAGCAGTACCCAACAACATTGGATGTAGTGATCACAATATAGTAGGAAAACCAAAGATCCAAAGGCTGGGCCTAAGATAGCTTATAAGAGGTCATACAAGAAGTATGAGTGAGCAACCAGAGGATCAACCAGATGCTGCACTTAACACATTTATGAAATTGCTTATTCCAGTTACTAATAAGCATGCACCCATTAAGAAAATTACTGTATGACTGTTAAATTCCTGTGGATTCATGAGGAATTTAAAAATGTTATGGTTGAGAGGGATGAGGCAAAAGGTATAGAAAATAAGTCTGGATGCACAACCGATTGGCAAACATACTGCAAATTGAGAAATCATGTGACTAAACGGAATAAAAAGGAGAAATTATAGTATGAAACAAAGATAAATTATATAAAGACGTTATGGGAAAAAAGGCAAACTCATCACAACAGCCACTGATATTGCCATTTACTTTAACAATTTTTTTAATTGGCAAGATTAGTAAACTTAGGCATGGCATGATAGCAACAAATGCTGACAAGTATAACTGATCAAATTACAAAAGACAAGCCTTGTAATTTTGAATTCTCTTAAGTTAGTGTGGAAGAGGTGAAAAATTACTGGGTTCTGACAACTTGGATGGCAAATGACCGAGGATAATAGCGGACGATATTGCCACTCATATTTGCCATATCTTCAATCTAAGCCTACTAGAAAGTGGGTTCCCTCAGGCCTGGAGGGAAGCAAAAGTAATTCCGCTACCCAAGAAGAGTAAATCCCCCTTTAATGGCTCAAATAGCTAACCAATCAGCCTGTAACCCATTAGTACAGTTTTGGAGAAAAAAAATATTTGACCAAATACAATGCAATTTTACTGTAAAAAATGTAACAGACTTTCAGCACGCTCATAGGGAAGGACATTCAACAAGCACAGCACTTACACAAATGGCTGATAATAGGCTGAGAGAAATTGATTATAAAAAGATTGTGTGAGCTGTTTTGTTAGACTGCAATGCGGCTTTGACATTATCGATCATAGTCTGTTCATGGAAAAACCTTTGTATAATGGCTTTACACCCACTGCTATCAAATCAAATACAATTGTATTGGTCACATACACATATTTAGCAAATGTTATTGCGGGTGTGGCAAAATTCTTGTCTGGTAGTATCTAACAGTAGAGTAGAATCTAAAAACGAGTCACAACAAAACACACATCTAAAAGTAAAATAATCTAATTAAGAAATATATAAATATTAGATCATGCAATGTTGGAGTGGCATTGACTAAATACAGTAGAATAGAATACAGTATATACATATGACATGAGTCAAGCAGTATGTAAACATTATTAAAGTGACTAGTGTTGCATTATTAAAGTGGCCAGTGATTCCAAGTCTATGTATAAAGTGCAGCAGCCTCTAAGGTGCAGGATTGCTTAACCGGGTGGAAGCTGACAGTCTGATGGCCTTTTAATTTTTTTTTTTACCTTTATTTTACTAGGCAAGTCAGTTAAGAACAAATTCTTATTTTCAATGACGGCCTAGGAACAGGGGTTAACTGCCTGTTCAGGGGCAGAACGACAGACTTGTACCTTGTCAGCTCAGGGATTTGAACTTGCAACCTTTTGGTTACTAGTCCAATGCTCTAACCACTAGGCTACCCTGCCACTTCAAGATAGAAGCTGTTTTTTAATCTTGCTCCCAGCTTTAACCTTTCTTCAACAACATTCCGCTGAAAAGGCAGCGTGCGAAAATCAAAAATATTTTTTTGAAATATGTAACTTTCACACATTAACAAGTCCAATACAGCAAATGAAAGATAAACATCTTGTTAACTTCTTATGGCTGCAGGAGCAGTATTGAGTAGCTTGGATGAAAGGTGCCCATATCAAACGGCCTGCTCCTCAGTCATAGTTGCTAATATTTGCATATTATTATTAGTATTGGGTAGAAAACACTCTGATGTTTCTAAAACTGTTTGAATGATGTCTGTGAGTTTAACAGAACTCATATTGGCAGGCAAAATCCTGAGTTGAATTCAAAACAAGAAGTCAGAAATCTGAGCTTGTATGTATTCACCAGAGTCCCCAATGAAATCCCCTTGAGATATGAATGATGTTGCACTGCCTAGGGTTTCCGCTAGATGTCAACCATCAATAGAAATTATAATGAGGCTTCTATGTTGTTGTGGGAGTGAATGAGAGCAGAATATATCAGATGTCCATCAAGCAGCCATTTTGTGATGCACTTTTTCCTCATGGTAGTCAGTTGCGTTCCATTGCTCACGTAGACAAGAGGGAATACTCCGGTTGGAACTTTATTGAAGCTATATGTTAAAAACATCCTAATGATTGGTTTTGCAATTAGTTTGAAATGTTTCTTCGACCGGTAATATCACTTTTTGAAGTTTTGTCCGATATAACGCTGACCAGAATTAACGTTTGGATATGTAGACCAAACGCCTAACAAAAGAAGGTATTTGGACATAAATAACGTACATTTTCAAACAAAACAAACATTTATTGTGGACCTGGGATTCCTGGAGTGCTTTCTGATGTAGATCATCAAAGGTAAGGGAATATTTATCATGTAATTTCCTGTTTATGTTGATGCAATCTTTGCAGCTGTGGTATTTTTTACTTTTGAGCGCCGTCTCAGATTATTGCATGCTTTTCGTTTTCCGTAAAGTTGAAATCTGACACAGCGGTTGCATTAAGGAGAGGTATATCTATAATTCCATGTGTATAACTTGTATTATCATCTACATTTATGACGAGTATTTCTGTTGAATGATGGGGCTATGCAAAATCACTTGATATTTTTGGAACTAGTGAATCTAACTCGCCAATGTAAATTTTTAAAATATAAATATGAACTTTATCAAACAAAACATGCATGTATTGTGTAACATAACATCCTATGAGTGTCATCTGATGAAGATAATTCAAGGTTAGTGATTCATTTTATCTTTATTTCTGTTTTTTTGTGAAGGCTATATTTTGCTGGAAAATGGCTGTGCTTATTGTGGTTTGGTGGAGACTTAACATAATAGTTTGTAGTGCTTTCGCTGAAAAGCCTATTTGAAATCAGACACTTTGGTGGGATTAACAACGAGAAAAGCTTTAAAATTATGTAAAACACGTATGTTTTAGGAATTGTAATTATGAGATTTCTGTGGTTTGAATTTGGCACCCTCTATTTTTCACTGGTAGGTTAACTAGCACTTCATGATGACAGAAGTGAGTGCTACGGGGCGATAGTCATTTAGCTCAGTGACCTTTGCTTTCTTGGATACAGGAACAATGGTGGACATATTGAAGCAAGTGGGGACAGCAGATTGAGAAAGGGAGAGATCGAATATGTCCATAAATACTCCAGCCAGCTGGTCTGCACGTGCTCTTAAGATGTGGCTAGGGATGCCGTCAGGGCTGGCAGCCTTGCGATGGTTAACACGTTTAAATGTCTTACTCACGTCAGCCACTGAGAAGGAGAGCTACTACAGTCCTTGGTAGCGGCCCACGTCGGTGGCACTGTGTTATCCTCAAAGCTGGCGAAGAAGGTGTTTAGCTTGTTCGGGAGCAAGACATTGGGTCTGCGATGTGGCTGGTTTTCCTTTTGTAGTCCGTGATTGTCTGTAGATCCTGCCACTTACATCTAATGTCTGTGCCGTTGAATTGCGACTCTGCTTTGACTCTGTACTAACGTGTTGCCTGTTTTAATACCTTACGCAGGGAATAACTACACTGTTTGTATTCAGCCATATTGCCAGTCACCTTGCCATGGTTAAATGCGGTGGTTCGCACTTTCCGTTTTGCGTGATTGCTACCATCTATACACAGTTTCTGGTTTGGTTAGGTTTTAATAGTCACAGTGGATAGAACATCTCCTAAACACTTCCTGATGAACTCAGTCACCCTATCCGTGTATTCATCTATGTTATTCTCAGAGGCTACCCATAACATATCCCAGTTCGCGTGATCAAACCATTCTTGAAGCATGGATTCCGATTGGTCAGACCATCTTTGACTAGACCTTATCATGGATACTTCCTGTTTCAGTTACTGCATATAGGAATGTAGTACACGCGCTGGTCAATGTGTTGGTAGAACTTCGGTTGTGTTTTCCTCAAATTTGCTCTGTTAATATCCCCAGCTACAATAAATGTGGCCACAGGATATGCGGTTTCCAGTTTGCATAAAGTCCAGTGTAGTTTCTTGAGGGCAGACGTGCTATCGGCTTGAGGGGGAATATGCACGGCTGTGACTCTAACCGGAGATAATTATCTTGGGAGGTAATAGGGTCGGCATTTGACTGTGAGGTATTCTAGGTCGGGTGAACAAAAGGACTTGAGTTGCTGTATATTATCACAATCACACCATGAGTAGTTAATCATGAAACATACACTTCGCCTTTCTTCTTCCCGGAGAGTTCTTTATTTCTGTCTGCACGATGTACTGAGAAACCAGATGGCTGAACGGACGAGGACAGTATATCCCGAGAGAGCCATGTTTCCAGAAAACAGAGTATGTTACAATCCCTGATGTCTCTCTGGAAGGAGATCCATGCCCTGAGCTCGTCTACTTAATTATCCTGAGACTGAACATTACCGAATAATATACTCAGAAGCGGTGGCTGGTGTCCACGCCTCTTGAGTTGGACTAGAAGTCCACTGCAAATACCTCTTCTGTGATGTTTTGGAGCAGCCTCTGGATAAGTGAAATTGTTGCCCTGGGGGGGGGGGGGGGTACGAACAAAGGATCCAATTCGGGAAAGTTGTATTGTTGGTCGTACGGCCGAAACTGAAACCTGTCAAATGCTGAAACCTGAACTAAAGACCTCGGTTTAAAAGCTGACAGTGTTCTTATATATTTTTTATTTTATTTTGAATCCTGCGGCTCTGTTGGGCTAAATTGCTGTGAGTGCTGCTATCTGTCCCGGGTTCCTGCAAGATTCCATATAGGGGAGAGATGCAAAAGCCTAGCTAGCCTAGCTGGCTCTGTGGACTCAAATGGAGGCCACTATTGAACGTTTCCAACGTGGCAGGAGCTGTGTTTACTTTGCTTTGATCCAGGACAATGTGAACGGTGTTGAATGTCAATGTAGCAACTGCTTGCTTACGGAGGACTACAGGAGCGAAGTAGCTACTTCTAGCAAGCAAGTAGCAAACCTACATAAGCTACTGGGGAACCCACGGCCACCTACTTTTTATTTTTCTTCCATCCCAGTAGCCGGACGCCACTCTGGTCTGGTGGAAGTTTCGCCGCGAGGCAGGGTTCCATCCCCGAAGGGGTCTCCCCCTTCCCTGGAGAACGAAGCTGATCTCAACCCAACCAACCAGCCATGGAGGTACGTCACTGACCTTGGAAGTCGAAGAAGGCATTCTCTGGCAACAAAGGTCTCCATGGAGATGTTGAGCCCGGAACTGACACAGAACTGAATCAGCTTTTATGCCCTGGATCCAGAGGTTCTGGAGACATCGTCCGTGGTGGTTTCCCAATCAAGATCGGATCCGGAGGTACCTGCGTCTTCGTCCTCGGCTCTCTCTCCCTTTCCGGTGGCTTCTACATCAGGTTCAGATCCTCGGAGCTCCCAGTCTCACCAGACTGTGAGGCTGACTGAGAGACCGGCCCATTCAACATCACCGGCTGTCATCATAGGCAGCTCTATGGTGAGAAACATCTCGGTCCCCAAGCCAAAAACCCTCTGCTACCAGAAGCACGAGTAAAGGATATAATAAGACTGCTTCCGACTATTCTACCACAGATGCCGGGAGCTGACACTGTTGTAGTCCATGTGTAGTCAAACAACATCAGGAGGGCTAGCTCGGAACATTTGAAAATTGATTTTAAAGAACTGATTTTAGCATTAAGACTCCAAAAAACAGCCAATAATTTCAGACCCAGTACCATCGTTGGCCGCGGATGTGAAAGATTCAGCAGACTGCTGGCATTTCACATCTTGCTAAAAGACGACTGTAGCTCTGCTGGAGTCACTTTTATTGATAACTTTGACACCTTCTGGAAACAGAAGATACTCTACAGGAATGAGTCCATCCAAATAATCTTGGCTCCTGGACTCAAATGACTGATGATTGGCTGAGAGAAATTGATGACAAAATGATTGTGGGGGCTGTCTTGTTACACTTCAGTGCAGCTTTGGACATTATTGATCACAGCCTGCTGCTGGAAAAACGTATGTGTTATAGCTTTACACCCCCTGCTATTTTTTATTTATTTCACTTTTATTTAACCAAGTAAGCTAGTTGAGAACAAGTTCTCATTTGCAACTGCGACCTGGCCAAGATAAAGCATAGCAGTTCGACACATACAACAACACAGAGTTACACATGGAATGAACAAAACATACAGTCAATAATACAGCGGAAAAAAAGTCTATACACAGTGAGTGCAAATTAAGTCAAATAAGGGAGTTAAGGCAATAAATAGGCCATGGTGGCGAAGTAATTACAATATGGCAATTAAACACTGGAATGGTAGATGTGCAAAAGATGGATGTGCAAGGAGAGATACTGTGGTGCAAAGGGAGCAAAATAAATAAATACAGTATGGGGATGAGGTAGATAGATGGGCTGTATACAGATGGGCTATGAACAGTTGCAGTGATCTGTGAGCTGCTCCGACAGCTGGTTCTTAAAGCTAGTGAGGGAGATGGGAATCTCCAGCTTCAGTGATTTTTGCAGTTCGTTCCAGTCAGTGGCAGCAGAGAACTGGAAGGAAAGGCAACCAAAGAAGGAATTGACTTAGGGGGTGACCAGTGAGATATACCTGCTATAATGTGGATAAAGAGTTACTTGTCTAACAGAACACAGAGGGTGTTCTTTAATGGAAGCCTATAAAATATAATTAATTACCCAGGGTAGCTGTTTAGGCCCCTTGCTTTTTTCAATGTTTACTAACAACATGCCACTGACTTTGAGTAAAGCCAGAGTTTCAACACTATACTCCTCAGCTACTTCAGCGACTGAAATGACTGCGATACAAAGAGCTGCAGTTAGTTTCAGAGTGGGTGGCAAGGAATAAGTTAGCTCTAAATATTTCTATAACTAAAAGCATTGTATTGCATTGCATTTGGAACAAAACACTCACTAAACCCTAAACCTCAACTAAATCTTGTAATAGATCATGTGGAAAATGAGCACGTTGAGATGACTAAACTGCTTGGAGTAACACTAGATTGTAAACTGTCATGGTCAAACCATATTGATGCAGTGGTAGCTAAGATTGGGAGATGTCTGTCTATAATAAAGCGATGCTCTGCCTTCTTAACAACACTATCAAAAAGGCAGGTCCTACAGGCCCTAGTTTTGTTGCACCTTGACGACTGTTTTGTTGTGTGGTCAGGTGCCACAAAAAAGGACTTAGGACAATTGCAATTGGCTCAGAACAGGGCAGAACAGCTGGCCCTTGGATGTACACAGAGAGCTAATATAAATAACATGCATGTTAATCTCTCCTGGCTGAAAGTGGAGGAGAGATTGACTTCATCGCTACTTTTATTTATGAGAGGTATTGACATGTTGAAAGGACCGAGCTGTCTGTCTAAACTACTGGCACACAGCTCGGACACCCATGCATACCCCACAAGACATGCCACAAGAGTCTCTTCAAAGTTCCCCAAGTCCAGAACAGACTATGGGAGAAACACAGTACTACATAGAGCCATGACTACATGGAACTCTATTCCACATCAAGTAACTGACACAAGCAGTACAATTAGATTAAAAAACAGATTAAAAAAACACATTATGGAACAGCAGGACTGTGAAGCAACACAAACATTGGCACACACACACACACACGATAACATAGGCACTATACATACACATGTATTTAGTACTGTAGATATGTGGTAGTGGTGGAGTAAGGGCCTGAGGGCACACACTGTGTTGTGAAATCTGTGAATGTATTGTAATGTTTTAAAATGGTATGAACTGTCTTAATTTTGCTGGGCCCCAGGAAGAGTAGCTGCTGCTTTGGCATGTTATACCCCTTGATATTCAAGAATAGGACTTGGAAATATGTTAAACACCACCTGGATTCGGTCTTATGAAACAACATTTTTTATTTTTTTATTATTATTTACCCCTTTTTCTCCCCAATTTCGAGGTATCCAATTGTTAGTAATTACTATCTTGTCTCATCGCTACAACTCCCGTACGGGCTCAGGAGAGACGAAGGTTGAAAGCCATGCGTCCTCCGAAACACAACCCAACCAAACCGCACTACTTCTTAACACAGCGCACATCCAACCCAGAAGCCAGCTGCACCAATGTGTCGGAGGAAACACCGTGCACCTGGCGACCTGGTTAGCGTGCACTGCGCCCTGCCCGCCACAGGAGTCGCTATTGCGCGATGAGACAAGGATTCCCTACCGGCCAAACCCTCCCTAACCCGGACGACGCTAGGCCAATTGTGTGTCGCCCCACGGACCTCCCGGTCTCTGCCGGCTGCGACAGAGCCTCGGCGCGAACCCAGAGTTTCTGGTGGCACAGCTAGCACTGTGATGCAGTGCCCTAGACCACTGCGCCACCCAGGAGGCCGAAATTATGATTTTTACATTAGATAAAAGTAGAGACTCAGAGCTACAAAATGGTATATCATACACTGCATTTGAGGAACAATAGGAAAGTAATTCTGCTTTGATAGTTGATCAACTTGTAAACTCACTTTTGAGAAAATTGCCTTTGAATGTTTTACTAGCTAGTGAAGAGCTCTTTGTCTACACCCATTCAGCATTGTTCACACCCTCACCCTAAGCTTTAGCCCCACCCATCTCATTTCGCTCTCGAAGCGCATGCTCTGGACAATGATTTGTTTACCTCTGGATAGAATGAAAACACCCTAACCAGCTCTGTGAATTAAGTAGTACACAGTCTTGTACCAGATCTTCAGTTTCTTGGCAATTTCTCGCATGAAATAGCCTTCATTTCTCAGAACAAGAATAGACTGATGAGTTTCAGAAGAAAGTACTTTGTTTCTAGCCTTTTTGAGCCTATAATCGAACACACAAATTAACAATGTCTACACTGTATTCCTGATTCATTTGATGTTACTTTAATGGACAAACAATTTGCTTGTCTTTCAAAAACAAGGACATTTTTAAGTGACTCCAAATTTTGAAAGGTAGTGTGTATATACGGTATATATAATTTATAAATCGAAAAATGGATGTTGCAACTACAGATTGCCCCTTTAAGTCTATCAAAAGTGTGCAAGTTCGAGCATGTGTCCATTATGCCTATGGATTTTTTATTTATTAGCATGAATTAGATTGAGCAATAAAAGCCCCACTTTTATTCGATAGGCTTGGATCCACACTATGCAGCTGTTGCAAGAGCACATTTTTTACTGGCTGCCCACTGGATTCAAAAACAATGATTGATAGGCAGCTTAAACTTCTTGAATTCAACCATTATTGGGTTCAAATACACATTTATATTTGTGAACAGCCATTCACAACAATCACAATCTGTAAGGCGAAAATAGCTAAATGAGAGAGCAGAAGTGTGATTCACATCAATTAACTATGTACAGTAGATATCAATAATAAGTGATATCTGTATCGCCATAGAGTACATCACTGCTGTCATCCTTACCTCCAAGCATTTATTCAAATTGGATAATCTTTGGATAACAGTCACACCATTGGAAGACATAGCTAGGACTTTAGCCTAAAAAAACCTATTCCTGCTCTTTTCCCACAATCCATCAAACACATTGGTGTGTCATCATAGTGGTCTCTGACTTGTGGTCAGACTCGCTCAGGTGGAACAAACTTAAACTTCTTCCTTTTTAAAACGCTGATTTGAATGTACTTGTACTTGAGAAAGCAGAGAAGTGACAAGATTTTTTTCGCAAACATCCGTCTAAATTTATAGGTAATCCTAGGAGTAATCATTTAATTTTTCAACAGTATCTGTAATCAGATTACAATATTTTTGTTGGTAACATAACGGATTACAATTACATTTTTTTTGTAATCCCTTAGTTTCTCCCATTTTTCTCTGCTGATCCTCTCAAGCTCTGTCAGGTTGGATAGGGAGCGTCGTCGCACAGCTTTTTTCAGCTCTCTCCAGAGATGTTTGATTGGGTTCAAGTCCGGGCTCTGGCTGGGCCACTGAAGGACATTCAGAGACTTTTCCCATAGCCACTCCTGTGTTGTTTTAGCTGTGTGTTTAGGGTAAATTTCCTGTAGGAAGGTGAACATTCACCCCAGTCTGAGGCCCGGAGAGCTCTGGAGCAGGTTTTAATCAAGGATCTCTCTGTACTTTGCTCTGTTCATCTGTCCCTCGGTCCTGACTAGAAAGTGGCAGTAATAAAGCCTCTCTTGAAAAAGCCAAACATTGACCCAGAAAATATAAAAAACTATTGGCCTACAGTGCCTTGCGAAAGTATTCGGCCCCCTTGAACTTTGCAACCTTTTGCCACATTTCAGGCTTCAAACATAAAGATATAAAACTGTATTTTTTTGTGAAGAATCAACAACAAGTGGGACACAATCATGAAGTGGAACGACATTTATTGGATATTTCAAACTTTTTAACAAAGCAAAAACTGAAAAATTGGGTGTGCAAAATTATTCAGCCACCTTAAGTTAATACTTTGTAGCGCCACCTTTTGCTGCGATTACAGCTGTAAGTCGCTTGGGGTATGTCTCTATCAGTTTTGCACATCGAGAGACTGAATTTTTTTCCCATTCCTCCTTGCAAAACAGCTCGAGCTCAGTGAGGTTGGATGGAGAGCATTTGTGAACAGCAGTTTTCAGTTCTTTCCACAGATTCTCGATTGGATTCAGGTCTGGACTTTGACTTGGCCATTCTAACACCTGGATATGTTTATTTTTGAACCATTCCATTGTAGATTTTGCTTTATGTTTTGGATCATTGTCTTGTTGGAAGACAAATCTCCGTCCCAGTCTCACGTCTTTTGCAGACTCCATCAGGTTTTCTTCCAGAATGGTCCTGTATTTGGCTCCATCCATCTTCCCATCAATTTTAACCATCTTCCCTGTCCCTGCTGAAGAAAAGCAGGCCCAAACCATGATGCTGCCACCACCATGTTTGACAGTGGTGATGGTGTGTTCAAGGTGATGAGCTGTGTTGCTTTTAAGCCAAACATAACGTTTTGCATTGTTGCCAAAAAGTTCAATTTTGGTTTCATCTGACCAGAGCACATTCTTCCACATGTTTGGTGTGTCTCCCAGGTGGCTTGTGGCAAACTTTAAACAACACTTTTTATGGATATCTTTAAGAAATGGCTTTCTTCTTGCCACTCTTCCATAAAGGCCAGATGTGTGCAATATCCGACTGATTGTTGTCCTATGGACAGAGTCTCCCACCTCAGCTGTAGATCTCTGCAGTTCATCCAGAGTGATCATTGCCTTTGCGTTCCTACGAAACTATGCAGTTTTTTGTTTTTTTACGTGTTATTTCTTACATTGGTACCCCAGGTCATCTTAGGTTTCATTACATACAGTCGAGAAGAACTACTGAATATAAGAGCAGCGTCAACTCACCATCAGTACGACCAAGAATATGACTTTCCCGGAGCGGATCCTGTGTTCTGCCTTCCACCCAGGACAACGGAATGGATCCCAGCCTGCGACCCAAAACAACGACGTCGTAAAAGAGGTAAATGAAGCGGTCTTCTGGTCAGGCTCCAGAGACGGGCACATCGCGCGCCACTCCCTAGCATTCTACTCGCCAATATCCAGTCTCTTGACAACAAGGTTGATGAAATCCGAGCAAGGGTAGCATTCCAGAGGGACATCAGGGACTGTAACGTTCTTTGCTTCACGGAAACATGGCTCACTGGAGAGACGCTAACGGAGTCGGTGCAGCCAGCTGGTTTCTCCACGCATCGCGCGGACAGAAACAAACATCTTTCTGGTAAGAAGAGGGGCAGTGGCGTATGCTTTATGGTTAACGAGACGTGGTGTGGTCACAACAACATACAGGAACTCAAGTCCTTCTGTTTACCTGATTTAGAATTCCTCACAATCAAATGTCGACCGCATTATCTACCAAGGGAAATCTCTTCGATTATAATCACAGCCGTATATATTCCCCCCCAAGCAGACACATCGATGGCTCTGAACGAACTTTATTTGACTCTTTGCAAACTGGAATGCACATATGCTGAGTCTGCATTCATTGTAGCTGGGGATTTTAACAAGGCTAATCTGAAAACAAGACTCCCTAAATTGTATCAGCATATCGATTGCGCAACCAGGGCTGGGCAAAACCTTGGATCATTGCTATTCTAACTTCCGCGATGCATATAAGGCCCTGCCCCGCCCTCCTTTCGGAAAAGCTGACCACGACTCCAGTTTGTTGCTCCCTGCCTACAGACGAAAGCTAAAACAAGAAGCTCCCACGCGGAGGTCTGTTCAACGCTGGTCCGATCAATCTGATTCCACGCTCCAAGACTGCTTCCATCACGTGGACTGGGATATGTTTCGTATTGCGTCAAACAACAACATTGACGAATACGCTGATTCGGTGAGCGAGTTCATTAGAATGTGCGTTGAAGATGTCGTTCCCATAGCAACGATTAAAACATTCCCAAATCAGAAACCGTGGATTGATGGCAGCATTTGCGTGAAACTGAAAGCGCGAACCACTGCTTCTAATCAGGGCAAGTTGACCGAAAACATGACCGAATACAAACAGTGTAGCTATTCCCTCCGCAAGGCAATCAAACAAGCTAAGCGTCAGTATAGAGACAAAGTAGAATCGCAATTCAACGGCTCAGACACGAGGTATGTGGCAGGGTTTACAGTCAATCACGGATTACAAAAATAAAACCAGACTAAATAACTTTTTTGCCCGCTTTGAGGACAATACAGTGCCACTGACACGGCCCGCAACCAAAACATGTGGCCTCTCCTTCACTGCAGCCGAGGTGAGTAAAACATTTAAACGTGTTAACCCTCGCAAGGCTGCAGGTCCAGACGGCATCCCCAGCCGCGCCCTCAGAGCATGCGCAGACCAGCTGGCTGGTGTGTTTACGGACATATTCAATCAATCCCTATCCCAGTCTGCTGTTCCCACATGCTTCAAGAGGGCCACCATTGTTCCTGTTCCCAAGAAAGCTAAGGTAACTGAGCTAAATGACTACCGCGCCGTAGCACTCACTTCCGTCATCATGAAGTGCAAACGTTCTACTTTCAAACTCGGACAAAACAGAGATGCTTGTTCTTGGTCCCAAGAAACAAAGAGATCTTCTGTTGAATCTGACAATTAATCTTAATGATTGTACAGTCATCTCAAATAAAGACATAAAGGACCTCGGCGTTACTCTGGACCCTGATCTCTCTTTTGACGAACATATCAAGACTGTTTCAAGGATAGCTTTTTTCCATCTACGTAACATTGCAAAAATCAGAAACTTTCTGTCCAAAAAATTATGCAGAAAAATTAATCCATGCTTTTGTTATTTCTAGGTTAGACTAGTGCAATGCTCTACTTTCCGGCTACCTGGATAAATCACTAAATAAACTTCAGTTAGTGCTAAATACGGCTGCTAGAATCCTGGGCTTCTTTTTTAGAAATAGATCTTGCCTCTCCTTAAATGGCAGGATCAGATTGTACAGTCAATTTTCCTGCCAGTTCTTGACGAGGGTGACACAATTTACAATAGCGCCCTTCGCTTTATCACAGGTTGCAGTTTTAATACTCATCCTGCATCTTGTACTAAAAGGTTGGCTGGTTCTCATTAAAGTCCCGTAGATCACTTCACTATTCCCTTTTTGTTTACAAAGCTCCACTACACAAGCTTCTGACTTCGTTGTTTAAGAATAAAAACATGCGTTTACCAAACACGTTCACAGGGTTGTTTAACTTGAGGTTCCTCGCTTTTAGTTTTAATGCGCATCACTGCTGGAACAATTTGGAGAACTCATTACAATTAGATGTTCTGGTGTCACTCTGCGGCTTAGGGTGTTAATTGTAGCGGAGTACTGTGACTGTTTTTCATAAATGTTGAGTTTTGTATTGATTGCTGTTATATTGTTGTTATCAGAGCCCTCTTGTGAATGAGACGGTCTCAATGGGTTTTCCCTGAATAAATAAAGAATAGTGGCCAACAATGTCCGAACTTCCGAAGGTTTGTGTAAGCTAGCTACTGTGTGTGTTTGCTTATCCTGGAAGCGGAAGGGCTAAAGCAGTCCTATGTAAAACAATAGATCATGATTCAATTAAAAATCGGGATATCCAACCAGTGTAGGATGCCGCTTTGAAGTCTGAGGGCACAGCCCCTTCATTATGGTCGCTTCTTGCCGACACATCAAAGCAGCTGTTCCAGACTCACGTCAAGGACGTAGAGAGGCTGGTGTTAGCAAGACTAGCTAAATACTATCAAAACTATAGAAACCCTCAGTATCAAAACTCCCCAAAGGCAGCCTGAAAAGTAGCTGAATTTGTTGCTTGAATCTTTTACCAATAAAAGTTGCTGGAGGGGTCTCCAACTTTTTTTTTAGCAACTTAACAAAGTTGTTGTATTTGGCGCATGTGAAACATTTTATTTTATTTGATGACTAACAGTGCCTTACCTGAATTTCCACTCCATAACCCGGATACACTGTGATGCTGTAGATGCACTCCAGAGGAGAGTAAGGGGATGAGGAGAGAGGATTTGGAGACTCCACAATGCCCTCCATCCCAGAGAGACTGGCATTGCACTGCACTAGAGAGAGAAAGTCAGGATACTTGACTGAAAATGCACAAATATCTCAACCCTATGGAAGTAATGCCTATGAAACACTACATTCATCCTAACATTACATAATGTTGGTCATGTAATCCCACCATTCATTTACCCGGCATATGCACTGTGGTGATGGTTGTGGTGGTTATCAAAGTGGTTGTCGTCTCCTCCTCTGTGGGTGATGTTACAGTTTTTCCTGCTCCTGATTGGCTGGCTGGGGGCGATGAGGTCAGGGCTGTGGTTAGCACCCCTGGTAGCATTACAGCGGCTGCAGGCTCAGTCTGCCCGAGCTGTGGTACAGCCTGAATAGGTTTGGTTGTTGTGCCTGCAATCAAGGCAGAGTGTTTAAACCAGGGATGGGCAACTGGCAGCCCATGGGCCCCCTCTTTTGCAGTCGGATCAATTTCCAAAACGTTTTCACACCCCTTGACTTTTTCCATATTATGCTGCGCTACAGTATGAATTTAAAAAGGAATAAATTGAGATTTTCACTGGCCTATACACAATACTCCATAATATCAATGTGGAGGGGGGAAGCTAACATATGGAATTGTTTTAAGATGGTCACACAAAAATCTAAATATTTGTTTTAGTATTTGATAAAATATTGAATTTTGCCATTACTAATATAGCCCATAAGAACACATTGAATAACACATTCATAAATGGCAAAACAGAGAGTCAAAAAATACTTCATAAGGAATAAGGTTTTGAAATGTCTGTCCTATATATAGGACATAAAGTTCAGGGAATATTTTAGTTTTTTGGACTCATATTTAACCCCCGTTTTTTGTTGTCACAAAACTACCTCCATACATCCATAAAATGTTTTAACCGGTAACGGGTTAACTTCAGATTCCTACAGAGTCCTGTGACACTTGTGGGGGCTGTAGAGCAAAACGGAGAACACCATTGTGTTTTTTAAATTGTTGCAACTCGTATTACAATCGGATTCCACGCTTCAAGATTGCTTCGATCACATGGACTGGGATATGTCCGCATAGTTTCGGACAATAACATTGATGAATACGCTGATTCGGTGAGCGAGTTTATTAGCAAGTGCATCGGTGATGTTGTACCCACAGCGTCTATTAAAACCCTCCCCAACCAGAAACCGTGGATTGATGGCAGCATTCATGCAAAACTGAAAGCGTGAACCACTGCTTTTAATCAGGGCAAGGTGACCGGAAACATGACCGACTACAAACCGTGTAGCTATTCCATCTGCAAGTTGATCAAACAAGCTAAGCGTCAGTATACTGTACAGACAAAGTGGAGTCGCAATTCAACGGCACAGACCAGCAAGGTGGTGTGTTTACGGACATATTCAATCAATCCTTATCCCAGTCTGCTGTTCCCACATGCTTCAAGAGGGCAACCATTGTTCCTGTTCCCAAGAAAGCTAAGGTAACTGAGCTAAATGACTATTGCCTCGTAGCACTCACATTCGTCATCATGAAGTGCTTTGAGAGACTAGTCAAGGACCATATCACCTCCACCCTACCTGACACCCTAGACCCACTCCAGTTTGCTTACCGCCCCAATAGGTCCACAGTCGACGCAATCGCTATCACACTGCACACTGCCCTATCCCATCTGGGCAAGAGGAATACCTATGTAAGAATGCTGTTCATCAACGACAGCTCAGCATTTAACACCATAGTACCCTCCAAACTCATCATTAAGATCGAGACCCTGGGTCTTGACCCTTCCCTGTGCAACTGGGTCCTGGACTTCCTGACGGGCCGCACCCAGGTGGTGAGAGTAGGAAACAACATCTCCACCCCTCTGATCCTCAACACTTGTGCCCCACAAGGGTGCGTTCTCAGCCCTCTCCTGTACTCCCTGTTCACCCATGACTGCGTGGCCATGCACGCCTCCAACTCAATCGTCAAAGTTTGCAGACAACACTACAGTGGTAGGCTTGAATACCAACAACAACGAGACCGCCTACGGCGAGGAGGTGAGGGTCCTCATAGAGTGTGGTTTCAGGAAAATAACCTCACACTCAATGTCAACAAAACAAAGGAGATGATCGTGGACTTCAGGAAACAGCAGAGGGAGCAGCCCCCTATCCACATCAACAGGACATTAGTGGAGGAGGTGGAAAGTTTTTAAGTTCCTCGGCGTACACATCATGGACAAACTGAAATGGTCCACCCACATAGACAGCGTGGTGAAGAAGGCACAGCAGCTCCTCTTCAACCTCAGGAGGCTGAAGAAATTTGGCTTGTCACCAAAAACACTCACAAACCTTTACAGATGCACAATCGAGAGCATCATGTCGGGCTGTATCACCGCCTGGTATGGCAACTGGTCCGCCCACAACCGCAAGGCTCTCCAGAGGGAGTAGTGTGGTCTGCACAAATGCATCACAGTTAGCAAACTACCTGCCCTCCAGGACACCTACACCACCCGATGTCACAGGAAGGCCAAAAAGATCATCAAGGACAACAACCACCTGAGCCACTGCCTGTTCATCCCGCTATCATCCAGAAGGCGAGGTCAGTACAGGTGCATCAAAGCGGGGACTGAGAGACTGAAAAACAGAATTTATCTCAAGGCCATCAGACTGTTAAACAGCCATCACTAACATTGAGTGGCTGCTGCCAACATACATACTCATCTCTAGCCACTTTAATAATAAAAAATTGATGTAATAAATGTATCACTATCCACTTTAAACAATACTACTTTATACAATGTTTACATACCCTACATTACTCATCTCATATGAAAATGCTGTACTCTAATACCATCTACTGCATCTTGCCTTTGCCATTTGGCCATCGCTCATTCTTATATCTGTATGTACATATTCTTATTAATTCCTTTACACTTGTGTGTATAAGGTAGTTGTTGTGAAATTGTTAGATTACTTGTTAGATATTACTGCATGGTCGGAACTAGAAGCACAAGCATTTTGCTACACTCACATTAACATCTGCTAACTATGTGTATGTGACAAATAAATCAAATTTGATCTGATTTTACAGATGCAGAACAGTTACTATTGCATTCACGTGGTACCTACTATGAACATGGAGACAGAGCAAGTCATCTGCTGACATTCTGGAGAACTTTGGCTTCTTCTCCGGTTATAAGATAAATCTCCAGAAAAGTGAGTGCTTCCCAATCAGCTCCAGCAGCGCAATCACGGACTATAAGAAGAAATCCAGCTCAGTCACGGACCAGGATGTCTTGCTCTCAGGCAGACTAAATAACTTTTTGCCCACTTTGAGGACAATACAGTGCCACTGACACGGCCTGCAGCGGAAACATGCGGTCTCTCCTTCACTGCAGCCGAGGTGAGTAAAACATTTAAACGTGTTAACCCTCGCAAGGCTGCAGGCCCAGACGGCATCCCCAGCCGCGCCCTCAAAGCATGCGCAGACCAGCTGGCTGGTGTGTTTACGGACATATTCAATCAATCCCTATACCAGTCTGCTGTTCCCACATGCCTCAAGAGCATGTGGGAACACCAAAAGCACTCACAAACTTCTGCAGATGCACAATCGAGAGCATCCTGGCGGGCTGTATCACCGCCTGGTACGGCAACTGCTCCGCCCACAACCGTAAGGCTCTCCAGAGGGTAGTGAGGTCTGCACAACGTATCACCGGGGGCAAACTACCTGCCCTCCAGGACACCTACACCACCCGATGTTACAGGAAGGCCATAAAGATCATCAAGGACAACACCCACCCGAGCCACTGCCTGTTCACCCTGCTATCATCCAGAAGGCGAGGTCAGTACAGGTGCATCAAAGCTGGGACCAAGAGACTGAAAAACAGCTTCTATCTCAAGGCCATCAGACTGTTAAACAGCAACCACTAACATTGAGTGGCTGCTGCCAACACACTGACTCAACTCATTCATCTCATATGTATACGTATATACTGTACTCTATCATCTACTGCATCCTTATGTAGTACATGTATCACTAGCCACTTTAACTATGCCACTTTGTTTACATACTCATCTCATGTGTATATACTGTACTCGATACCATCTACTGTATCTTGCCTATGCTGCTCTGCACCATCACTCATTCATATCTTTATGTACATATTCTTTACCCCCTTACACTGTGTATTAGAAATTAGTTTTGGAATTGTTAGTTAGATTACTTGTTGGTTGTTACTGCATTGTCGGAACTGGAAGCACAAGCATTTCGCTACACTCGCATTAACATCTGCTCTGGTTTCAAATATCTTGGAGTGAACGTAACTCGTTAATTACATTCTCTTTTTTCTGCAAACATTGCTCCCCTCCTTACGCAAATTAAATCAGATTTTCAGAGATGGGGTAACTTACCAATATCACTTATAGGAAGGATTAATGCTGTAAAAATGAACAGTTTACCCAAATTCCATTATCTATTTCAATCTCTCCCATTGTTTTTACCAAGTCAATCATTTGGGCTGTTATCACATTTATCTGGGGAGGAAAGGTACCCGGAGTCAGTAGATCTTTACTTCAGAGATGCACGTTTAGTGGAGGGCTTGCACTACCCAACTTTTTATACTATTACTGGGCAGACAACTTTCAGAAATTGCCATTCTGGTTACATGCTCCAGATACCCCATGGTGCCACCTAGAGGCACATTCTTGTATTTCTGCTTCTCTTCCAACTTTACTCTGCTCTTTTCTCCCAGCATCCCCCACTCGCTATACTGGAAATCCTGTAGTGCTTTCCACACTTAAGATTTGGTATCAGTTTCGACTGCATTTTAATTTCTCCTCTGCATATACTATGGATCCTATTGATAAGAATCACTTATTCTCCGCTTCCCTAATAGATAATGATTTCTCTTACTAGACAAGTAAATGTATTAAGTCCTTCCAAGACTTATATGTAGATGGAATGTTTTCTAGTTTTCTCAACTGGGTCCCTTTGCCTCCTTCTCACATTTTCAGTTACCATCAAATTAGGCATTGTGTCTCCTCACAATGTTCTGGCCTCCCTGCACCACCCCCTTGCTAACCCTGGAATGGCATATTGACTCTATCACTTCGACAGAAAGCAGGAATTTCTCAGATCTGTGTATTATATCATTGGACAAACATTCCACTAACAAAACTAAATCTGCATGGGAACAGGAAATGGGTGTTGAATTTACACAGGAGTGGTGGGATAAGGCGATTTATAGAGTATGCTCCACTACATCTTGTGCTCGTCTTGGTCACATACAATTTAAGGTTTTTATATAGAGAGCATTTTTCCAAATCAAGATTGTCTGAAATATCTGCAAATGTAAATGATGAGTGTGATAGATGTCATGTCTCAACATGTGATCTTAGTTCATTCAATGTTCAAAACTACAAAATGACTGGGATTCTATTATTTTTTTAATTATCTCAGATGCTTGAAATTAACCTGCAGCCATGACCTTTGGTAGCTGTTTTTGGTATTCTGGAAGACTTGTTCTCCTTGGACCCCAAACATGCCAATACTGTTCCTTTTACATCCTTATTGGCTCGACATATGATTATATTCTCTGTTAGAAAATGGCAACCATTTATATCATACTTTAATGGCTTGCAGAGGTTCCCGTATGATGAGATGCTTTAAGGTTTCCAAGTAGTCATTACATTATAGGTGCAGTCATCAATATAATGCTATCCAGTACAAGCAAGTTTGTCTGTTTACTGATCATTTATTTATTTATTTTGGTTGCTCCACTTTTTGTATTTTGAATCTGTATTGAGTTGTTTGTATGTGAGACAATTTAATTTTTCCTGTATTCTTGTTTATTTGTTGTGATATCTCTGTGGAATGTTTTTCTAGGACGGAACTGTGGGGTGGGTTTGGTATATGGTGTGGGTGGTTGGGAGAGGGTTGGGGTGAGTGGTTGTGAGGGAATTGAGGTGGGTAAACTGAGGAAGGGTGTAGAAGTAAGGAAGGGACGGGGGTGGAAGTGTTTTGTGGAGGGAGGAAGGGTGGTTGGGATATGGTAAAATCATTCTACTTACATTGGTGTACATTTTGTAAAACTTGAATAAAATATATACAAACACTTTTTTCCACTCAGCAATCTATACACAATAACCCATAATGACAAAGCAAAAACAGGTTTTTAGAAATACCATATTTACATAAGTATGCCATGAGACTCGAAATTGAGCTCAGGTGCATCCTGTTTCCATTGATCATCCTTGAGAAGTTTCTACAACTTGATTGGAGTCCACCTGTGGTCAATTCAAATGATTGGACATAATTTGGAAAGGCACACACCTGTCTATATAAGGTCCCACAGTTGACAGTGCATATCAGAGCAAAAACCAAGCCATGGGCTCAAAGAAATTGTCCGTAGAGTGCGGGGACAGAATTGTATTGAACCACAGATCTGGGGAAGGGTACTGGGGATGCTGTGGGGATGTTTTTCTGCGTCAGGGACTGGAAGACTAGTCAGGATAGAGGCAAAGATGAACAGAGCAAAGTACAGAGAGATCCTTGATGAAAACTTGCTCCAGAGATTTAAACGTGTTAACCCTCGCAAGGCTGCAGGCCCAGACGGCATCCCCAGCCGCGCCCTCAAAGCATGCGCAGACCAGCTGGCTGGTGTGTTTACGGACATATTCAATCAATCCCTATACCAGTCTGCTGTTCCCACATGCCTCAAGAGCATGTGGGAACACCAAAAGCACTCACAAACTTCTGCAGATGCACAATCGAGAGCATCCTGGCGGGCTGTATCACCGCCTGGTACGGCAACTGCTCCGCCCACAACCGTAAGGCTCTCCAGAGGGTAGTGAGGTCTGCACAACGTATCACCGGGGGCAAACTACCTGCCCTCCAGGACACCTACACCACCCGATGTTACAGGAAGGCCATAAAGATCATCAAGGACAACACCCACCCGAGCCACTGCCTGTTCACCCTGCTATCATCCAGAAGGCGAGGTCAGTACAGGTGCATCAAAGCTGGGACCAAGAGACTGAAAAACAGCTTCTATCTCAAGGCCATCAGACTGTTAAACAGCAACCACTAACATTGAGTGGCTGCTGCCAACCACTGACTCAACTCATTCATCTCATATGTATACGTATATACTGTACTCTATCATCTACTGCATCCTTATGTAGTACATGTATCACTAGCCACTTTAACTATGCCACTTTGTTTACATACTCATCTCATGTGTATATACTGTACTCGATACCATCTACTGTATCTTGCCTATGCTGCTCTGCACCATCACTCATTCATATCTTTATGTACATATTCTTTACCCCCTTACACTGTGTATTAGAAATTAGTTTTGGAATTGTTAGTTAGATTACTTGTTGGTTGTTACTGCATTGTCGGAACTGGAAGCACAAGCATTTCGCTACACTCGCATTAACATCTGCTCTGGTTTCAAATATCTTGGAGTGAACGTAACTCGTTAATTACATTCTCTTTTTTCTGCAAACATTGCTCCCCTCCTTACGCAAATTAAATCAGATTTTCAGAGATGGGGTAACTTACCAATATCACTTATAGGAAGGATTAATGCTGTAAAAATGAACAGTTTACCCAAATTCCATTATCTATTTCAATCTCTCCCATTGTTTTTACCAAGTCAATCATTTGGGCTGTTATCACATTTATCTGGGGAGGAAAGGTACCCGGAGTCAGTAGATCTTTACTTCAGAGATGCACGTTTAGTGGAGGGCTTGCACTACCCAACTTTTTATACTATTACTGGGCAGACAACTTTCAGAAATTGCCATTCTGGTTACATGCTCCAGATACCCCATGGTGCCACCTAGAGGCACATTCTTGTATTTCTGCTTCTCTTCCAACTTTACTCTGCTCTTTTCTCCCAGCATCCCCCACTCGCTATACTGGAAATCCTGTAGTGCTTTCCACACTTAAGATTTGGTATCAGTTTCGACTGCATTTTAATTTCTCCTCTGCATATACTATGGATCCTATTGATAAGAATCACTTATTCTCCGCTTCCCTAATAGATAATGATTTCTCTTACTAGACAAGTAAATGTATTAAGTCCTTCCAAGACTTATATGTAGATGGAATGTTTTCTAGTTTTCTCAACTGGGTCCCTTTGCCTCCTTCTCACATTTTCAGTTACCATCAAATTAGGCATTGTGTCTCCTCACAATGTTCTGGCCTCCCTGCACCACCCCTTGCTAACCCTGGAATGGCATATTGACTCTATCACTTCGACAGAAAGCAGGAATTTCTCAGATCTGTGTATTATATCATTGGACAAACATTCCACTAACAAAACTAAATCTGCATGGGAACAGGAAATGGGTGTTGAATTTACACAGGAGTGGTGGGATAAGGCGATTTATAGAGTATGCTCCACTACATCTTGTGCTCGTCTTGGTCACATACAATTTAAGGTTTTTATATAGAGAGCATTTTTCCAAATCAAGATTGTCTGAAATATCTGCAAATGTAAATGATGAGTGTGATAGATGTCATGTCTCAACATGTGATCTTAGTTCATTCAATGTTCAAAACTACAAAATGACTGGGATTCTATTATTTTTTTAATTATCTCAGATGCTTGAAATTAACCTGCAGCCATGACCTTTGGTAGCTGTTTTTGGTATTCTGGAAGACTTGTTCTCCTTGGACCCCAAACATGCCAATACTGTTCCTTTTACATCCTTATTGGCTCGACATATGATTATATTCTCTGTTAGAAAATGGCAACCATTTATATCATACTTTAATGGCTTGCAGAGGTTCCCGTATGATGAGATGCTTTAAGGTTTCCAAGTAGTCATTACATTATAGGTGCAGTCATCAATATAATGCTATCCAGTACAAGCAAGTTTGTCTGTTTACTGATCATTTATTTATTTATTTTGGTTGCTCCACTTTTTGTATTTTGAATCTGTATTGAGTTGTTTGTATGTGAGACAATTTAATTTTTCCTGTATTCTTGTTTATTTGTTGTGATATCTCTGTGGAATGTTTTTCTAGGACAGAACTGTGGGGTGGGTTTGGTATATGGTGTGGGTGGTTGGGAGAGGGTTGGGGTGAGTGGTTGTGAGGGAATTGAGGTGGGTAAACTGAGGAAGGGTGTAGAAGTAAGGAAGGGACGGGGTGGAAGTGTTTTGTGGAGGGAGGAAGGGTGGTTGGGATATGGTAAAATCATTCTACTTACATTGGTGTACATTTTGTAAAACTTGAATAAAATATATACAAACACTTTTTTCCACTCAGCAATCTATACACAATAACCCATAATGACAAAGCAAAAACAGGTTTTTAGAAATACCATATTTACATAAGTATGCCATGAGACTCGAAATTGAGCTCAGGTGCATCCTGTTTCCATTGATCATCCTTGAGAAGTTTCTACAACTTGATTGGAGTCCACCTGTGGTCAATTCAAATGATTGGACATAATTTGGAAAGGCACACACCTGTCTATATAAGGTCCCACAGTTGACAGTGCATATCAGAGCAAAAACCAAGCCATGGGCTCAAAGAAATTGTCCGTAGAGTGCGGGGACAGAATTGTATTGAACCACAGATCTGGGGAAGGGTACTGGGGATGCTGTGGGGATGTTTTTCTGCGTCAGGGACTGGAAGACTAGTCAGGATAGAGGCAAAGATGAACAGAGCAAAGTACAGAGAGATCCTTGATGAAAACTTGCTCCAGAGAGCTCAGACTAGGGCGAAGGTTCACCTTCCAATAGGACAACAACCCTAAGCGTACAGCCAAGACAACGCAGGAGTGGCTTCGGGACAAGTCTCTGAATGTCCTTGAGTGGCCCATCCAGACCCCAGACTTGAACCCAACCTAAAAATAGCTGTGCAGCAATACTCCACATCCAACCTGACAGAGCTTGAGAGGATCTGCAGAGAAGAATGGGAGAAACTCCCCAAATACAGGTGCGCCAAGCTTGTAGCGTCATACACAAGAATCAAACCTGTTTTTGCTTTGTCATTATGGGGTATTGTGTGTAGCTTGATGAGGAAAAGGTAGGGAGGTAGGGGAGTAGATCAGAAAACCAGTTAGTATTTGATGTGACCACCATTTGCCTCGTGCAGTGTGACACATCTCCTTCGCATAGTTGATCAGGCCTGTAGAATGTTGTCCCACTCATCTTCAATGGCTGTGCGAAGTTGTTGGATATTGGCGGGAACTGGAACACTGTCGTACACATCGACCCATAGTATCCCAAACATGCGCAATGGGTGACATATCTAGTGAGTATGCAGGCCATGGAAGAACTGGAAAATGTTTAGCTTGCAGGTATTATGTACAGATCCTTGCGAAATGGGGCCATGCATTATCATGCTGAAACATGAGATGATGGTGGCGGATGAATGGCACAACAATAGGCCTCAGAATCTCGTTACAGTATTTCTATGCATTTAAATTGCCAATCGATAAAACGCAATTGTGTTCGTTGTCCATAGCTTATGCCTGCCCATACCAAAACCCCGCCATGGGGCACTCTGTTCACAATGTTGACATCAGCAAAACGCTCGCCCACACGACGCCATGCACGTGGTCTGCGGTTCTGAGTCCGCAGACCACATGTATGTAAATTCTCTAAAACAAATGAGAGAAATTGACATTCTCTGGCAACAGCTCTGGTGGACATTCCTGCAGCAGCATGCCAATTGCACGCTCCCTCAAAACTTGAGACATCTGTGGCATTGTGTTGTGTGATAAACTCCTTTAATCAGCTTCTTGATATACCACACCTGTCACGTGAATGGATTATCCTGGCAAAGGAGAAATGCTCACTAACAGGGAAGTAAACACAGTTGTGCAGAAAATTTGAGAGAAATACGCTTGGAACATTTCTGGGAATTTTTCATTTCAGCTTAACTTACTATTGAGAGTTAGAATATCAAATCAAAAATCAAATCTTATCGGTCACATACACATGGCTAGCAGATGTTATCGCGAGTGTAGCGAAATGCTTATGCTTCTAGATCCGACAGTGCAGCAGTATCTAAATGGTAATATCTAACAAACTCCACAACAAAACCTAATACAGACAATCTAGTAAAGGAATGGGATGAGAATACATAAGTATAAAATATATGGATGAGCAGTGACAGAGCGACTAAGATGCAATAGATAGTAAAGAATAGATAGTGAAGGAAACAGTATACAGTATATACATATGAGATGAGTAATGTGAGATATGTAAACATTATTAAAGTGATTAGTGTTCCATTTATTAAAGTCACCAATGATATCAAGTCTGTAGGTAGGCAGCCGCCTCTCTTGTGCTAGTGGGGGCTGTTTAATAATCTGATGGCCTTGAGATAGAAAGATTGTAAAATAGCTTCTATCCCAGCTTTGATGCACCTGTATTGGACTTAACTTCTGGTTGTAAGTGGGGTGAACAGGTCGTGGCTTGGGTGGTTATTGTCCATGATGATCTTTTTGGCCTTCCAGTGACTTTGGGTGTTGTAGGTGTCCTGGAGGGCAGGTAGTTTTCCGCCGATGATGTATTATGCAGATGGCACCACCCTCTGGAGAGCCCTGCGGTTGTGGGGGGTGCAGTTGCCGTACCAAGCGGTGATATAGCCTGACAAGATGCTCTCAATTGTGCACCTGTAAAGGTTAGTGGGGGTTTTTGGTGACAAGCCAAATTGTTTCAACCTCCTGAGGTTGAAGAGCCACTATTGCGCCTTCTTCACCACACTACTGTGTGCGTGGACCATTTCAGTTTGTCGGTGATACATACACCGAGGAACTTAAAACCTTCCATCTTCTCCACTGCTGTCCCATCAATGTGGATAGGGGGGGGGGGGGGGGTGGGTACTCCCTCTGCTGTTTCCTGAAGTCCATAATCATCTCTTGTTTTGCTGATGTTGAGTGAGAGGTTATTTTCCTGACACCACACTCCGAGGGCCCTCACCATCTCCCTGTAGGCTGTCTCGTCATTGTCGGTAATCAAGCCTACCACTGTAGTGACCACGCAGTCATGGGTGAACAGGGAGTACAGGAGAGGGCTGAGAACGCACCCTTGTGGGGCCCCAGTGTTGAGGATAAGCGGAGTGGAGATGTTGTTTCCTATCTTCACCACCTGGGTGCAGCCCGTCAGGAAGTCCAGGACCCAGTTGCACATGCTGGGGTCGAGACCCAGGGTCCCAAGCTTAATGATGAGTTTGAAGGGTACTAATGGTGTTGAATGCTGAGCTGTAGTCAATGAACAGGTATTCCTCTTGTCCAGATGGGATAGGGCAGTGTGATGGCGATTGCATTGTCTGTGGACCTATTGGGGCAGTAAGCATATTGGAGTGGGTCTAGGGAACCAGGTAGAATGGAGGTGATATGATCCTTGACTAGTCTCTCAAAGCACTTCATGATGATAGAAGTGAGTGCTATGGGGGGATAGTCATTTAGTTCAGTTACCTTAGCTTTCTTGGGAACAGGAACAATGGTGGCCGTCTTGAAACATGTGGGGAAGGCAGACTGGGATAAAGATTGATTGAATATGTCCGTAAACACACCAGCCAGCTGGTTTGCGCATGATCTGAGGATGTGGCTAGGGATGCCGTCTGGGCCGGCAGTCTTGCTAGGGTTAACACGTTTAAATGTTTTACTCACGTCGGCCACGGAGAAGGAGAGCCCACAATAGTAGAATACACAAGGTGCAATTTTGAAATATGGTTTTGCATTAGCAGTTTTCTCTTGTGATGTCAGTCACTGAATTAGCTGAAGTCAGCTAACATTTTTTAGATTGTAAATTAGCCTTGCAGCCAGCTATCTAAACTTGCAGTAATAATGGTTGAAATACCGAATGGGGGGCCCACGTTGATAACAAGTCACTCTGTCAGATATTATATAAAAAAATGCAAACATTTCTCTACACCCTATGGCAAAATGAGTATAATTGCATGAAATGATGTGTAAAACTTAATTTCGCTTAGGGCCCCAAAAGGAGTGAATGTGTGGATATGGATTTGGGTACGCAGACCCACAAGCCACTACAGTCACAAGCCACTACAGTCCCCTTGTGGCCCCCAACCCCATCAAAGTTGCCCATCCCTGTTTTAAACACGCCAAGTTTTGTCATGAGTGTGTTGATTGGTCCGCATCTTGGCCCCAGCCTACCCTTCTATATATGCAGTTGGTTTTGGTTCATTTGAAAAGGGCTTTACAAATAAAAGTATTTCTGTTGTTATTATTAATTAGTAGTATCATATTGTCCACATCCACATTACCAACAAACTAACATGGTCCAAGCACACCAAGACAGTCGTGAAGAGGGCACAACAAAACCTACTCCCCCTCAGGATGCATCACTGCCTGGTATGGCAACTGCTCTGCCTCCGACTGCAAGGCACTACAGAGGGTAGTACGAACGGCCCAGTGCATCACTGGGGCCAAGCTTCCTGCCATCCAGGACAGCTATACCAGGCGGTGTCAGACGAAGGCCCTAACAGTTGTCAAAGACTCCAGCCACCCTAGTCATAGACTGTTCTCTCTGCTACCGCACGGCAAGCGGTACCGGAGCGCCATGTCTAGGTCCAAGTGGCTTCTAAACAGCTTCTACCCCCAAGCCATAAGACTCCTGAACATCTAATGAAATGCCCCCCCCCCCCCCCACACACCTCTTTAACACCGCTCCTCCTCTCTGTTGTTATCATTTATGCATAGTCACTTTAATAACTCTACCTACATGTACTTATTACCTCAACTAACCGGTGTCCCCACACATTGACTCTGTACCGATACCCCCCCTGTATATAGGCTCGCTATTGTTATTTTAAAGCTGTTCTTTAATTACTTGTTACTTTTATTTATTATTCTCATCCGTATGTTTTAAAACTGCATTGTTGGTTTGGGGCTCGTAAGTAAGCATTTCACTGTAGGTTGTGTTTGGCGCATGTGACTAATAAAATTGAACTGATATTAATTAATATCAGTATTGATAGAATAATGTAAAACTGCTATTGGTGAGCTATACTACCTGTATTGATTGGGGCATGGCCCAGGTACTCCTTACTCAGAAGGGCTGCATGGATCAGCTCACCCAATGGATGGGGACCAGGACTTGCTGTGGGAGTAGCCTCATGGTTCGGTGTCACAAAGTTCACACCTAAGTGGAAAGAGATATTATATATATATATATAATAATAATAATAATAATGACTTGTGAAAACAAACTTCAAAGGGAGGAATTTAAACTATGATTGGCAAATTCGTTATTTTTTTAATTAATCAAGAAACACCTGTCTTTCTCCATCACTTCCACACACACGCTAGTGCTGAGCGATTAGAGCTATTTGAGGTCGGTTCGATTATAAAAAAAAATATAAAATGTTCAATTTCAATAATTTTTTAAAACATTAAATGTTTTAAATATGTGGGTTGGATTTTGTAACACAGATAAATCCATTAATAAAAGTCCCATGATAGTAGTGACTGCCCATGACTGTTTATCATATATTAACCATCAGTTATTCACATGACTTTACTTTAATAAAATATTTCAGTTGTTGTGTATATTACGTTTGTTTTATTTGACAACTTATGTAATTCCAAGTCATCATCTCATCTCTATAGAGCTGCTGGCTATGCTGTCTGACAAATACACTATTTTAGTAGTTTCTCAAAGTAAATAAGCCATACTTTTATGACTGCTGAATGCCAACTATCAATCACTTAGATCATGTATGGTATTTTCAGGTAGAGATACCTCGCAAATAAACTGCCCTCTTGATTGCGCATTCTTCTCTCAAGTAGCAGACGTAAAAGAAACAAAGACCGGACAAGTTTAGCCACACAATGGATTATGATCATTGTAGTTAATTATCAAATTTTCTGTGGATAACTACAGTATAAAGAAATTTGGACTGTTGTAATAAACTACAATTCCTGACGACTAAGCACAGTTCGGGCATATGATCGGACTTATCTCTAGAGAAACTACAGCGCACATTGCATTGAGCTCACAGAAAAAAATCTGAATGACATGAAATTCAAATAATGTAACTGATTTCAGTCAATTTGTTATTTAAATAACAAAAAATAACCAACATTTCAGTTAATCGCTCAGCACTAACCAACACACACACACACACACACACACACGCACACACACACGCACACACGCACGCACACATGCACGCACACATGCACGCACACACACACACACACACACACACACACACACACACACACACACACACACACACACACACACACACACACACACACAGTGTTACCTGTAGTTAGGTGGAGGATGGTGACAGATAGTGTCACAGCAAGAACTGTAGACACCATGGCTTAGTATCAGAACAGCCTGACAGAGAGTGGAGGAAAACAAAAGTGGGGAGAGAAAGATATTTTGAGGAAGGAAGGGAGAACAGATACAGCCTAAATGATGGTAAGAAAGTAAAGCAAGAGAGCAAAAGGAAAATGCTTCGAATTCTGAGTACATTTCTCAATGCATGCCTTACTGCAGTATTGTACTTTAATCAGAACAACAGCACCAGCAACTACACTGATCATTAATAACCTACAGTAAATCTGTAGTTTGCTTAAGCTTTAGAGCAGGGGTGTCAAACATACGGAGGGGGTACAATCTGGCTCGCAGTGGTGGTGGACAAAAAAAATGTACAATTTTATATTTTAAATTTACCTTTATTTTCAACAGGCAAGAAATATAACCAATTTCAGTGCAGCCCTCCGGACCTCATTGAAGACCGGATGAGGTCCCCAGGGCAAAATGCGTTTGACACCCCTGCTTTAGAGAGACAGATATTAAAAGGTGCAGTCTGTGACCTGGGAATCTGTTCAATGGTCATTTACATTTTTGATTCCTAAAGAATATAACATACACATGGGCTTAGCCCAAATGTCTTACTCTATCATAAGCCAAGGTTGTACTGCTCCATTCTTTACAAACAATAAACAAACAAGGTATAGCTTCAAAATGTTTAAAACTGTTGTTTGTTGTTTATTTAATTTAACCAGGCAAGTAAATTAAGAACAAATTCTAATTTACAAAATGTGTATGAGGGAGGGTTCATTTCCCCAACACATCCATTCCTAATGTATAAACAAACCCCTCTCAAATTCATAGACAAATTAGTGTAATCCACATGATAGTTTAAAACATGTATTTACATTTGTTCACACTATTGTTATTTGTAAACAATTGGGTAATTAAACATTATTTTAGGTTATGATAGGGTAGGGTAAGCTCATGCTATGACAGTTGTGCTAAACTCAAGAGATGTATATACATGGGTATATCAAGCATGTCAATGTCATTGAACATATCCCTATATACCATTTCGTATATTTAAATCTACAATAAAAGTGCCTAGGTGAAATTGCTCATAACGTGATATTATCAGCAGTGCAGTATTGTTTATCATTTGTGTTTTTAGTGTTGCCTTCCATCAATATCTGACCATGTAAATCTATCTCACAACATAAAATAAGAGGAAAAGGCTATCACATCCCTCTTCGTTTTCAAAATATCCACAAAATCATTATGTTTTCCTGACAACCACTATTCAAACATGAATAGGCCTACTTTGTATTTGCGTCAGAGAAAACCAGAGTATATTTGTTTGGTTAAGATCTCATTGCAGGGAGCGTTTGTTGTGCAAGGTGATGGAGAAGAAAAATAGCTTATTATTAGGCCTATGCGTAATAGTTAACAGCGAGGGAAACATACATACCTGGAAAATCACGTCCTGAACTACTCCACTATTATTATCCGTTTCTCTTGCACACTGGTATTCGCGTTTCAGTCAAATCTGGCTATTGTTGGTTGAGCTATGTTCTTTTTTAACTGCGTTCTTTCGAGTCCCTTATATAAAATACCAGCGCTGACGCTGCGCGTTAATTTGTTTAAATTATAATTTACTTCCACCCGGCCCTGCTTCTTTGTGTGAGTATGCAGGGGGTTTTGTGACGACACCAATCTAATATCGTAATCACTACCATTGATTTTCCAAAATATGTGGAAAGGTATCCCGCTGTCTATTGAATCCGCTCCCCCTTTGTCCTTGATGGCATGTCTATCCCGCCTCTCTCTTATTTCTTGGCCCCGAAGCAGGCGAGCGGGTGGGTAGAATGCTGGTAGCTGTTTCTACGCGTATGGTTGAAGCGTTGGTGTGTGTGAGGGCATTTAAATCGGGAGTAATAGCTCACAGATGCGCCCTGGTGGATGTTCGCAGATTTGCATGAACTTGGTTCTTTTGGCGAAGAGCTGTACACCAACACAGTGCTGGAACAGCAACACACATCTAATTAGAAGACAACAAATCTATTTCACTTCAATTGACCACACCCTTCGGTATTTTCCGTAGAGGCCGATATTATACTCTGGCGCTTGGCAGACACGTCGAATGCGGAACAAATAATATCATCAAGACAGACAGACCGCGAAGCACAGAAAAAAAGAGGGACAGTGGTGAGTCATTAGGCTACAATTAAAATGTATTAGGAACCATGCATGCACGCATACCAGATACCTTTTAAATGTTTGTCTAGAACTGAATACCCTACACAATATAGCCTATTTGTATAGCGTATATATTTAAATGTCGACTATCTTCAGATAGGTTGGGCTTTTTTGTGTAAACCAAAAAAGACCTTTGCTCATACAGTAAATCTAATAGGCCTATGTATTTGGATGTGTGCAAGATGGTAAGCTCAATCAGACAAGTTAAAATATGATTCCTCAACTGTTATTTTTTTCTCCTTTATTTTATCAGGGAGATCAAGGTCTCTTTTACAGATGAGCCCGGAATTGCAGAGATCCAAGAAAATAAACACATCAAAATATAAATACAAAATGCAAGCAGAAAGAAAAAAACGGTCAAAAAAACAAACACATTCATAAGTAACAAGGTCCTCAATCAGCTTTCTGAATTTCCCTAGAGGCACCAGAATATCAAATTTAAGAACATTTTGAAGATAAGGTGCAATAAAACTTCAAGCTGATTTAGCTAACTCCGTCTTGACCAAAGGAACTTCCAGAGTACCCTGAGACCAGGTACGGCCAGCCCACTTATGGTGGCAGATTGATGATGGCGACATTTTCTGAGCTAAACTAACCAAGACGCACCTCATAAACACATACAAACACATACAAACTCACATAATTCTGCCTCAAAACAATGACAATGTCTCTCAACCAGTGGCATATGGACTTTTTATGTGAGTGCTAATGCCACTGTTGAAAATAGGCTCACACACACATTGAAAATAGGCTCACAATAATTCCTGATAAGTTTGGGTTGCTGATATTCAGAGTTTAAATAGCCAAATTGATTAGTCACAGGAATCAGGACTAATAAAGCCAATGCAACTGCCCATTTTGCAAATGGTGGGCCTACCACATGGATGGGCATTCATAAAATTCCATTGCGGCCGACATGATGGGCTACATCCCAGTGAGCATAAGGGAGGGGGGACAATTTTTGGTCTTGACTAGGGAGCCAGAACGGCAAGGACCAGCCCTGTGATAACTCATGTCTAAAGTTTAGTAATTATGTTAGGTACAGTGGGACTTATGGTAAAATGGCTTTATGAATGAAAAACTAGCAATGTATCAACCTACGTGACATCAAAGATTGCCAACCAGCTTTCTGGTAGAGAATGCAGTGATGAGTACTAAAATTGTCACCCCTAATAAAGCACAGTGCGCTATGATAACCTGCATCTAACAGCTTCAATGAAGTGGCAGCTGTGTTCATATAGATGACGTCGCCATAGTTGAGGACCGACACACATTGACTGAAAAATATGCTTTCTACTATTTAGCAAGAGGCAGGACCTATTTCTATTGAAGAAACCCATTTTTATTCTCAGCATCTTAACTCATCAATATTCTTTTCAAATGACAGATTTTCATCTATTCAGATGCCCAGATATTTGTAAGCACGGACACAATCAATTTGGACACCAGTACATATGCTTAAATCAGACTTATTTTTATGCACTCTAGAGAACATATACTTTGTTTTACCTGCATTCAGTACTAATTCCAGGTCAATAAAGTTTCTGTAGTACAATAAAGGCAGACTATAGTTCAGATAGAGTCTGGTCAACAGTGGGGGCAATAGCATACACATCAGTATAACCGGCATACAAGTGCAGGTTACAAGTGCAGATCAACATTGCTCATGTAAACAGTACAGGACCCAGAATCGACCCCTTGGGGGAAACCTTTCGTAATATCCAGGAAACCTGATTTTACACCACCAGTACATTGAGTTCTGTCAAGTAATTTTCAAACCAGTTACATGCAGCCTGGCCTAGGCCAGTTGAGGAAAACCTCTGAATTAGCAGTGAGTGATCAAACGTTTTGAAAGCCTTTGACAGGTCAATGAAGAGGGCAGCACAATGTGGCTTTTCATCCATACAGTTAATCACCTAATTTATAACTAGGGATGCATCAGAGATAGTGTTATGACCTGGTCTCAAACCAGACTGATGTACATTTAGAATACATTTCAAAGATAAGAAATATCTTAGCTGAGAATCTAATGATTTTAATAGTTTAGCCAGGCAAGAAGGTTCAGAAATATGCTGATAATTATTTAGGTCATGTACTTCCCCTTCCAAAACTTGGGGAGAGAATAATCGTCAGGTAAAAAATATGGGTTAATGATTCAGCAAATCAGGGGGGCAGAGAGCTGCAGCAAAAATGTATTTTTTTTACAGTATCAGTTAAAAGTTTGGACACCTACTCATTCCAGGGTTTTTCTTTATTTGACTATTTTCTACATGGTAGAATAATAGTAAAGACATCAAAACTATGAAATGACACATTGTGTAGTAACCAAAAAGTGTGAAACAAAACACAATTATTCAAAGTAGCTACCCTTTGCCTTGATTACAGCTCAAATCAAATTGTATTGGTCACATACACATGGTTAGCAGATGTTATTGCAAGTGTATCGAAATGCTTGTGCTTCTAGTTCCCGACAGTGCAGCAATATCTAACATGTAATCTAACAATTCCACAACAACTACCTAATACACACATCTAAGTAAAGGAATGAAATAAAAAATATATACATATAAGGATGAGCAATGACAGAGCGGCATAGGCAAGATGCTAAAGTCTATTTTTCCCTGTTTATGAAAAGAGTTAGAAAAACTTGTCAATAGTCAACTGACTGGCTTTCTTGACGTCTATAGTATTCAATCTGGTATGCAATCTGGTTTCCGCTCATGTTATGGATGTGTCACTGCAACCTTAAAGGTCCTAAATGATGTCACCATTGCCGTTGATTCTAAGCAAAGTTGTGCTGCTATTTTTATTGACTTGGCCAAAGCTTTTGATACGGTAGACCACTCCCTTCTTGTGGGCCGGCTAAGGAGTATTCGTGTCTCTGAGGGGTCTTTGGCCTGGTTTGCTAACTACCTCTCTTAAAGTGTCAAGTCAGAAAATCTGCTGTCTCAGCCACAGCCTATCTCCAAGAGTGTACCCCAAGGCTCGATGCTAGGACCCATGCTCTTCTCATTTTACATCAACAACACAGCTCAGGCAGTAGGAAGCTCTCTCATCCATGTATATGCAGATGATACAGTCTTATACTCAACTGGCCCCTCCCCGGGTTTTGTGTTAAATGCTCTGCTTTCTTAGTGTCCAACAAGCTTTCACTGCCCTTAACCTTGTCCTGAAGACCTTCAAAACAAAGGTCACATGGTTTGGTAAGAAAAATGCCCCTCTGGGATTACTACCTCTGAATGTTTAGAGCTTGAGGTACTTACCTCATACAAGTACTTGGGAGTATGGCTAGACTGTACACTGTCCATCTCTCAGCACATATCAAAGCTGCAGGCTAAAGTTAAATCTAGACTTGGTTTCCTCTATTTTAGTCACTCCTCTTTCACCCCAGCTGCCAAACTAACCCTGATTCAGATGACCATCCTACCCATGCTAGATTAAGGAGTCATAATTTACAGATCAGCAGGTATGGGTGGTCTGGAGCGGCTAGATGTTCTTTACCATTCGGCCATCAGATTTGCCACCAATGCTCCTTATAGGACACATCACTGCACTCTATACTCCTCTGTAAACTGGTCATCTCTGTATACCCATCGCAATACCCACTGGTTGATGCTTATTTATAAAACCCTCTTAGGCCTCACTCCCGCAGAGTTTGTTTTGCTGACACCACACTCCGAGTGCACTCACCTCCTCCCTGTAGGCTGTCTCATCGTTGTTGGTAATCACGCCTACTACTGTTTTGTCGTCTGCAAACTTGGTGATTGTGTTGGAGGCGTGCATGTCCACACAGTCATGGGTGAACAGGGAGTACAGGAGGGGGCTGAGCATGCACCCTGTGGGGCCCCAGTGTTGAGGATCAGCGAAGTGGAGATGTTGTTTCCTACCTTCACCACTTGGTGGGCGGCCAGTCAGGAAGTCCAGAACCCAATTGCACAGGGTGGGGTTGAGACCCAGGGGCTCTAGCTCAGGGCTGCCCAACCCTCTTCCTGGAGATCTGCTGTCCTGTAGGTTTTCAGTCCAACCCTAATTTAGCATATCTGATTCAGCTAGTTAAGGTCTTGTTGAGCAGCTAATTAGTAGAATCAGGTGTGTTAAATTAGGGATGGACTGAAAACCCACAGGCAGCCCTGCTCTAGCTTAACCTTTCTGGCGCAGGCGTTCCGCTAGCGACCCACCTCGACAACATCCGTCTGGGCCGGCAGCCTTGCGAGGGTTTACACGTTAAATGTCTTACTCACATCGGCCACGGAGAAGGAGAGCCCACAGTCCTTGGTAGCGTGCCGCATCGGTGGCACTCTATTATCCTAATGCAGGCAAATAAGTTGTTTAGTTTGTCTGGAAGCAAGACGGAGGTGTCCGTGACATGGCTAGTTTTCTTTTTGTAGTCCGTGATTGTTTGTAGACCATGCCACATACGTCTCGTGTCTGAGCCATTGAATTGTGAGTTTTGTGTGAATGCCACCTATCCACGGTTTCTGGTTAGGGTAGGTTTTAATAGTCACAGTGGGCACAACATCTCTTATGCACTTCCTTATAAACTCACTCACCGAATCAGCATATACGTCAATAATTTTCTCTGAGGATACCCGGAACATGTCCCAGTCCGCGTGATCAGAACAATCTTCAAGCGTGTATTCCGATTGGTCAGAACAGCGTTGAATAGATCTTAACACTGATACATCCTGTGTCACGTTCTGACCTTTATTTCCTTTGTTTTGTCTTTATTTAGTATGGTCAGGGCGTGAGTTGGGGTGTGCAGTCTATGTTTGTTTTTCTATGTTTGGTTTCTGTTTCGGCCTAGTATGGTTCTCAATCAGAGGCAGGTGTCGTTAGTTGTCTCTGATTGAGAATCAGACTTAGGTAGCCTGGGTTTCACTGCTGGTTTGTGGGTGTTTGTTTCCTTGTGTGTATTTGTCGCCACACTGTACTGTTTCGGTTTTTGTAGATTTCACGTTATCGTTTATTGTTTTTGTTCGAGTGTTCATTTTGTCTTTATTCAAATATCGTCATGAACACTTACCACGCTGCATCTTGGTCCGATCCTTACTCTTCTTCAGACGAAGAGGAGATCTGCCGTTACAGAAACACCTACCAACCAAGGAGCGTAGTAACAGGCAGCAGCAGCGGCAGCAGGAGAGGCAGCGATACCTGGAGAACTGGACTTGGGAGGAGATTCTGGAATATCGCCGCCCCAAAGCAGAGCTGGAGGCAGCGAAAGCAGAGAGGCGGCATTAGGAGCTAGCACGGCAGAGTGGCTGGAAGCCCGAGAGGCAGCCCCAAAAATGTATTGGGAGGAGGCACACGGGGAATGTGTGCGAAGCCAGGTAGGAGACCTGCGCCAGCTTCCCATGCTTACCGGAGAGCGAGAGGGACCGGGCAGGCACCGTGTTATGCGGTGGAGCGCACAGTTTTCCCAGTGCGTGTGCATAGCCCAGTGCGGTACATTCCAGCTCCTCGTATCGGCCGGGCTAGAGTGGGCATCGAGCCAGGTGCCGTGAAGCCGACTCTACGCATCTGGTCTCCAGTACATCTCCTTGCGCCGGCGAACATGGCACCAGCCTTATGCATGGTGTTCCCGGTTCGCCAGCACAGCCCAGCGCGGGCTATTCCACCTCGCCACACTGGCCTGGCTACGGGGAGCATTCAACCAGGTAAGGTTGGGCAGGCTCGGTGCTCAAGCGCTGTAGTGCACCTGCACGGTCTGGTTTACCCAGTGCCACCCACACGCACCAGCCCTCCGGTGGCAGCCACCCGCCCCAGGCTGTCTCTCCGTCTTATCCCTACAGGTGCTCCCGCCTGTCCAGCGCTGCCAGAGCCTTCCTCCTGCCCAGCGCTACCAGAGCCTCCCGTCTGTCCTGAGCCGCCAGAGCCTCCCGTCTGTCCTGAGCCGCCAGAGCCTCCCGTCTGTCCTGAGCCGCCAGAGCCTCCCGTCTGTCCTGAGCCGCCAGAGCCTCCCGTCTGTCCTGAGCCGCCAGAGCCTCCCGTCTGTCCTGAGCCGCCAGAGCCTCCCGTCTGTCCTGAGCCGCCAGAGCCACCAGTCTGTCCTGAGCCGTCAGTCAGCCAGGAACTTCCAGAGCCGCCTTTCACGCTGGCGATGCCGGAATCGCCCTTCACTCTGGAGCTGCCGGAGTCTCCCGCCTGTACGGTGCTCCCGGAATCTCCTGTCCATTCGGAACCCGTGGCATGGGTCCTCAGTCTGAGGTCGGCGGCAAGGGTTGCCACGTTAGAGGCCACGGAGGCGGGTAGGTAGAGAGGCGGAGAAGGACTATGGTGGAGTGGGGTCCACGTTCCGCGCCCCAGCCGCCACCGCGGACAGACACCCACCCAGACCCTCCCCTATAGCTTTAGGTTTTGCGGCCGGAGTCCGCACATTTGGGGGCGTACTCAGTTTTCAGTTTTGATTATTATTAAATAAGATATAAGTAAGATATAAGACTAACCATGCTGCGCTTTGGTCCTCTCCTTCTTCCACCCAAGACAACCATTACATAAAAGGCCTAATGCTGCTGTTTTTATCTCAATATCAAATCATTTCTATGTAACAATTAAGTAACTTATGTGTGCCATTAAAATATTCGAAAAGAAACAAAAATGGACTTTTAGCAAAAACAACAACAGGTTTGGAACTCTGTTTCATATTGGTCTATTAATTTATATCACCAGGCAGGCCAAAACTCAACCCATGCAAAACCTTCTGATGAAACAAAAATAGAACTGTTTGGTCATAATGACCATTGTTATGTTTGGAGGAAAAAGGGGGCTGCTTGCAAGCCGAAGAACACCATCCCAACCATGAAGCACGAGGGTGGCAGCATCATGTTGTGGGGGTACTTTGCTGCAGGAGGGACTGGTGCACTTCACAAAATAGATGGCATCATCAGGGGGGAAATTATGTGGATATATTGAAGCAACATCTCAAGCCATCAAGTTAAAGCTTGGTCGTAAATGGGTCTTCCAAATGGACAATGACCCCAAGCATACTTCCAAAGTTGTGGCAAAATGGCTCAAAGGACAAAAAAGTCAAGGTATTGGAGTGGCCATCACAAAGCCCTGACCTCAATTCCATAGAAAATTTGTGGGCAGAACTGAAAAAGCATGTGTGAGCAAGGAAGCCTACAAACCTGACTCGGTTACACCAGCTCTGTCAGGAGGAATGGGCCAAAATTCACCCAACTTATTGTTGGAAGCTTGTGGAAGGCTACCCGAAACGATTGACCCAAGTTAAACAATTTAAATGCAATGCTACCAAATACTAATTGAGGTCATGTAAACTTCTGACCCACTGGGAATGTGATGAAAGAAATAAAAGCTGAAATAAATAATTCTTTCTACTATTACGCTGACATTTCACATTCTTTAAATAAATTGGTGATCCTAACTTACGTAAAACAGGGCATTTGTACTAGGATTAAATGTCAGGAATTGTGAAAAACTGAGTTTAAATGTGTTTGGCTAAGGTGTACGTAAACTTCCGACTTCAACTGTAGTACCAGAAAAGGGTTCTTTATTCAGTAACAATATCGGAACTTTAATGATGCTATATTGAAACCCTTTTTAAAGGTTGGCGCAGCGGTCTAAGGCTAGAGATTACAGACCTTGGTTCAATTCCAGGCTATATCACAACCGGCCGGGATTGGGAGTCCCATAGGGCAATTGGACCAGCGTCGTTCGGGTAAGGGTTTGGCAGGGGTATGTCGTCATTGTAAATAAGAATTTGTTCTTCATTGACTTGCCTAGTTAAATAAAACAAATAAAAAAACATGCTCAAAAGTTTCTATATCGAACTTTTATGGTGCTATGAAAAGCCCTTTCTTAAAGATAGGCTCAGCGAAATGACTTTACCACGAGCAACACCAAAGATTTTAACATGGTGATATTTGCAACACTTTGCTCTCACACAGTCACACACACTTTCTGTGCATGTGCACCAAAAAAGAGGAGAAGTTTAGCCTCGCACTTCAACACTCTTATTTGTTGTGGAAATTGACACACTGCTGTTTTATTTCTGCATCTACATAATATTGGTGAGTCTACCTTTAACGTTAGAACTGCTAAAGCAGTCATTCTGCATATTTATTTTTTACTCTGTAATTTTTCAGTCATGCCACCCTCCGTCCTTGACTTTTCCTAAATAAGTCTATATAACATACTGTCCGCGTTAGAATCTTAATATCACAAACAGAACTGGAGTTTTAGGAGGGCATGTTCTTTTTTGACTGGTTTTCCCTATTGCATCTCCTCCTGACAGTAGGGCCTGCTCCGCTCCTTCTTCCAGTTGAAAGTGTAGTGCCCAGCAGATAAACAACCCAATAATTTCCTCGAATCTGAACCTAAACTAATTTCACACATTTAACAACAGATGAAAAATATTAAGTAAAGTACCATGGGGAGAAATGGGTAGAATGGGTGAGTTGATAAGCAAGGGTAAGCCACGATGCATAATCACCCCTTGTGAATGAAGAACAGGGTGGGCCATTCCATTGTATTAACTGACTTGCCTTGTTAAATAAAGGTAAAATATATATTTTTAAAATGATGCAATTGATGTCTTGCAAGAAAAATCCTACCACACCACAGTGCAAATTCAGTACGGCTCGCTTGGTGTGGTGGAACTGAAGCCATACTCAAAAAAACGGATCTGTTTTACAAACAGAATCACACAATATATACACCATGAGTACCTTTTCATATAACCATTAATATCGTGCTTAGCTGTAATCTCTTACAGAAATAAGAAAATAAAACTTAGAAAAAAATGCTTTACACTTTAACTACAGCACGAGGCTCACGTGGACTGAATAATAGACTAGCCTGGGCAAATGAAAAGTACTAGTGCTTACACTTACACACAATTTCTTATAAAGTAATCTAAACCGTAAGTGTACCAAATGGATTATGATAGTAGTTCATCACATTTGATACTAGTATGAAAACAAATAGTTCGCCATGCATGATTAGCATGATCACGAAAGTTTGCTATTTTAATTGATTGATAACTGAGCTAGCCTAACTGTTAACGGCTTGTGCATATGCTTGGTTAAAATGCTAGCAACAGCTTAGCTAGCCTAATCGCTAGCAGCTCGTTTTCCTTATGAAAACTCACCAAATCCTGGCGTCAATCTTTCCCTCAATCCATTCACAGCACGTTTGTATAGATAATTGAGTGTTAATATCCAGTTCTCACTTTTTTAGTTCAGTTTTATACAACTTCTCAACGATTTGAAACTTAATTTTCCTTCCATGGAATGGTGGTAGCTCTTCGCGTTCCGTTTTAGCTCTTTTTTTTGCATGTTGGCGCCAACTGGTGTACAACGTGAGGTTAGGAGAGGGACTAAGCGAATATTCAGTTTCGATTGGCTCAAAATAAACTGCTCTTCATGCAGTTTCTGACAGCTGATTTGTAATAACTGTCAACATAAACATATCAATAGCAATAGCAATATGGTATAATATGATTGGTTACTGGAATTTCACTAGTAACGATTAGTATTCAACATTAGTTGACCTGCGTTGCAATGTGACATACCAATTATTTTTAGCCTACGTTTCGTTTCAGGGCTTGGCTTTTATTTGAATGTTACCACCCACCAGCATGGCGTTGTTTATTAATTAGAAACAACTGTATATTTATTCCTCTTCGTGACAGAGATGAGCCAAACAGCATTGAGTCCATTTAGCCATGGGCCATGGAGCAAAATAAAAATAGGGAGTGCAAACTTGTGTTTTTGCACCTTCACTTGTTTTTTTCTGCAGAAGATTATCATAAACGATTGGATAATTTATAAATGTTCACTTATTTTTTAACTAGTCTTTATAAAAGAAAAAATACCATTTAATGAACGGTATAATTGTGTGATGTGTGATGTGTGATTGTCACGTCTAATCAAGGTGGGTGGAATCAGGCGCAGAGAGCAGATAGCGATATAAAGTTTATTCTCCGGTGAACAAAAACAAACAACGGTCAACCCAAATACAGACAGGGTGAATATATCCAACACAGGATAAAGACTAACCGGAGAATAACAAACAGCAAACACCGACAGACAAAACGAAATTACAAAATAAACAATCCCGCACAAAACAAGGGCGGGACAACCTACATTAAATACAGACACTAATTAACTAAACAACACACAGGTGAAACCAATTAGACAAAACCAACAGATACACGAAAAAGGGATCGGTAGTGGCTAATAGGACGGTGACGACGACCGCCGAGCACCGCCCGAATGGGCAGGAGAGCCAACTTCTGCGGAAGTCGTGACAGTGATAACATTTTGCAAACCCGCTCCCCTTGTCGCCTCAAGATTAATGGTTTTGACTAGTGATGCACGATATGACATTTTTCTTCTATGCGATAACCAATATTTAAACACATTAACACACACATATGGACGCAGCGGTCTAAGGCACTGTATCTCAGTGCAAGAGGCGTCAATACAGTCCCTGGTTCGAATCCAGGCTGTATCACATCCGGCCGTGATTGGGACCATAGGGTGGCGCACAATTCATTCGTCATCCGGGCCGTCATTGTAAATAAGAATTTGTTCTTAACTGACTTGCCTAGTTAAATAAAGGTTAAACACACACACACACACACCACACTGACCAAAAAGTTATTTTGTTGGCATTTACGCATGTCCCCGCTACCAGTAAAACATCATCAAAACCTATTTCTTTCTTACTTGCTGTGCTGTTTCATTGTTCATTTGTTCAGTCATTTAATTCTCAATGCTTTCTGGGTCTTTGCATGTCAAAAAAATATATACGTCAAATAACACTATCTGACATGTCAAATAACACTATTCAACGTGTCAAATAACACTATTGATGTGTCAAATAAGCTTGTTGACCAATCGGGACCTAAACATAATAATTTAACTCATTCATAAATATTTTATGTAGTTATACCACATTGATTACACTATGACTCGCATTTCATGTCACAACAATTTATCGATATGTATGCTATGATGCTGGTAAAGTTGTCTTGCGCACCTACAGCAAAGATGTTCTACTATCTATCTATCTAGCTCATGGATGCAAATGTTCTTCCCCAAAAACATAGCAAAACGGCATAATCTGTTTCAGTAGCCATAGTTAGCTACCTAACTATATAGCTAGGTGTCATCTAAAAAAAACTAATTTATTAAACAATTCTTAATTGATTAATGATGGTCGGACCCATCTATGTGAAGCTAGCCACAATAAGAATTAGCCACAATAGGGGACTTTGCAGTTAGCCTTCGAAATAAAAGTATGTCATTCACAGTGATGCAAATTAATGCAAATAGTAGAATTATGCAATATTTGAATAGATCATGCTAAACAAGGTTGGAATGATATATAAAATCAACAAAAGGCAATCATTTGTTAATTTGACAAAAATCTGAAATCACACTGGATGTATTATACTTTAGAATGGGTGCATACTTATTTCACTTACACCATGAACCACAATCCATAGGTAAGGCTGTATCAGTCTACTCATTGACACCCAGAGAACATTAGCGTTCTAGCTCTTTTTGAGGGACTCTGAAACAACTATGCCACATTTATTGTCAACCTATGTATATTGACCACTATTCCACAGGAAAAACAAAACTGTGTGGATGTTTTGGAGTCTGATAACTCTGAGGCGGACGTTGGGAAAAAATATATTTGGTATTGAGTAGACTGATACCCCATTTCAATTGATCCCTGTACAGTGTAATATGAATGTCAATACGCACAATAGGCTGACTGGGGAGGTGATTTCACAGAGTAACGGTCCCGCGATAAGAGCTACAACACTAACATTTGCTTCAACTCTTAAACACAGTTGTGTTCTGTGGGTGTCACTGAGTAGACTGATACCCCATTTCATTGCCTAACATTGCTTCACAACCTTGTTTAACATTATCTAGTCTAAATATGCCATGATTCCACCAATCGTAACCTTCTGCATCACTTTCAAATGTGTACTTTTGTTTTGAAGGGAAACCATAAATTCCACTATTGTGCCTAATCCTTATTGTGGCTAGCTTCACAACACATAAACCGGTATGGTCGAGCCTCGCGAGCCGGATGAAGCTAGCTGGCTGCTTATAACGTTAGCCTTGGACAACAGGATTCAGTAGCTGGCTAGCTATTTATTTTCATGAACTGAAGTTCAATTTCAATAGGCAAACAACTTACTCACAAGAATTCCTAAATCATTGCTAAGAATAGTGAAAATGACTGTAGTTTCTACTGCTTATTGTTTTCAGGCTGATTTTATTGATGCTAGCTAGGTACCAAGCTAACGCTACCCAGAAGTTGCGGTCAAACAAATAATGCTTTATTACCAAAGGGGTATTGCAAACACATGGTTCTTGGCCAGTGTTTGCTTGTTTGCAGACTTTTTTGTACAGCTTTGACAGTGCTACTGCTAGTAGTGGTGGCGCTTGGCTTGCACGTGCAAATTCAGAACACACAACATTCTATAATGGAACTGTGTTATTTGACGTGTCAAATTAAAAGCTTATTTAATGTGTCAAATAATGTTATTGTCAAATAGTGTTATTTGACGTGTATCTTTTTTGACATGGAAAGACCCAAACTGCGTTCCATAGCATGTTGTGAAGCTAATATTACTGTGTAACTCCGGTAACTCCGGTGTTGCACGTGTAGCGCACCATTTTACGTGGCTACATTACGTCATGTACCTACGTTATATAGGTATGCACGTCGGTTTTGCACATCGGTTTTGTACATCTGCATTAAACTAGACATCGGGCCGACACCGATGTTGGCATTTTTAGCTGCACAATGTCGGTTATAATGTAAAGAAATGCATGTCAACTATCTTTCAATAGTTATCGGTTTTACTCAAGATTTATCTTATTCTTTATAAACTATTTATATGGCGGATTCGTAGCTGCAATTTATGGAAGATGCCAAAACTTTGGAGATAACAATAGATGGAGAAGTTAAAAATAGAAAACAGAAAAGAAAACTGCACACTGCTGCTCATGCTCCCGGGGATTTTATTGTAACTACATTTCAACCCTTAGGTCTTCATCAGGCATCCTTTATCCCAGGTGGGGGGGTGAAAGTTCTTACCTATATAGTACTCAGTGACATAACTTCCTGAAACAGGAGGTAAAATGTATATCATAGGTCCACAGTATTAACATTCAATTTATCAAAATATAAGATCATACACAAACTGTGATAAATATTCACAGTTTTATATATATATATTCTCGTTCATGTCACGACTTCCGCCGAAGTTGGTCCCTCTCCTTGTTTGGGCGGCAGTCGACGTCACCAGCCTTCTAGCCATCACCAATCCACTTTTCATTTTCCATTTGTTTTGTCTTTGTCTTACACACCTGGTTTCTATTCCCCAATTACTTGTTCATTATTTAACTCTCTGTTCCCCCATGTTTGTTTGTGAGTAATTGTTTATTGTATTACTGTCCGTATTTGTGGCCTTGTATTTATAAGATGTGTATTGTTATATTGTTGAGTAAAATTGCTTTCATTACTCATATCTGCTGTCCTGCGCCTGACTCATCTCACCAGCTACACACAGACGCATTACAGTTCAAAGGTTTGTGGTCACATTGAAATGTCCTTGTTTCTGAAAGAAAAGCACATTTCTTGTCCATTAAAATAACATCAAATTGATCAGAAATACAGTGTAGACATTGTTAATGTAAATGACTATTGTAGCTGGAAACGTCTGATTTTTAATGGAATATCTACATAGGCATACAGAGGCCCAATATCAGCAACCATCACTCCTGTGTTCCGATTGCACGTTATGTTAGCTAATTCAAGTTGATCATTTTAAAAGGCTAATTGATCATTAGAAACCCCTTTTGCCATTATGTTAGCACAGCTGAAAACTGTTGTCCTTATTAAAGAAGAAATAAAACTGGCCTTCTTTAGACTAGTTGAGTATCTGGAACATCAGCATTTGTGGATTCGATTACAGGCTCAAAATGGCCAGAAATAAATACCTTTCTTGTGATACTCGTCAATCTATTCTTGTTCTTAGAAATGAAGGCTATTCCATGTGAGAAATTGCCAAGAAACTGAAGATTTCTGAGGGTAACCTTAATCACCCATGACTGCCAGGGTAGGGAAGATTGAATACTAATACTACCTCAATCATCTAAACTGGAACAACCATCTCAGTAATGTGTGAAATAGATCCAAATCCATAAACAAATTGGATACGTTTAAAAAAAAATGTGTTCATTATCTTTGTGTAGCATAACATTAATCAACCAATCAATTGACATGCAAAACCAGATATTACAGTAAAACAAATAATTCTGAAAATCTCCAATAGCTCATGCTGGAAAATATTATACAGTTGAAGTCGGAAGTTTACATACACCTTAGCCAAATACATTTAAACTCAGTTTTTCACAATTCCTGACATTTTATCCTAGTAACAATTCTCTGTCTTTGGTCAGTGAGGATCGCCACTTTATTTAAAGAATGTGAAATCTCAGAATAATAATAGGGAGAATGATTTATTACAGCTTTAATTTCTTTCATCACATTCCCAGTGGGTCAGAAGTTTACATGACCTCAATTAGTATTTGGTAGTATTGCTTTTAAAATGTTTAACTTGGGTCAATAATTTCGGATAGCCTTCCACAAGTTTCCCACAATAAGTTGGGTGAATTTTGGCCAATTCCTCCTGGCAGAGCTGGTGTAACTGAGTCAGGTTTGTAGACCATGCTTGCACACACTTTTTTAGTTCCGTCCACAAATTTTCTATAGGACTGAGGTAAGGGCTTTGTGATGGCCACTCCAATACCTTGACTTTGTTGTCCTTAAGCCATTTTGCCACAACTTTGAAAGTATGCTTGGGGTCATTGTCCATTTGGACGACTTATTTGCGACCAAGTCTTCAGACCATAGTCTGGCTTTATTATGGCGGTTTTGGAGCAGTGACTTCTTCCTTGCTGAGCAGCCTTTCAGGTTATGTCGATATAGGACTCGTTTTACTGTGGATATAGATACTTTTGCTTCTTCCAGCATCTTTACAAGGTCCTTTAATGTTGTCCTGCGACTGATTTGTAATTTTCACACCAAAGTACCAAAGAACACGTCTCCTTCCTGAACGGTACAACGTCTGCGTGGTCCCATGGTGTTTATACTTGCGCACTATTGTTTGTACAGATGAACGTGGTACCTTCAGGCGTTTGGAAATTGCTCCCAAGGATGAACCAGACTTGTGGAGGTCTACAATTTCCCCATGATGTCAAGCAAAGATACACTGAGTTTGAAGGTAGGTCTTGAAATACATCCATATGTACACCTCCAATTGACTCAAATGATGTCAATTAGCCTTTCAGAAGATTCTAAAGCCATGACATAATTTTCTGGAATTTTCCAAGCTGTTTAAAGGCACAGTCAACTTAGTGTATGTAAACTTCTGACCCCTGGAATTGTGATACAGTGAATTATAAGTGAAATAATCTGTCTGTAAACAATTGTTGGAAAAATTACGTGTGTCATGCACAAAGTAGATGTCCTAACCGATTTGCCAAAACTATAGTTTGTTAACAAGAAATGTGTGGAGTGGTTGAAAAACGAGTTTTAATGACTCCAACCTAATTGTATGTAAACTTCCAACTTCAACTTTGTATTATTCTATGTAGAACACTTATTGCCTTCCAAAGTCTTCAAAGAACCCTTTCTTCCAAAAATGATTCTTAGGATATTTATAGTTTCTAGGTAAAACCCTTTGACTTACAAAGAACCCTTGTCTTCCAAAAATTGTTCTTCTGAACAAAACAGTTTTTGGTAAAACCTTATCCCTCTGCAAAGAACCCTTTTGGAACTATTTTTTTCTAAGAGTATACTTGATCTGTTTTCTTACTTATCTGAACTATTTGAGAATTTTTCTTCTATGAACATGACCTCATTATTAACGGCGGCACTGAATGGCGAACGGTGTATAGTATTCACTGTACACGACTTCACTGTATTTGTGAAAGGAGTGACTGAAACAAAGTCGCTCTAGAGAGGAAGGTCTGCTAGCTGACTAAAATGTAACATGTTCATTTGTAATGTTCATTGTAATCTCTCATTGGGCAGACTATGTAACAAATATGGTATCTGACGCCAGTACCCAAGATTTTATGTTCATTAAAATCATACTGTATTCACCACCACTTGAGTATGACCAAAGAGCTGTAGAGGATTTGTTTGGCATATATTTAAGCAAACAAACTCAACACAGACACAATTCATATTTTATTGAGAAAAAGTTCCAAATCATAGTCAACATTGATTGTACAGAGTTTGAATCACAGGTCTAGGGGGTGCTCGTCACCTCTCTAACAAATTGAATCCTGAATAATTATGAGAAAATTTGAAGACATGCAGTGTGTATACACTCTATAGCATGTGGAATATTGATTTTGGATTACAGTGCCACTAGATCAAGGACACATCTCTTAGTTCATATCGTTGTTCTCAGTCTACCATGCACCTCCAATTGGTCCTACTCAAAGCAGTAATGCCAGACTCAGCAGTAGTGGAGGAGGATGTTTAGGAGGTAGGGCACACCGGATCTCCCTCAGCAATGTACCACACCTCATTGTGCCTGTTCAGAATCTTCTTTGGGCTGAAGGACACACACAAAATATTAAAGTATACTTGAAAAAAGTATTGTGGTGGAATTTGGTTTGATGTTGGATATGAGTATATTGAAGAATTTGTATCTGTGCTCCCACCTGTCATATCCCACAGCATAGTGGTAGTCTTTGTTGTAGGTGGCCTGGACTTTGTCTAGCTGCCTTTTCAGCAGCATGGAGTTTACACTGGATGTCAAAGACATCATCCATCCCCCGTAGCCCCTCACGTACACTTTCATGTCTGGCATCTCAGTAAAGTACACCTGTACGGGGAAATCACAATGACATCTACATTGTTAACCAGCGGTCTTTAAAAAAAACATGACATACTTGACATGGGTTCAAATGGTATTTGTTATTTTTCAAATACTTAAGCTGCGCTCGATTGAGCTTGCTTGGCTCAATGGCACCATGGAACAGTCCCAAAAGTGCAAACCCTGCCCACCTGACACTATAAAAGCTGTATCTAACTATTTGAAAGATACTTTTGAACCCAGGTCTGATAGACAATCATATTATGTTCAACTTAGATTCAGTTTTACTAAAGTGCCAGGTGAGTGAGGTTTTTACTTTTGGGACTATTCCAAAAGCATTTTGGGACTATTCTCAAGCATAATTGAGCTCAGCTTAAGTATTTGAAAAAAAAACACTCAATAAAGCACACAACTACTACAGACCCCTGGCTACCGATGTGGATGTAATTGTGTCAGGTTTACAGGTTTTTGACAGGTGTCAGCAATATGGTAATAGATCCACTTTGCCCTCTGATAGGCTAAGTGGAAGATTCACCATATTGCTTATACCAATCAAATCCTCTCAGATCATGTGCATAATGGCGTAGGGTCTATTTAGGATTTGGCTTTACCTTGTCATCAGTGGGTTGGGGAGGAGTCATCTGATGGGTAGACGGCAGGAGGAAGCTGAGCGTGAAGACCGACGACCCCCACTTCTTCTCTTCAATTTTGACAGTCACCGGAGCTGTCATGTCAATGTTGACGCCTATAGAAAAGATCTGTGTAAGCACTTGTTACCAGGTATACACACACATGGAAACAGATTCATGCACGTGCATCCACACACAAATAGATTGACACACACACACACTCACACACACACACCAGCCTTGTTGGATCCGGTGATATAGTTGAAGAGTCTCCTGAAGGCAGTGTAGGTGGCCTTGTCCATGAAGTATGCTTCCTCATCTGTTGACACCCATTTCACTGAGTCATAGTGGCGCACCTGTAACACAGGCACAACCCTTCACTCAAGAGTCCTCTGCTATAGAGTGTATGTGAGTTGCAGATGTTGGGGACGGGATTAGGATGAGACTGCGCAAAAAGGGCATAACTGATCAACAACCCTGCAGAACTGATCTACAACATTTTTCAGAATACCGAAACCCAATACGATAACCAAAATGGGGATGATAATGATGATCATGTTGTTGATTTTATATATTTTAATGCAAATGCTATTGTTTTGTATCTGCTACCCTGACCAACAACTAAACATAAAAAAATTGGTCACAAAAGAGGTGGTGAAACAAACTCCTAAATTGTAGCCCCAATGTGCCATTAATTTGTGCTGCACAAGACTGACCTCATAATTGTCATTCTTGCACACCAGATCATAGAGCAGACATTCCTTTGACTCTGTGCAGAAGCGAGACTCAGAAGAGTTTCTTAAAGGAAACAGTGGAAAACAAATCAATAAAGAACAATAGCATATGATTTAGCCCGGATACTGTTCATTCATTATACAAACAGTATTATTCTGAAACACGTGGTTAGGATGTGTGGAAAGTAATAACAGAAGTGTATTAGAACTTCCTTACCCAACTCTGGCTTCAGCAGTCAAGATGAGAACCAAGCCAACCAACCCTGCCAAATAAACCCTGAAGTACACACAAACAGTCAGTGTCATCACATTAAAAACCTAAAGTACACACAAACAGTCAGTGTCATCACATAGACACACTTTCATACTCTTTCACACTCTTCACATATGGTGCTGCTACTCTGTTGATTATCTATCCTGATTGCCTAGTCACTTTTACCCCTACCTACATATACATATTACCTCAACAACATTCTACCCCTGCACAATGACTCTGTACTAGTACTCCTTGTATTTAGCCTCGCTATAGTTATTTTAGTGTGTTACTATTTCCATTTTTATTTTGCAAATTATTCTTAGATTTTGACTCTGCATTGTTGGGAAAGGCTCGGAAGTAAGCATTTCACTGTAAAGTCTACTACATATGTTGTATTCAGCGCATGTGACAAATACATTTGATTTGAAAACCTAAAGTACACAAAACCCACTGTTTTGTGTACTTTAGGTTTTCAAATTTAATGTATTTGTCACGTGCTGTCGTCACATGAAAAACCTAAAGTACACACAAACAGGCAGTGACATCATCATATGAAAAATATATCATACAGACATAACTCATTAAGATTGCAATATTGTAATACCTTAAAAGACAAACTATGTTATTACACATTTCTATTTCTACACAAATCCCTCTTCCTTTAATTACTTAACACCATAACAAATCAAACAAACCTAATCAATGCAATGATGACCTATCATTTCTACTTACATTGTGCTGAGTGTGTCTTTACGATCAGCTTAGTTCAGATGTATTCACTGGCCTGAGGGAAATGCTTGCAGAGAAACTATTTATACCAACTGAGTGTTATTTGCATCAGTCCCCAAAACACGCCCATTTCACCACAGAATGTGCAATGGACTTCAAGCGCTTAAGAGAAGAAAAGGTGTTTTATAAATAAATGTGTGCCAAGTTAGATAACGTGAGACGATTGATCTTGATGCGTCTTTGAAAAGCAAGAAGTATAGGATTATTGAAAAAGAGGCTGTGACTAGATCCGTCACGTGTAGTAGACTATTATATATTTCTGTTTCGTAATTAAAGCCTTTGCTGTTTCGCAATAACAGCCTGGCTGTCACGTTTAGACGAAATAAATAGCACTTGCATGTAATTTGTTCACTGAGCACTGCTGGGTCGACATTACCAATCCCTAGTGGGCAATGGAGTAGCCCTGTTTATAATTGGTGCTAACATGGACTCTTTGTCCTGATCTTGTCCACATTCTGATTGTGCCCACATTTTTAGACAGGTGTAGATGATTTAAAGACACATTGTGATCAGATCTTTCTTACTACCTCTGGAGGTAATCCACATTTATTATGATATTAAGTTTATAATGTAGAGTGAAATTAAAATAAAAAAAATTGGATGCACATTGGGCAAACATTTTCCAATTCCTATAAAAGCAGATAGGACAGCACTTTTGCACAACCCAAAGAGCTCAGCTTTGACCCCCAAGAAGAGGAGAGTAGTCTAGAAAACAGAACTCTGGGGTGTATCTCAATAGTCGAAAACAGCTTATTTTCTAAACATTTTAGCAGACAATCTTTTCCAGAAGGACGTACAGGAGCAATTAGGGTTAAGTGCCTTGATCAAGGGCACATCTACAGATATTTTTGCCTAGTCGGCCCAGGCAGTTAAACCAGCAACCTTTCAGTTACTCACCCAACACTATCTCACCTCGTCTCCTCCTCACATGGGCTGACCTGAAGAGACAAAGGATAGGTGGTGAATACAAAATGTCGCTTCTCACTTTGAATCTGATTTCGACTGTCCCTGTTCTTTCACATCAGTGTAGGAAAGGAGACAAGAAAACAAGAAAAGGAAGCCACTGAATATCAAGATGGATGCAGTCATGGAATTAACCCCCTGCCCTAGAATTAGAAAGTCAAAGTCAGTTCAGTTTAAACTACCTTTAACAAACCTCTGACGTCCCTTGTGATGTCAGCTGGTCAACACCTCGGGCGCTCAATGGGCGACATCCTTCACAGAACAACTCTAAATAACGATGATCTCCTCTCATGTCCTTTCTATGTAGAGTAAGTACGAGTAAGTACGAGCTTTAGATCAAATTCTTAGGCAACATGTGACTTTAGCCTGACTTGAACAGGACCATGAAACAGTATGTTGTGGCCATTTCCATGGCATTAATGGAACGAATGTTGTCACACTGGCTGCAGAGCTGATTGTTGTTGTAGTTGTATTTGTTGTTGTTGTTCAAAAACTTTACATCTGTAGATTATAATGAGTTTGTGAGAGTGATTGAACAAAACATAAGAGGTGTGTTTGTTTCTCTCTGAGCATGAGACACCCTGTTCCAATACAAAGCACTAGAGTACATTTCAGTTTACACTCTTAGAAAAGAGGGTTCCGAAAGGGTTCTTTGCGGATGGATAGGGTTCTGCCAATAACTTTTTATCTGATGAACCCTTTTTGGAAGACAAACGTTCTTTGTAAGGCAAAGAGTTCTACCAAGAACCGTTTTCATCCTAAAAAAAACATTTTCGGAAGAAAGGGTTCTTTGATGATTGTTCCAAAGGCAAGAAGGATACTTTGGAAGGCAAGAAGGGTTTGTCAAAGAACCCTTCTTAATATGAATAAACTTTTGTATAGATTTTCTTCCCTTTCTTTGAAATAGTGCCTGAGTGTTTACCTCAGCGTTTAAATGTTAACATCAATCTACGCAAAATACTCCATAATGACACAGTAAAAAGAGGGTTTATAAATCTTTGCAAACTTGTAAAAAAACAAACAGAAATATCACATTTACATAAGTATTCAGACCCTTTACTCAGTACTTTGTTGAAGCACCTTTGGCAACAATTACAGCCTCAAGTCTTTGTGGGTATAATGCTACAAGCTTGGCACACCTGTATTCTCTGCAGATCATCTCAAGCTCAGTCAGGTTAGATGGGGAGCGTCGCTGCACAGCTATTTTCAGGTCTCTCCAGAGATGTTAGAGCAGGTTCAAGTCCGGGCTCTGGCTGGGCCACTCAAGGACATTCAGAGACTTGTCCTGAAGCCACTTATGCGTTGTCTTGCTGTGTGCTTAGGGTCATTGTCCTTTTGGAAGGTGAACTTCATCCCAGTCTGAGGTCCTGAGCGCTCTGGAGCAGGTTTTCATTAAGCATCTCTCTGTACTTTGCTCCGTTCATCTTTTCCTCGACCCTGAATAGTCTCCCAGTCCCTGCTGCTGAAAAACATCCACACAGCATGATGCTGCCACCACCATGCTTCACTGTAGGGATGGTGCCAGGTTTCCTCCAGACATGACGCTTGTCATTCAGGCCAAAGTTTTCAATCTTGTTTCTCATAGTCTAGAGTCCTTAAAGTGCCTTTTGGAAAACTGCAAGTGGGCTGTCATGTGCCTTTTTCTGAGGAGTGGCTTCTGTCTGGCCATTCTACCATAAATGCCTGATTGATGGAGTGCTGCAGAGATGGTTGTCCTTCTGAAAGGTTCTCCCATCTCCACAGAGGAGGTACACTGGAGCTCTGTCAGAGTGACCATCAAGTTCTTGGTCACCTCCCTGACCAAGGCCCTTCTCCCCCGATTGCTCAGTTGAGCTAGGCGGCCAGCTCCATGAAGAGTTGCAAAGGATGCCCCTGAGCTCAATTTCGAGTCTCATAGCAAAGGGTCTGAATACTTATTTAAAAAAGGTATTTTTAATTTTTAATACATTTGCAAAAATGTCTAAATGGGTTGTTCTGTGTAGATTGATTAGGGGGAAAAAGTTATTTAATCCGTTTTAGAATAAAGCTGTAACGTAACAAAAAGTGGAAAAAGTCAAGTGGTCTGAATACTTTCCGAATGTACTGTTGCTCTACAGTAAATCAAGTATATATGACCTGCTTCAAGTGATCACTTTCACTTTCAACATAGCCACTTCATTTGCGCACTCACTCCAGAATGGGAAAAATATTCTTTATTTTATTCAGCTAACTTTAATTATATTCTTCTTACTATAAAATCATATAATATAAAGTAATGGCATGGGACTTACAGTGCCTTGCAAAAGTATTCATCCCCATTGGTGTTTTTCCTATTGTGTTGTGTTTCAACCTGTAATTTCAATGGATTTTTATTTGGATTTCATGTAATGGACATGCAGAAAATAGTCCAAATTGGTGAAATGTAAAAAATTACTTGTTTCAAAAAAAATAAAAAACATTACCTTCTGAAGTCACATAATTAGTGTAATGAAGTCCACCTGTGTGCAATCTAAGTGTCACATGATCTCAGTATATATACACCTGTTCTGAAAGGCCCCAGAGTCTGCAACACCACTTAGCAAGGGACACAACCAAGCAAGCGACACCATGAAGACCAAGGAACACTCAAAAACAGCTCGGGGCCGAAGCTGTGGAGAAGTACAGATCAGGGTTGGGCAATAAAAAATATCAGAAAATTTGAACATCCCACGGAGCACCATTAAATCCATTATTAAAAAATGGAAAGAATATGGCACCACAACAAACCTACCAAGAGAGGGCTGCTCACCAAAACTCAAGGAGCAAGGAGGGAATTAATCAGAGAGGCAACAAAGAGACCAAAGATAACCCTGAAGGAATTGCGGGGATGCAACCGGTCAGGATGCTCATGATGGTGAAGCTGTAGAACATTTTTCTGGGGACCCATGCCAAATCTTTTCAGTCTCCTGAGGGGAAAAGGTGTTGTTGTGCCCTCTTCACGACCTTCTTGGTGTGTTTGGACCGCAATAGTTTGTTGGTGATGTGGACACCAAGGAACTTGAAACTCTCGTCCAGCTCCACTACAACCACATCGATGTGAATGGGGGCGTGTTCGGCCCTCCTTTTCCTGTAGTCCATGATCATCTCCTTTGTCTTGCTCACATTGAGAGAGAGGTTGTTGTCCTGACACCACACTACCAGGTCTCTGACCTCCTCCCTATAGGCTGTCTCATTGTTGTCGGTGATCAGGCATTCCACCGCTGTCTAGCAATTAGTTGCTGGTTTACTAGTTAAAACTTAAAGAACTTAATCTTCTTATGTTACGTATAGAGAATATATAATATAATATATTTATTTCAACTCTTTCTCTCGGGGGGGAATGGGGGTTCTATGGAGGACCAAATGTATACCCCTTGACTTATTCCACATTTTGTTGTGTTACAGCCTCACTTCAAAATGGATTAAATATGTATTTTTTCAATTACTTATTGACAAAGTGAAAACATGTTTGTAAAAATTTTTGCTAATTATGTGAATACAGCAATATCTAATTTACATAAGTATTCACTCCCCTGAGGTGATTCATGTTAAAATCACTGTTGGCAGCGGTTACAGCTATGAGTCTTTCTGGGTAAATTCCTAAGAGCTTTGCTCACCTGGATTGTACAACATTTGCCCATTATCTTGTCAGAATTCTTCAAGCTCTATCAAGTTGTTTTTTAGGTCTTGCCATATATTTTCAAGCCGATTTAACTAAAAACTGTAACTTGTCCTGCTGAAAGGTGAATTAATCTTCCAGTGTCTGGTGGAAAAAAGACTGAACAAGGGTTTACTCTAGGATTTAGCCTGTGCTTTTTTATCCTAAAAAACTCCCCAGTCCTTAACAATTACAATCATACCCAGCCCCCACTCTGCTTGAAAATATGAAGAGTAGTACACAGTAATGTGTTGTATCGGATTTGCCCCAAACATAAGACTTTGTAATCAGGACAAAAAGTAAATTGCTTTGCCACATTTTTAGCAGTATTACCTTAATGCCTGGTTGCAAAAAGGGATTCAAGTGTTGAAATATTTGTATTCTGTACAGGTTTTCTTATTTTCACTCTGTCAATTAGGTTAGTATTGTGGAGTAACTACAATGTTGTTGATCCATCCTCAGTTTTCTTCTATCACAGCCATTAAACTTTGTTACTGTTTTAACCAGTGGTGGCTCCTCTGAGGAGGAAGGGGAGAACCATCCTCCTCAGTGAATTTCATGAAAATAAAAACAGTGTGTAACGATGTGCGCTGAGAGTCGGAAGCAATTTCAGGGAGTGAGTGTTTTAATAAATAAACACAACATAATACAAAATAAGAAACAAGAACAACGCACAGACATGACACAGGAACAGAAATAATTACGCCTGGGGAAGGACCCTAAGGGAGTGACAAACATAATATATTCACTTGACCAAACGTAGTAATCAGTGATGAAGTCCAGGTGAGTCTGATGACACGCAGGTGTGCGTAACGCTGGTGACAGGTGTGCGCCATAACAAGCAGCCTGGTGACCTAGAGGCCGAAGAGGGAGCACACGTGACAGTACCCCCTCCCCGAGGTACGGCTCCAGCCGCAGGACGCCGACCAAAATGACGATCCTGGGGATCAGGAGCCAGTCACCTCTACTGAGGCGCAGGAAACCTGTCAGTCCGGCTGAGATGCGGGAGCATGGCAACTTAGAGTGCTGGAGAGGGAGCATACGTGACGGTACCCACTCCCCGGCTTAATCAGCTTCAGCCGCAGGACGCCAACCAAAGGGACGATCCCGGGGATCAGGAGCGGACCGGTAACCCCTGCTGATGCGCAGGAACCTGTCGCCAGCTGGGGCGCGGGAATCTGACAGACCGGCTGAGGCAGTGGAGCCTGGTGATCCGGCTGAGTCATGAGAGCCTGACGAGCTGGTGGAAGCAGTGGAGCCTGACAAGCCGGCTGAGGCAGGGGATTCTGTAGCGGCTCCATGACATTCCCACCGAAAAAAGAAGAAAAAAACAGTCGCTGATGCTTCCCTTAGGTGAGGCATTATTCTGTAATAATGTGTGCTTGGAGGGAAGTAAGTTCAGTGAGTGAGTGTTTTAATAAAAAAACACAACATAATACAAAATAAGAAACAAGAACAACACACAGACATGACACAGGAACAGACATAATAACGTCTGGGGAAGGACCCAAAGGGAGTGACATATATAGGGAAGGTAATCAGGGAAGTGATGGAGTGCAGGTGAGTCTGATGACGCGCCATAAATATATTCACTTGACCAAATAATTTATTAAAACACACTGTTTTGCAATGGTCTACAATACAACAGCACTTTGTAGGGTAGCACCATGGTGTAGCCGGAGTACAGCTAGCTTCTGTCCTCTTCTGGGTACATTGAGTTCAATACAAAACCTAGGAGGCTTATGGTTCCATCGATTTGCACAGTAATTATGACAACTTTCGGAGGACATCCTCCAACCTATCAGAGCCCTTGCAGCATGAACTGACATGCAGTCCACCCAATCAAAGGATCAAATAATGAATCTAGTACCAAAAGCATAAGCTACAGCTAGCATTGCAGTGCATCAAATGTGGTGAGGAGTTGACTCAGAGTCAGAAAGACGATAGTTGAAAAGGTTTTTCAACAAATCAATTTCTTCCAACATTAAGGAGAAGCAAGAGGGAAAGCTAACTGTATTTCGTAGTATATATTTTTTCACTTTTACTTAGTTAGCTAGTGTCAAATGCAGCTAGCTAGTTAAGCCTTCTCAAACACCCGGCACAAACAGACAGTGATGCTATGTTAGCTAGCTGGACATGGCTATTCAACACTGAAACTTTTCCAAGTCAATGTAAGCTTTTAGTTTTACACATTTATTGCCACTGGTGTCTGCCGGTGTAACTGCTAAACTGCTTTCTGTTACACTATACTGCATGATTGTAGTGAGTTCACTACCTTGTTAGTTCTAGTAGCTATGTTGACTATGACATTAGCTAATATGGTGACAACAATGTAGGCTGTCTGTAGCGGTTAGCGGCCATGATATGAAGATTTGACTTGGAAAGGTTTATTCACCTGATCACAGACAGCTGATGTGTTGTGCACTGAAGTTCACAAGCGAAGGTAAAAGGTGAGAGGAGGGGAGCATGTAGATAGAGGCGAGAAGGAATTACAGTACCAGTCAAAAGTTTGGACACATACTCATTCAAGTGTTTTTGTAACGCTCATCTGTGATGGAAGAAGAGGAGGACTAATGCGCAGAGTGGCAAGTGTCCATATGGATAATTTATTATCATGAACACAAAACCAAAATAACGAGCACGAACGAAAAGAAACAGTCCTGTACGGTGAATACAGAAAACAATCACCCACACCACACAGGTGGGAAAAGTCTACCTAAGTATGATTCTCAATCAGAGACAACTAACGACACCTGCTCTGATTGAGAACCATACCAGGCCAAAAACAAAAACACAACATAGAAAAAGGAACATACACAACCCACCCAACTCACGCCCTGACCATACTAAAACAAAGACATAACAAAAAAACCAAGATCAGAATGTGACAGTTTTTCTTTATAATTTGACTTACCCGTTTTTCAACAGGCTGTTCACTACAGCGCCGCTTGTGTTCAATTGTATTACATCGTATAATAATAATGAAGACATTAAAACTACTAGATAACACATATGGAATCATGTAGTAACCATAAAAGTGATAAACAAATCAAAACAGATTTTTTTATTTGAGATTCTTCAAAGTAGCCACCCTTTGCATTGATGATATTCACAAAGAATAAGGAGTATTGAGTGCCGCAGGTACTTCAGGATTTTGTTCCAACTAGGCTCTGAACCAGGGGTGCCCTCAGTTTGCATGAACGACTACGTTGTGGAACAGTTTGTACTGAACGACACGTTTTCCTAAAACATTCTTGTATGTTCTTGAACAGACTTTGAGATAAGTTTGCTCCATTCAGTGGGTTGTGGCTTAAAGCAACGAGTGACGTATTTTAAGGGCAGCAATGCATTTTGAACTGACAACACAGCCCTTCCCCGTTTTTCAACTGGTCGTTCACTACAGCGCCGCTTGTATTCCATTTTTATACATTGTAGAATAATAGTGAAGACATTAAAACTACTTGATGACACATGGAATCACGTAGTAACCATAAAAGTGATAAACAAATAAAAAACATATTTTTTATTTGAGATTCTTCGAAGGAGCCGCCCTTTGCATTGATGACAGCTTTGCTTTGTATTCTCTCAACCATCTTCATGAGTAATGCTTTTCCAACAGTCTTGAAGGAGGTCCCACATATGCTGAGCACTTGTTGGGTGTTTTTGCTTCACTCTGCGGTCCAACTCATCCCTAACCATCTCAATTGACTTGAGGTCGGGTGATTGTGGAGGCCAGGTCATCTGATGCAGCAGTCCATCACTCTCCTTTTTGGTCAAATAGCCCTTACACAGTCTGGAGGTGTGTTGGGTTATTGTCCATTGTCCTGTTGAAAAAAAAATTTAAGTCCCACTAGGGCTGGGCAGTATACCGTATTTTACTATATACCGGTATTGATGCATGGAATGGTTTGGGTTTTTACTTTACTTTCTATAATGGTATTTGTTAAATATGACACGCCGTTTGTAACGTCCATTTTTATAGTTTATTCTGCTACTTGAGTCTTCCCTCTCCTCTCTCTCTCTCTCCACACAGAACTAGTCCCATCCCCTGTCACTCAAGGAGCGCATTTTTTGTTGCTTGACCACAAGACACGTTCGTTCAGTCTTCATGGTCAATGCAGCACATGCAAAAATGTTGATGACAACAATGTTGTTTCCAATTTGATCTTAATATAAATCCACAAGCGTTATATAATTACAATATTAGTTTGTGTTTCCTACATCTGTAAACAGCTAGTTTGTAATTTCTTAGCAAGTTCAGCTAAATCGTGTTAGCCACTAATGCTAATCGCTAGTTAGCTGGATATTAAAAGTACTGAGTCAAAGCAAACGTAGCTAGCTAATACAGCCTGATACCAGTGATGGCGCAGGCCTAAATCCGCATGTTGTTTGTGCAACAGTATCTTCTAAATCAAAGACGACGAGGCGAAGCATGAATTTGTTGGCTATATGAATAAAGATTTCATGTAGTCAAAGATTATAGGGTTCCCTAGGAAACACGGAACATCACTTTGGTTCCTACCCTGTCACAATAATTTGTTCATGGCATTTTCATTCGTTGTCAAACAACACTGTATTCATAATGCCCACTATTATTTATATACTAACTATAGAATTATAATAAACATTCTATTTCCATTGATTCCAAAAGTTCCAAAAGATCTAAATCGCAATTGCAACATTTGGTTAAAAATAAGGCCCAGAATTTTTGCCCATATCGTGGCAGTTGAGAAATGATCTCAAATGAGTGCAGGAAATGCAGAAATTGATGGAAATGCAGGAAATTATTTTAGGTTGAAGTTGAATTGAACAATATAAAACAATCCGAATGGAGAAAGACCTATGGAAATCATTTAGAATATATGTGTTGCCACCCTAAGGTCATGCTCTACTAGAACTTTTATTAATCAAAAACATGAAATATCGTCAAAAATGAGAAAAATACCATGATATTTTGGCCATATTGCCTAGTCCTAAGTCCCACTAAGCACAAACCAGATGGGATGGTGTATCGCTGCAGTTTTCTGTGGTAGACATGCTGGTTAAGTGTGCCTTGAATTCTATATAAATCACAGACAGTGTCACCAGTAAATCAACCCCACACCATCACACCTCCTCATCCATGCTTCATGGTAGGAACCACACATGTGGAGATCATCCATCCACCTACTCTGCGTCTCACAAAGACACTGTGGTTGGAACCAAAAATCGCAAATATGGACTCAGATTACCACCCGTCTAAAGTCCATTGCTTGTGTTTCTTGGACCAAGCAAGTCTCTTCTTATTATTGGTGTCCTTTAGTAGTGGTTTCTTTGCAGGAATTTGACCACGAAGGCCTGATTCACACAGTTGATATTGAGATGTGTCTGTTCCTTGAACTCTGTGAAGCATTTATTTGGGCTTCAATTTGAGGTGCTGTTAACTCTACTGAACTCATCCTCTGCAGCAGAGTTAACTCTGGGTCATCCTTTCCTCTGGCGGTCCTCATGAGAGCCAGTTTCATCATAGCGCTTGATGGTTTTTGTGACTGCACTTGAAGAAACCTTCAAAGTTTTTTACATTTTCCGGATTGACTGACCTTCATGTTTTAAAGTAATGATGGACTGTTATTTCTCTTTGCTTATTTGAGCTGTTCTTGCCATAATATGGACTTTGTCTTTTACCAAATGGGCTTACAGTGGGGCAAAAAAGTATTTATATCATCCACCAATTGTGCAAGTTCTCCCACTTAAAAAGATGAGAGAGGCCTGTATTTTCCACCAAAATATGCAAATAAATTCATTAAAAATCCTACAATGTGATTTTCTGGATTTTTTTTTCATTTTGTCTGACATAGTTGAAGTGTACCTATGATGAAAATTACAGGCCTCTCTCATCTTTTTAAGTGGGAGAACTTGCCCAATTGGTGGATGACTAAGTACTTTTTTGCCCCACTGTATATGCAACGAGCTGTTTGTATGTGTCTAGTATGAAAGTGATATTCTTGTTTGCAACTGTTGGACTAATGATAACACCCTAGATTAGCTAGATGCAGGCAATAGTGTGCAAGGCTGTATTGAATGTGTCACTGTCTGTCACCTTGATTACATTACAGACATCCTTATTCATGTTTTTGTTGCTTTTCAGGTGGAGTGGCATTGCTGACAGGCCAGGGCCCAGGTACTTCAGGTTTTTGTTCCAACTATGCTCTGAACTGGGGGTGCCTTCAGTTTGCTTGAACGGCTACGTTGTGGAAGAGTTTGTACTGAACAAAACATTATTGTATGTTCTTGAACAGACTTTGAGATACGTTTGCTCAATTCAGTGGGTGTGCTGGGGTGTGGCTTGAAGCAACGAGTGATGTATTTAAAGGGCAGCAGTGCATTTTGAACTCACAACCCAACCCTTCCCCGTTTTTCAACTGGTCGTTCGCTACTGCGCCACTTCTGTTCAATTTAAAATTTTATTAAGTTTTTATGTACTGAATGCAGGCCTAACCAACTACTAATTGCGGCACTCCAGGACCAGGGTTCACTACCCTTGTCCTAGAGACATTAGTCAATTCTTATGAACTGAATATTGTATGTGAATTGACACTATCAAAAGGGTTGAATAGTTCAGCAGTACAGCTTAACATGGCTTTGGTGATGAAAGGTACATAATGCATTTGTCATCTCCCTATCAGGCCACTTGTTAGAGGAATTTATTTCCTATATGTTATTAACCGATTCAATTAGAACACTCTGTCCGTTTCTAAGAATTTGTAAGATACTTATTTGCATAAAATGGACAGAGACCAGTCTCAAAATTAATCAGTAGGGTTTATTTTCAAGATCTCTGGTCATAGTACCATGTACAACAGTTTATATATCACATATGACGTCATAGGTTTTAAAATGTCCCTCCTCCTCTCCGACCAGGACAAAGCAGCTTCAAATGTTCCTTCCAACTCACTAGCGCAGATACATGGATTAACTCCTGAAGGCTCACCACAGTTTATTACCACTTAGCAGACAGTTCCAGTCCCCCACCTCCCAGATTTCTTGTCAACAAACTATAGTTTTGGCAAGTCGGTTAGGACATCTACTTTGTGCATGACACAAGTACATTTTATAACAATTGTTTACAGAAAGATTATTTAACTTGTCACTGTATCACAATTCCAGTGGATCAGAAGTTTACGTTCACTAAGTTGACTGTGCCTTTAAGCTGTACACTCCACAGAGCTGGGTTTTATGGAAGAGTTGCCATAAAAAAAGTCATTGCTTAAAGAAGAAAATAAGCAAACATGTTTGGTGTTCGAATCTGTGGTATGACTTAAAGATTGCTGTACACCAGCGGAACCCATCCAACTTGAAGGAGCTGGAGCAGTTTTGCATTGAAGAATGGGCAAAAATCCCAGTACCTAGATGTGCCAAGCTTATAGAGACATACCCCAAGAGACTTGCAGCTGTAATTGCTGCAAAAGGTGGCTTTACAAAGTATTGACTTTGGGGGGTGAATAGTTATGCACGCTCAAGTTCTGTCTTATTTCTTGTTTGTTTTACAAAAAACATTTAGCATTTTCAAAGTGGTAGGCATGTTGTGTAAATCAAATTATACAACCCCCCCCAAAATATCTATTTTAATTCTAGGTTGTAAGACAACAAAATAGTAAAAATGCCAAGGGGAGTGAATCATTTCACAAGCCCTGTATAAGCATATCTTCTCAGCTAAGGTTTCTTTAAACCTGACTAAAATAAATAATGGATTTATTGTGATTGTGTATATTAAATTGATTTAGACTTTTTTTAAATGTAGATGTTACAATGGAACGCACCAGCCGCTTGTATGTGGCTTGTATGCAGCTTGTATGCATGGAGGCCTGGAGATGCTAAACATGTTTATGGTCATTAACAGTAAATTACCGTGAGACCAGCGGTCTTTTGCATGACAATAACCGTCTGACAAAATCTAATGACCGCCATAGCCCTATTGCAGAGTTATGTGGCATCCTGTTGTACTCGTAGAGTCCCATATGGGTCGTGAATGCAGTGAACTTCTTGTCATTTTCACACATGAGAATGTTGTAAAACCCACAAGGGAGGTCCATGGTTTTGAGGAATGCATTTCCCTCTAGAGTTGGTGGACAGTTGGCCTGATGAGGTAGCGGGTGGGCGTCATTACAGTTTCACTGCATTCAGTCATCTGAAATCCATGCTTACCTGCAGGCCTCCATCCTTCTTCCACACCATGACCAGTGGTGAAAAATTAAAGCAGGAAGTAACAGTGACTCGGTCTATTAAAAAGTGATCAGATGAAGCAGATGCTAAACTACAGGACTGCTTTGCTATCATAGACTGGAACATGTTCCGGGATTCTCCCGATAGTCATGTTGATCAGAGGAGGCTGCTGCGGACTGGCATCTGCATTCGAAAAGTTGGCATGAAGGACATCGAAGTCTTCTACAGCAGGACATGTCTGCTTATTTGCTGTTCCGTTTCCGGATGATTGGCTTTGACAGGGGGTTAGTAGTCTTCATGCGGATCCACCTGTCTCCCCACATCTGTTACGTGGGGTGGAGCAGATGAACCCAAGTACAGACTCAGACGAGGAGACAGGGATAAGGTAACCAAGGTATTTATTGAAAAGCGGGGGGAGATGGGGTGCAGGCCAGGGGGAGCTCAGACGGGTAGCGGGGAACCAGAAACTGAGGCTTCGGCCAGGGAAAGGGGAGTACGGGCAGGGTAAGCTGGTCCGGAGCGGAATCCAATGAAACAGTAGAGCGGGGGTCCAGGGCTGGGAAGCAGGACTGACAAGATGAGGGACTGGAGACAGGGACCAGAGTCAGAGCGGACGGAACTGTAGCGGAGAGAAAACGCCAGGCTAGGAAAAACAGACAACACAGGATAACAAGATCTATAAAGGAACAAATGGCTTGAACTGCAGACTGACTGACCAGAGTCTACGATCTGGCAGCATGGAAGTGGCAGATCTGAGTATTTGCAGAGATCTTGATTATGGAACAGGTTACAGCTGGTGGGGATCTGGTCTGACTCCAGCACACTTGTCTCCACTCACACAATCAGATACACCCACACAGAGAGAGAGAGGGAGAGCGCACTGGGGGAGTGGTGGCAGGTTAGGGAGACACGTGATGAGAAGTAGAGGGAGTGGCAGGGGCAGATGTAACAACATCGGTGAGATGATCCTCCCCATGAGGATGTCTCTTGGCGTAGCTTGAAATGAACATGGTTTGACAATGACTGTGCTGCCTAGAGAGATGGGAACATTGCTAGCTAGCCTTCCCCACAGCAGGTGTTCGTGTTTCGGGAGTAGGATGTCTGCCTGTGTCAGCTTGACTGTGACCACCTTGCTTGGCATTTTGCTCCCCCTCCATCGGGTCGTGCAAGTCATCATGTCGAGAAACTGCTCATGTTTAGGGGATGGATGATGTTCCTCCTTGGAAATGCGTCTCCAGAAGTGGTTGTTTTCCTTAATTTGGTGCATTCTATTTTTTAGGACATTGGAACCTATAGTATGATGAGTTGGTTAAGCTGACCTGGTACTACTAGAGTAGGGACAACCCACCTAACTCCATATAGCTGTAGCTTCAGCTTGTACATGCATTTTGGATGGGTCTGTTTCTCCCCACAGCCAACTACAACTATATCTGGTCTGCTTTTCTTCTGGTAGGACAACTGCTTCTCAACTTATGTTCTGCTTTTTCACTAAGAGTGCAAGACAAGCCTAAATCGAGCATGCCCTTCAGTTCAACTTGGTCACTAACTAAAACTTGTGCATAAAGCAACTCACTAAAAGCTTGCAACTCTGCTGACCCCTGAACAAATACACAACAGTCTGCTGGCATTACTGAATATGTGTTTTATCTATAGAATCTCCAAGTCTGTAAGGGATTTCCTCCTCTTCTTCCGAAGAGGAGAGGCGAAAAGGATCAGAGGACCAATATGCGGTGCGGTAAGTGTCCATAGTTCTTTTTAATACGTAAATGTACACATGAACAACTACAGTGGGGACAGAGTCTCCAGAGTCTCCTATGGACAGAGTCTCCCACCTCAGCTGTAGATCTCTGCAGTTCATCCAGAGTGATCATGGGCCTCTTGGCTGCATCTCTGATCAGTCTTCTCCCTGTATGAGCTGATAGTTTAGAGGGACGGCCAGGTATTGGTAGATTTGCAGTGGACTGATTGTAACGACGTTCTTCTTTTGTTGAAAGAGAGTCGGACCGAAATGCAGCGTGTAGGTTACTCATGTTTATTTAGTGAAACAAACAAAACGAACTATACATGAATAACAAAAACGAGAATCACCTGACTCTGATTGAGAACCGCCTCAGGCAGCCAAACCTATTAAACACACACACCCCTAATCAGCTACAATCCCAACTACTACAAACCCCAATACGAAACTACAATACATAATAAACCCATGTCACACCCTGGTCTGACTACTAATAAACTAAAACACAAAATACTAAGACCAAGGCGTGACACTGATACTCCTTCCATTTCAATATTATTGCTTTCCCACTCCTTGGGATGTTTAAAGCTTGGGAAATCTTTTTGTATCCAAATCCGGCTTTAAACTTCTTCACAACAGTATCTCGGACCTGCCTGGTGTGTTCCTTGTTCTTCATGATGCTCTCTGCGCTTTTAACGGACCTCTGAGACTATCACAGTGCAGGTACATTAATACGGAGACTTGATTACACACAGGTGGATTGTATTTATCATCATTAGTCATTTAGGTCAACATTGGATCATTCAGAGATCCTCACTGAACTTCTGGAGAGAGTTTGCTGCACTGAAAGTAAAGGGGCTGAATAATTTTGCACGCCCAATTTTTCAGTTTTTGATTTATTAAAAAAGTTTGAAATATCCAGTAAATGTCGTTCCACTTCATGATTGTGTCCCACTTGTTGTTGATTCTTCACAAAAAAATACAGTTTTATATCTTTATGTTTGAAGCCTGAAATGTGGCAAAAGGTCGCAAAGTTCAAGGGGGCAGAATACTTTCGCAAGGCACTGTATGTGTTAATTGTTACTTCTATTGTAAATTATGTTGTTAATTTGTTAATGTTGTTACCAATTTGAATAAATGTATTTTATGTACATATATATTGTTTTTCTTACATTTAGATTTCAGTGGGAATTTCACTGTACATTTACAGCATTATCCTGGCACCAGAGTTGCCAGCTTAATTCTGTAATATTCCTTTACAGCAGAGATGCTGTAATATTTCACAGTTCTGTTTTTCTTACTGTAAAACATTACAGCTTCACTGTAAATTTACAGTGGTGATATTTTGAAAATGGAGCCCACTTATTTGGCAAATGTATGTGTTTTAGAAACCGTAGAACCTGCTCTTAACAATGGGTTATGAAATCAAAACATCTTACTTATATGAAGGATCATTTGAAAAAGTTGCTCTTTGATAAAGCTCTGTTCCCTTTTTTGTCATTTACCCACGCTACGCTGCGCTGCAGTATCTTCATTCAGGAAATGGACAATATTGTCACCCATCAGACTATTGTCAATTGAATCTTGTCTTTAGACTACAACTAAAATTGGAAGTGTTAAAATAACTTGTTGTAGTGTTAATTGTAACACTTTTGCAGTGTGTATATGCATAAATAGAGCACATTTCACAAATGTTAAAATTTCAGTGTTTCTGTAACCCATACAGAGTAGGGGAAAAAACACTGCCTGTGTGAAATTCACAATACACTGGAGTGAACTAATGGGCATTTCAGAAAATATAAAATACACTCACTCTACTGTGGTGAAAATCACACAATTTCACTCTACAGTGGAGTAAAAATCAAAATGCACTCGCACAGCTGAGCAATCTTTGTTGCAGGTGCATGTTAACAGTTGAGTAACATGAGGAAAAATAAGAAATCCACACATTGATCAAAAGCTCTGACGAAGGCCTTGAGGCCGATACATAGAGCTTAATAAAGAGCAGTGATACCAGAAAGAGCAGTTTAGCCACTCTATGGGAGTGAAATGTAATGAAATGGTGTATGGTGTAAAGTCTAATTTTCATGTTTCCCAGGGTAGCTTTTCTTTTTGAGTGAATTGTAGAGTTACCACCCACTACTGTATTTGTTAGACACAGACATGCTTGTTGAATTATTTCCTTTAAAAGGCCTGTGGCTTTCACCAAGGCTAATATTATCATTAAAACGATCTGACAAAATACATTACATATATCATAAGATCTTATATTGCTGGCCTAGTTTTACCCTAACTCAGTGGTGTTAGGAAACTCCTGGTTTACAGGCCATATCAGGCCCGCAAGTCACATTATTATGGTTTGCAATGTTATGTGTAATTCCTATTGGAATCCAGACAGAGTTAGGATATCCAACAGTTGGAATTTTTATTCATGCGCAACCCGCATTCAGAACAGAAATTGATGAAGGAGAATACTTAAACTATACTGAACCAAAATGTAAACGCAACATGTAAAGTATTGGTCCCATGTTTCATGAGCTGAATTAATAGATCCCAGACATTTTCTATATACACAAAAACGTTATTTCTCTCAGATTTTGTGCACAAATTAGTTTAATCCCTGTTAGTGAGAAGTTCTCCTTTGCCAAGATAATCCATCCACCTGATAGATGGCATATCAAGAAGCTGATTAAACAGCATTATCATTACACAGGTGCACCTTGTACTGGGGACAACAAAAGGCCTCTCTAAAATGTGCAGTTTTGTCACACAACACAATTGGGAAACTTAAAGCGAGCTCTGCCTCCTCTCCAATTAATAGCCTATAGGCTAAATATTTGTCATACATTTTTTTTATGTATTACCTTTTACGTGTGGCATAAACACAACCAGTCACAATGTTTTAATCTGATTAGGTTACTTCAAAAGTATTTTGTAGGCTACCTGCTCACGTTCGTCCAAAACATAATTCCAGCAACCAAATTGTGCAGATAACGTGGATGCACCTGAAGTCAGTATGCTTTGCTTATTTGTCGTGGTGCATTGGCACAGAAACCTGTGGGTAGAAAATTTGTTGCATATATTTTATATAATTATAAATATAGCATCAAATATGGGGACAAACCGAAGAACCCTACTGTATATGGTTTTACTTAACACCTTTTTTATGTAAAATTGTACTAGTGTACTGGCCTAACTGGTCTTGAATAACTACCTTGGGCTTAAAGACTCTCCAATGTCTAGCAGGGACAAAGGCATCGCACCAAAGGAAACGTTAAAACGTTCTAGTACACTACAGAAGGAGTGTATGGAGGTGGTTCACAGATCCTCCTCCTATTGCTGCTTTGTTTCAATGTCTTACCACAGGTCACAAGATACCTGCTCTAACCATTCTGGGAGGGAATGTTGGGTGCCATTGTCCCTTTGTTGTTGTTGTTCCAGAATTCCATTTTAAAGAGGAACAATAGTCTACACGCCCAACCAGTACTATTTGAGAATTTGAGATAGGTAAATTCTGAAAATATGTATGACATAATGTGCTGTGTAGGTGACACAAAGTGAAGTATTTGGTTTATGCTGACACACAAAGCCTGCACAACAACTCCACAAACTGGTTATGTTGTCATGTAATTTAATGTGGATTAGGAGCATCCAGCCTGAAGTTACAAAATGTTTTCAAATCAATCTGTATCGCTGAAGTTAAGCAATATAGCGCGATTGAAATGTAAAGATGATTTCCGATTGACTGACATATGCAACGTTTACCGTGAATGCAGTCTATATGCAGGAATGCAGGGATAATGCCTTTAAAATTTCTACTGCGCTATGGCGCAGCTCTTCAGTGCTACGGATTAAATCAAGCCCTTAATTCTTAACGATTAAAAGAAAATAACTTTGATTAAAATGTCTTAATTCTAATGTTGGATCACATAAAGGCACAAAGTACAGGTAATTATATGTAATCAAAACAAAGTAAAAGCTAGTGCATTTTGTGGAAAAAAAAGTAAATTCAAGTGTATTTATCTTGCACGAACGAACTTTGGAGACAGTAATTTGAGCAGAGTTGGTGAGTAGTTTAAAGGATTTTATTTTTCTTTATTTCTTACAGGACAATAGAAAGGTAATTGCCACCAGACTCTCACAGTCACACACCTTAATGTGCTGTAACATCCTCCTCTCACCAAGTTATAAAACACTTACCAGGTCTTGTATTTGTGATAATTTTTTCTTATTAATATTCTGGTGATACTTCATTATTTACTTAAGATACACATATTAGCCACTAATTTCTAGTAAGTCAATGTATATAATCTGTGTGGCCATTTGATTAATTGTTCAGCAGTCTTATGGTTTGGGGGTAGAAGCTGTTAAGGAGCCTTTTGGACCTAGACTTGGCACTCCGGTACCGCTTGCCTTGCCGTAGCAGAGAGAATAGTCTATGGACTGGAGTCTTTGACAATTTTTGGGCCTTCCAAGAACAAAGCCTAGTATATAGGTCCTGGATGGCAGGAAGCTTGGTACCAGTGATGTACTGGGCTGTACGCACTACCCTCTGTAGCGCCTTACGTTCAGATGCCGAGCAGTTGCCATACCAGGCGGGGATGCAACCGGTCAGGATGCTCTCGATGGTGCAGCTGTAGAACTTTTTTCTGGGGACCCTTGCCAAATCTTTTCAGTCTCCTGAGGGGAAAAGGTGTTGTTGTGCCCTCTTCACAACCTTCTTGGTGTTTGGACCGCAATAGTTTGTTGGTGATGTGGACACCAAGGAACTTGAAACTCTCGTCCAGCTCCACTACAACCACGTCGTTGTGAATGGGGGCGTGTTCGGCCCTCCTTTTCCTGTAGTCCATGATCATCTCCTTTGTCTTGCTCACATTGAGAGAGAGGTTGTTGTCCTGACACCACACTACCAGGTCTCTAACCTCCTCCCTATAGGCTGTCTCATTGTTGTCGGTGATCAGGCATTCCACCGCTGTCTAGCAATTAGTTGCTGGTTTACTAGTTAAAACTTAAAGAACCTAATCTTCTTATGTTACGTATAGAGAATATATAATATAATATATTTATTTCAACTCTTTCTCTCGGGGGGGGAATGGGGGTTCTATGGAGGACCAAATGTATACCCCTTGACTTATTCCACATTTTGTTGTGTTACAGCCTCAATTCAAAATGGATTAAATATGTATTTTTTCAATTACTCTATGACAAAGTGAAAACATGTTTGTAAAAATTTTTGCTAATTATGTGAATACAGCAATATCTAATTTACATAAGTATTCACTCCCCTGAGGTGATTCATGTTAAAATCACTGTTGGCAGCGGTTACAGCTATGAGTCTTTCTGGGTAAATTCCTAAGAGCTTTGCTCACCTGGATTGTACAACATTTGCCCATTATCTTGTCAGAATTCTTCAAGCTCTATCTAATTGGTTTTCAGGTCTTGCCATATATTTTCAAGCTGATTTAACTAAAAACGGTAACTTGGAACATAAGACTTTGTAATCAGGACAAAAAGTAAATTGCTTTGCCACATTTTTAGCAGTATTACCTTAGTGCCTGGTTGCAAAAAGGATTTCAGTTTTGAAATATTTGTATTCTGTACAGGTTTTCTTATTTTCACTCTTGTCAATTATTTTAGTATTGTGGAGTAACTACAATGTTGTTCATCCCTCCTCAGTTTTCTTCTATCACAGCCATTAAACTTTGCTACTGTTTTAACCAGTGGTGGCTCCTCTGAGGAGGAAGGGGAGAACCATCCTCCTCAGTGAATTTCATGAAAATAAAAACAGTGTGTAACGATGTGCGCTGAGAGTCGGAAGCAAAACCTGGTATGGTTTCTTACATCTGTAAACAGCTAGTTTGTATTTTCTTAACAAGTTAAGCTATATCGTGTTAGCCACTAATGCTAACCGCTAGTTAGCTGGATATTAAAAGTACTGAGTCAAAGCAAATGTAGCTAGCTAATACAGCCTGATGCCAGTGATGGTGCAGGCCTAAATCCGCATGTTGTTTGTGCAACAGTATCTTCTAAATCAAAGACGACGAGGCGAAGCATGAATTTGTTGGCTATATGAATAAAGATTTCATGTAGTCAAAGATTATAGGGTTCCCTAGGAAACACGGAACATCACTTTGGTTCCTACCCTGTCACAATAATTTGTTCATGGCATTTTCATTCGTTGTCAAACAACACTGTATTCAAAGTGCTCACTATTATTTATATACTAACTATAGAATTATAATAAACATTCTATTTCCATGATTCCAAAAGTTCCAAAAGATCTAAATCGCAATTGCAAAATTTGGTTAAAAATAAGGCCCAGAATTTTTGCCCATATCGTGGCAGTTGAGAAATGATCTCAAATGAGTGCAGGAAATGCAGAAATTGATGGAAATGCAGGAAATTATTTTAGGTTGAAGTTGAATTGAACAATATAAAACAATCCGAATGGAGAAAGACCTATGGAAATCATTTAGAATATATGTGTTGCCACCCTAAGGTCATGCTCTACTAGAACTTTTATTAATCAAAAACATGAAATATCGTCAAAAATGAGAAAAATACCATGATATTTTGGCCATATCGCCTAGTCCTAAGTCCCACTAAGCACAAACCAGATGGGATGGTGTATCGCTGCAGATTTCTGTGGTAGACATGCTGGTTAAGTGTGCCTTGAATTCTATATAAATCACAGACAGTGTCACCAGTAAATCAACCCCACACCATCACACCTCCTCATCCATGCTTCATGGTAGGAACCACACATGTGGAGATCATCCATCCACCTACTCTGCGTCTCACAAAGACACTGTGGTTGGAACCAAAAATCGCAAATTTGGACTCAGATTACCCCCCTTCTAAAGTCCATTGCTTGTGTTTCTTGGACCAAGCAAGTCTCTTCTTATTATTGGTGTCCTTTAGTAGTGGTTTCTTTGCAGGAATTTGACTATGAAGGCCTGATTCACACAGTTGATAATGAGATGTGTCTGTTCCTTGAACTCTGTGAAGCATTTATTTGGGCTGCAATTTGAGGTGCTGTTAACTCTACTGAACTCATCTTCTGCAGCAGAGGTAACTCTGGGTCATCCTTTCCTCTGGCGGTCCTCATGAGAGCCAGTTTCATCTTAGCGCTTGATGGTTTTTGTGACTGCACTTGAAGAAACCTTCAAAGTTTTTTACATTTTCCGGATTGACTGACCTTCATGTTTTAAAGTAATGATGGACTGTTATTTCTCTTTGCTTATTTGAGCTGTTCTTGCCATAATATGGACTTGGTATTTTACCAACTATGGCTTCTGTAGATCTTCTGTATACCACCCCAATCTTGTCACACCACAACTGATTGGCTCAAACGCATTATGATGTAAATAAATTCCACAAATTAACGTTAAAGAAGGCACACCTGTTAATTGAAATGCATTCCAGGTGCCTACCTCATGAAGCTGGTTGAGAGAATACCAAGAGTGTGCAAAGCTATCATCAAGGCAAAGGATGGCTACTTTGAAGAATCTCAAATGTGTAATAGATTTTTATTTGTTTAACACTTTTTTGGTTACAACATTATTCCATATGTGTTCATAGTTTTGATGTGTTCACTATTATTCTACAATGTAGAAAATAGTAAAAATAAAGAAAAACCCTTGAATGAGTAGGTGTGTGCAAACTTTTGACTGGTACAGAATACAGTGGGGCAAAAAAGTATTTAGTCAGCCACCAATTGTGCAAGTTCTCCCACTTAAAAAGATGAGCTGACAAGGTACAAATCTGTCGTTCTGCCCCTGAACAGGCAGTTAACCCACTGTTCCTAGGCCGTCATTGAAAATAAGAATTTGTTCTTAACTGACTTGCCTAGTAAAATAAAGGTAAAATAAATAAAAAATGAGAGAGGCCTGTAATTTTCATCATAGGTACACTTCAACTATGACAGAGAAAATTAGAAAAAAAATCCAGAAAAAAACATTGTAGGATTTTTAATGAATTTATTTGCAAATTATGGTGGAAAATAAGTATTTGGTAAATAACAAAAGTTTATCTGAATACTTTGTTATATACCCTTTGTTGGCAATGACAGAGGTCAAACGTTTTCTGTAAGTCTTCACAAGGTTTTCACACACTGTTGCTGGTATTTTGGCCCATTCCTCCATGCAGATCTCCTCTAGAGCAGTGATGTTTTGGGGCTGTTGCTGGGCAACACGGACTTTGAACTCCCTCCAAAGATTTTCTATGGGGTTGAGATCTGGAGACTGGCTAGGGTACTCCAGGACCTTGAAATGCTTCTTACGAAGCCACTCCTTCGTTGCCTGGGCGGTGTGTTTGGGATCGTTGTCATGCTGAAAGACCCAGCCACGTTTAATCTTCAATGCCCTTGCTGACGGAAGGAGGTTTTTACTAAAAATCTTATTATACATGGCCCCATTCATTCTTTCCTTTACACAGATCAGTCGTCCTGGTCCCTTTGCAGAAAAAAAACCCCAAAGCATGATGTTTCCACCCCCATGCTTCACAGTAGGTATGGTGTTCTTTGGATGCAACTCAGCATTCTTTGTCCTCCAAAAACGACGAGTTGAGTTTTTACCAAAAAGTTATATTTTGGTTTCATCTGACCATATGACAATCTCCCAATCTTCTTCTGGATCATCCAAATGCTCTCTAGCAAACTTCAGATGGGCCTGGACATGTACTGGCTTAAAAAGGGGGACACGTCTGGCACTGCATGATTTGAGTCCCTGGCGGCGTAGTGTGTTACTGATGGTAGGTTGATGGTAGGCTTTGTCCCAGCTCTCTGCAGGTCATTCACTAGGTCCCCCCCGTGTGGTTTTGGGATTTTCGCTCACCGTTCTTGTGATCATCATTTTGACCCCACGGGGTGAGATCTTGTGAGGAGCCCCAGATCGAGGGAGATTATCAGTGGTCTTGTATGTCTTCCATTTCCTAATAATTGCTCCCACAGTTGATTTCTTCAAACCAAGCTGCTTACCTATTGCAGATTCAGTCTTCCCAGCCTGGTGCAGGTCTACAATTTTGTTTCTGGTGTCCTTTGACAGCTCTTTGGTCTTGGCCATAGTGGAGTTTGGAGTGTGACTGTTTGAGGTTGTGGACAGGTGACTTTTATATTGATAACAAGTTCAAACAGGTGCCATTAATACAGGTAACGAGTGGAGGACAGAGGACCCTCTTAAAGAAGAAGTTACAGGTCTGTGAGAGCCAGCAATCTTGCTTGTTTTTAGGTGACCAGGTACTTATTTTCCACCATAATATGCAAATAAATTCATAAAAAATCCTACAATGTGATTTTCTGGATTTTTTTTCTCATTTTGTCTGTCATATTTGAAGTGTACCTATGATGAAAATTACAGGCCTCTCTCATCTTTTTAAGTGGGAGAACTTGCACAATTGGTGGATGACTAAATACTTTTTTGCCCCACTATATACAACAAGCTGTTTGTATGTGTCTAGTATGAAAGTGAACTGTGTTTGCGTGTGATCAGGGGTGTATTCATTGTGCAGATTCTGTGGAAAAACGAAATGGGGACAAACATATCTGAATTTTTCCAATAGATACTCTTGTTTGCAACTGTTGGACTAATGATTACACCCTAGATTAGCTCGAAGCAGGCAATAGTGTTCAAAGCTGTGTTGAATGTGTCACTGTCTGTCACCTTGATTACATTACAGACAAAGGTCATGTTTATTCATGTTTTTGTTGCTGACACAGCTTGTGGAACAGTTTGTACTAAACAAAACATTATTGTATGTTCTTGAACAAACTTTGAGATACGTTTGCTCCATTCAGTGGGTGTGCTGGAGTGTGGCTTAAAGCAACGAGTGACATATTTAAAGGGCAGCAATGCATTTTGAACTCACAACCCAACCCTTCCCCGTTTTTCAACTGGTCGTTCACTCCAGCGCCGCTTGTGTTCAATTTAGCATTTTATTATGTTTTTATGTACTGAATGCAGGCCTAACCAACTACTAATTGCGGCACTCCAGGACCAGGGTTCACTACCCTTGTCCGAGAGACATTAGTCAATGCTTATGAACTGAATATTGTATGTGAATTGACACTAACAAAAGGGTTGAATAGTTCAGCAGTACAGCTTAACATGGCTTTGGTGATGAAAGGTACATAATGCATTTGTCATCTCCCTATCAGGCCACTTGATAGAGGAATTTATTTCCTATATGTTATTAACCCATTCAATTAGAACACTCTGTCCATTTCTAAGAATTTGTAAGATACTTATTTGCATAAAATGGAAAGAGACCAGTCTCAAAATTAATCAGTAGGGTTTATTTTCGAGAGCTCTGGTCATAGTACCATGTACAACACATTTTGTCTCCTAGAGAGTACTTTGCTGCGAAAAGTGCAAATCAATCCCAGAACAACAGCAGAGGACCTTGTGAAGATGCTGGAGGAAACATGTACAAAAGTATCTTTATCCACAGTAAAATGAGTCCTATATCAACATAACCTGAAAGGCCGCTCAGCAAGGAAGAAGCCACTGCTCCAAAACCACCATAAAAAGGCCAGACTACGGTTTGCAACTGCACATCTTACTTTTTGGAGAAATGTCCTCTGGTCTGATGAAACAAAAATAGAACTGTTTGGCCATAATGACCATCGTTATGTTTGCAGGAAAAATGGGGAGGCTTGCAAGCCAACCATGAAGCATGGGGGTGGCAGCATCATGTTGTGGGGGTGCTTTGCTGCAGGAGGGACTGGTGCACTTCACAAAATAGATGGCATCATGAGGCAGGAAAATTATGTGGATATATTGAAGAAACATCTCAAGACATCAGTCAGAAAGTTAAATCTTGGTCGCAAATGGGTCTTCCAAATGGACAATGTTGTTGCAAATGGCTTAAGGATAAATGGCAACAAAGTCAATGTATTGGAGTGGCCATCACAAAGCCATGACCTCAATCCTATAGAAAATGTCTTGGCAGAACTGAAAAGCATGTGCGAGCACGGAGGCCTACAAACCTGACTCAGTTACACCAGCTCTGTGTCACGCCCTTACCTTGGTTATCTTTGTGTCCTTTATTATTTTGGTTAGGTCAGGGTGTGACGAGGCTGGTATGTGTTTTTGTCTTGTCTAGGTTTTTTTGTATTCTATGGGGTTTTGGTATGTCTAGGTATATGTAGGTTTATGGTGGCCTGAATTGGTTCCCAATCAGAGACAGCTGTTTATCGTTTATTTTCCATTTTGGTTTTGTGGGTTATTATCTATGCGTAGTTGCATGTCAGCACGAGTTGTTTATAGTGACACGGTCGTTTTGTTAGTTTTTTTAAGTGTTCTTCGTTAAATAAAAGAAGAATGTATTCTAATCAAACTGCACCTTGGTCTTCCTCGTTGTGACGAACGTGATACTCTGTCAGCAAGAATGGGCCAACACTCACCCAACTTATTGTGGGAGGCTTGTGGAAGGCTACCTGAAACGTTTGACCCAAGTTAAACAATTTAAAGGCAATGCTACCAAATACTAATTGAGTGGATGTGAACTTCTGACCTACTAGGAATTTGATGACTGAAATAAAAACTGAAATAAATAATTCACTCGACTATTATTCTGACATTTCACATTCTTTACATAAAGTGGTGATCCTAACTGACCTAAGACAGGGAATTTTTACTAGGATTAAATGTCAGGAATTTAAAAAAAACTGAGTTGAAAATGTATTTGGCTAAGGTGAATGTAAACTTCAGACTTCAAATGTATATAAGGAGAAAAGAGTTTGCCCGAGAATTGAACCCTGTGGCACCCCCATGGAGACTGCCAGAGGTCTGGACAACAGGCCCTCTGATTTGACACACTGAACTCTATCAGAGATGTCGTTGGTGAACCAGTCGAGGCAGTCATTTGAGAAACCAAGGCCGTTGAGTCTGCCGATAAGAATGTGATGATTGACAGAGTCAAAAGCCTTGGCCAGGTCAATGAAAATGACTGCACAGTAATGTATTTTATCTATGGCGGTTATGATATTGTTTATAATATTTTTTAAAGTAGAAGTTCAAATTGTTTTGGCACAGACCTGGATAGTAAGACATAACTCTGCAGGCTGTTTCTGCAGTAAATTGCAACTCCACCCCGTTTGGCAGTTCTATCTTGTTGGAAAATGTTATAGTTAGGGATGGAAATTTCAGCGTTTTTGCTGGTCTTCCTTGGCCAGGATTCAGACACGTCTAGGACATCCCTAGGCTTCTAATGTTAACATGCATGAAACCAAGGCTTTTACGATTACAGACGTCAACAATTTAGAGCGCCTTAGGAATTGGACTGGATCTAGGAACTGCAGGGCCCGGATTAACCTCTACATCACCAGAGGAAGTGTAGGATAAGGGTACAGCTAAAGGCTCTAAGAACTGGTTGTCTAGTATGTTCGGAACAGAGAGTAAAAGGAGCAGGTTTCTGGGTACGGTAGAATAGATTCAAGGCATAATGTATGGTAGGATGTGAATACAGTGGAGGTAAACCTAGGCATTGAATGACGATGAGAGAGATATTGTCTCTAGAAACATAATTTAAACCAGGTGAGGTCATTGCATGTGTGGGAGGTGGACCTAAAGGGTTAGCTAAGGCATATTTAGCAGGGCTAGAGGCGCTTCAGTGAAATAAGACAATAATCACTAACCAAAACAGCAATGGACAAGGCATATTGATGGTTAACTGGCTACCCCGGCTAAAGGTTATATGATGGCCGCTAGCAGTGGTTAGCTAGTTAGTAGCTGGCTAGCTTCTGTTAGAGGGTCTGGTTCTAAAGTAATGAAAAGCTTTGACAGTGCTACTGTATCTTTTTTGACACGCAAAGACCCAAACGGTGTTCCATAGTATTTATGTCGTGAAGCTAATAGCAGTGATGCTATTACTGTCTAAAACTGGTGTGCAAAATCAGAAAAATAGTGCACTTGGTAGTGTGTACCGGTGCTCGACCAGTCGGCGAAAGCCAACATCACCCACGACAAAGAACGGTTGATTGTCAAGGGCAATGAATTCCATTATCTTGGCTTTAATGGATTTCGCTTTTGAGTTGTCTCGCTGAAATTTTTTTACTCTTTCAAATGACTGCTCGACTTGTTGACTGCTCGATCCACACAGCCGGCATTGTGTGGGCTGGGTAAGGATTGCTGTGTTGTACGTGTAGCACAACATTTTACGTGGCGTTATTACTTCATGTTTCTACGTTATATACCTATGCATGGTAGCTTTGACATCGGTTTGTAAACATCGGCGTTAAACTAGACATCGGGCCGATACCGATGTTGGCGCCTTTAGCTAATATTGACCAATTCCGATATGTTCATCGATATATTGTGCATCCTTAGCAATAATGCATGGAGGAGGTGGTTCACACATCCTGTGAGCATTGCTGTTTTGTTTACATGTATTATCAAAGGTCACATGATACCCGCTTTAACCATTCTTGGAGGGAATATTGGGTGGACATTGCTGTTGTTCCAGAATCACACGAAAGTCAGATCCCTGTGATGGACTAAATTCTACAGAGAGACAAGGGAGCACTGTCTATACGCTCACCCAGTATACCCAGGTATGTTGATAGCATAAACAATCCTGCTGATTACGTTACTCGCGGTAAAACCCTTAAGGAACTGGCTCAAACACATCGCTGGAGCTTGGGACCACCATTCATGTCCCAACCAGAGAACGAGTGGCAGACAGCCCCCAGGCGTGCAGCCCCTTCGCAACCAACTAAAGCTCATGAGTTCATGAAGTCCGCCCAATGCTACAGCATCTCTAAGGAACCAAAAACAGCACCAATAAGCCTGCATAGAATGTCAGAGATGGCGGGCCGGAGCCACGTTGCCCAGAATGGCAGATTTACCCCCTGCTTGCGCCTCCTTAAACCACCCTTCTGGTCAACAGGAGTAGATTACTTTGGCCCCTTGATGATCAAGCTAGGTCGTCATGTGGAAAAGCTCTGGGGCATTCTATTCAAGTGTTGACAACTAGATGTGTTCACCTGGACCTACTGGAGAGTTTGGATACTGAAGCCTTTCTCATGGCCCTACGGCGGGTTATCTCCCGGGGGGGGGGGAAACCCTACGAGATCCTGGCTGACAAAGGTACGAACTTCAAGGCAGGAGAAGCCAGGTTGGAGGAAGCCTTCCAAGCCATGGAACCCAGCTTCCAGGATCAGCTGATGGACCAACAAATCTCATTCAAATTTAACCCTCCAGGAGCTCCTCATTTTGGAGGAAAGTGGGGAGCGAGAGATCAAATCTGTAAAGACAGCCTTACGAGTCGTACTGGGGGACCAAACTGTCAATGAAACTGTCTTGAGGACCGTCTTGATAGAGATGGAAGGGATACTGAACTCCAAACCCTTGGGATATCTCTCTGCAGACATCGCTGACCCTGATCCGGTTACACCGAATATGCTCTTGATGGGACGCCGACATGTGTCACTTCCTGAAGCCATGTATACTGATACCAACCTCGTTGGCAGACACCGGTGGCGACACAGCCAGATCTTAGCCGACCATTTTTGGGCCCGATTCATTCGGGATTACCTACCAAGTCTACAGCACAGAGGGAAATGGCAGAGAGAAATGGCCAGCCTGGAAACTGGCCATGTAGTAATGATGGTGGACCCTCAGCTGCCTCTAGCCTCCTGGCCGGTGGACCGTATCACTAAGACCCTGCCTGAGACCGATGGTCGTGTTAGATCAGTGGAGATCCAGGTGAAGAACTGGACATATATCCGGTCAGTTGCCCGACTAATTCCTCTCCCTGAGATGACAGAGGACGGGGAGCAATGAGCCTTTTTTGAGGAGTGTGGAATTTAACACATTTCCGGGGTGGCTGTAGAAAAGGCCCATGGAGTTGGTGGAATAATCCTTTAATTCATTGCTATTTACTCAGCTGGACCAGGGGCGCTTTAATTAGGCCAGGTGGAAATGTCAGACAGATCTCAAGTCCATATAAGGACAAAATTTCCATCGCCTGATCTCGCTGCTTTCTCTTCCTTTACTGGAACTACCCATCCCGGATCCGGGAAAATTGTCATCAACTGACACGAATTAGCATAACGCAATGGACAAAAAATATTACTAGAAAATATTCATATTCATGAAATCACAAGTGAAATATATTGAAACACAGCTTAGCCTTTTCACCCTGTCATCTCAGATTTTGAAATTATGCTTTACAGCCAAAGCAAGACAAGCATTTGTGTAAGTTTATCGATAGCCTAGCATAGTATTATGCCTAGCTAGCAGCAGGCAACCTCAGAAAAGCAATAAAATTAAATTGTTTACCTTTGATGAGCTTCAGATATTTTCATTCACGAGACTCCCAGTTAGATAGCAAATGTTCCTTTTTTCCAAAAATATTATTTTTGTAGCCGAAATAACTCCGTTAGTTCTTCACGTTTGGCTGAGAATTCGACAGTAAATTGTGGTCACGATAACGTCGAAAAAATATTCCAAATTAGCTCCATAATATCGACAGACAAATGGCAAACGTTGTTTATAATCAATCCTCAAGGTGTTTTTCAAATATCTATTCGATAATATATGAACCGGGACAGGTGGCTTCTTAGTAGGAAAGAGAGAAATAATGGCCGCCTTTGTCTTTTATGCACAAAACATTCTGAGAGCCTCCAGCTGACCACTGACGCAATGTTTACGTTCAGGCTCATTTTTCAAAATAAAAGCCTGGAACTATGTACTGTGACACTAGACACATTAGGGAAGCCATAGAAAAAGGAATATGGTTGATATCTCACTCACTGCTCAATAGGGACGCATAGGAATGCAGAGCTTTCTAAATAAGAGCCCCTTCCTGATTGGATTTTTCTCAGGCTTTCGCCTGCAATATAAGTTCTGTTACAGACACAGACAGACAATATTACAGTTACAGACACAGACACAGACACAGACACAGACAATATTTTTGCAGTTTTGGAAACGTTAGAGTGTTTTCTATCCTACGCTGTCAGTTATATGCATATTCTAGCATCTTGTCCTGACAAAATAGCCCGTTTACTTTGGGAACGTTATTTTTCCAAAAATGCAAACAGTGCCCCCTAGATTCAACAGGTTAACTCTGTCTGATCCAGAAGTTCTGTGCGTCCATGAATCCACGTAAATCCACCGACTCTGTTACCTTTCATCTGAATTATCTCTGGCGATCGGGAGAGTGGGCCATTCAGTTACTGTTTATAGTGATTAGCGCAGAGCGCGGCTTGGAGCGCAAGCTTCAAACATATTGCGTAATGTGAATTGTCAATGATCATGGCCCTACAGATTCTCATAGGCCAATTATGCAATTGATATGGTTAATATGTAATGAAATTCATTATATGTACACATGAAGACAATTGAAAGGGTGAAATGAGAAATGTCATTGTTTGCTAACTGATCGACTTTGATACCAAACTAATGGGGATTATACATTGAATAACCATTCACTGTTTGTATTCTTTCATGATTTATGGTAAATGGTTACGATCCTAAATGACTCACGGATGATTACTATTGTCACGTTCTGACCATAGTTCTTGTGTATTTTCCTTGTTTTAGTGTTGGTCAGGACGTGAGCTGAGTGGGCATTCTATGTTGTGTGTCTAGCTTGTCTGTTTCTGTGTTTGGACTGATATGGTTCTCAATCAGAGGCAGGTGCTAGTCATTGTCTCTGATTGGGAACCATATTTAGGTAGCTTGTTTTGTGTTGGGGTTTGTTGGTGATTGTTGCCTGTCTTTTGTCTATGCACCAGATAGGACTGTTTTCGGTTTTCACATTTGTTGTTTTGTAATTTGAAGTGTTCAGTTGGAATTTATTATTAAAGAAGATGAACACTCACTTTGGTCCTCTCTTTCCCAGGAAGAAAGCCGTTACAACTATTGACTTCTTAATGAACTGGGTGGTTGACTTCCGTAATTATGTTAATCATGAATGATTGTTATGATATGATCTTTGGGATGAGGAATTTGATCGGATACATGTTATTTGTTTCCTTAGTGATGCAGCACAGACTACTCAGTAAATATACCACTTTATGGTTAAAGGAATTCCTGCCTCATTCACTTCCATTCCTATGTCACCTGACACGTGACCACCTGTTCACCTTCACTGTCAGTCATCCTACCTGTCCAGCTACCCACACAGATTCCACTAATATTTTACTTACATAGGTATTCCTCTTGTCCAGATGGGATAGGGCAGTGTGCAGTGTGATGGTGGTTGCATCATCTGTGAACCTATTGGGAAAGTAAGCAAATGAAAGTGGGTCTAGGGTGACAGGTAAGGTGGAGGTGATATGATCTCTCAAAGCACTAGTCTCTCAAAGCACTTCATGATGACAGAAGTGCTACGAGGCGAAGGTCATTCTGTTCAGTTACCTTTGCCTTCTTGGGTACAGGAAGAATGGTGGTCATCTTGAAGCATGTGGGGACAGCAGACTGGGATAGGGAAAGATTGAATATGTCCGTAAACACACCAGCCATCCTGAAACAGAGCCTGATCCCATGGAAATAGGGGACACACACCTCCCCGCGGCAGAGCAGTGTCCCCGAAGACAGCTGGGGCTCTGTTCCTATTGTGGTCAGGAGGGGCACTAGCTTCAGCGGTGTCGGTCCAAGCACTGGATACTTGACCATTGGTATCCGGCACAATAACACACATCACAGCACCACTCACCCTCACAGTTGAACCCATGCATCAAGAAAGCCTTCTCTTCCTCATCATCAATGCACCCTTACACAAAGACATCCTCAGCCTACTGTGGCTCCAACATCATGACCCTATCATCTCATGGTCGAGAATGACAATCACCGACTGGGTACCCTAATGCCGGAGGAACTGCTTTCCTTTACCCTGTGCCTCCACGTTGGTTGAGAGTCCTGTGGTTGCCTTCCAGCCCAGCATCGCAGAGGTTTACCAGGATCTCTGGGAGGTTTTCTCCAAGACCCGCACCACCCGTCTCCCTCCTCATCGCTCCTGGGACTGTGCCATCAACCTGCTTGCAGGCTTTCCGCCACCGTGCAGCTGCATCTACCCTTTGTCGGTGGCTGAAACCAAGTCTATGGAGGAGTACATCCAGGAGCCTCTCCAACTGGGTTTTATCAGCAAGTCCATCTCCCCTGTGTTGGCGGTCTTCTTCTTCGTGGCCAAGAAGGACAGATCTACGCCTGTGCATCATTTACAGCGGACTGAATTCCATCACCACCAAGTACCGCTACCCTCTCCCGTTGGTGCCGGCCGCAATCGAACAGCTTCGTGGGGCCCGTTTTTTTAACCAAATTGGACCTGAGGAGTGCCTACAATCTGATCCGCATCCCGGAGGGGGATGAATTGAAAATGGCATTCAGCACGATGTCTGGACACTACAAGTATTTGGTAATGCCTTATGGATTAGCCAATGCTCCGTCGGTGTTCCAGACATTCGTTAACGAGGTGTTCCGGGACATGCTCGGCCGCCAGGTGGTCGTGGATATCAACGACATCCTGGTCTACTCGGCCACCTTGGAGGATCACATTGCCCATGTTAGAGTAGCCCTGGAACTTCTCCTGGAGAATCACCTGTATGTGAAAGTGGAGAAGTGTCAGTCCCATCAGGTCGCTGTCTCCTTAGGATACCAGATCAGTCCACAGGGAGTGATGATGGAGGAGAAGAAGGTTGATGCAGTCAGATCATAGCCAGTCCCAACCACCATAAAGGGGCTTTTAGGGTTTGCCAACTTTTTCCGCCTCTTCATTAGGAACTTCAGCCCCATCAACTCACACCTCAACGGTGGTCCCCACAAGTTGGTGTGGAGTCCTGCAGCCAATAATGCCTTCCGTATACATTTCACCTCCGCCCAGTTGCCGAAACACCCAGATCCTATGCTGCCCTTCGTGTTGGAGGTGGATGCTTCAGAAGTGGGCGTGGGGGCTGTCCTGTCCCAATGTTAAGCCTGCTACCTGTCCTCCAGAGCGCACCTATGTTCCCATGGGGATAAGGGATCGGCTGTTGACCTGGTCACACATCTCTTGTCGCTGGACACCCTGGTATCACCAGTAGTATTCAATCTCTGGAAAGTACCTTGGCGCAGGATGTTGCTCGTTATGTCACCTCCTGTTTCGTTTGTGCCCAAACTAAATCTCCCCAGCACGCTCCAGTAGGGAAACTCCATCTTCCCGTGCCTCAGCGGCATTGGTCTCATCTGTCCATTAATTTTCTTCATCACTGATCTCCCCTCTTCTAATGGTTTCACTACTATTATGGTGTTGTCGACAGATTCTATAAATCCTGCCGTTTTATCCCTCTCTCTGGTCTCCCCACTGCTCTCCAGGTTGCTGAGTCACTGTTCCAGCAGGTCCGGCACCATGGCCTTCTGGAGGACATCATCTCTGACCGTGGCCCCCAATTCACATCACGGGTATGGAAAGCCTTCATGGAGAAGCTGAGGGTCACAGTCAGCCTCACATCCAGGTATCGGCCTCAGTCCAACGGGTAGGTGGAGAGGATGATCCAGGAGCTGGGGAGGTTCCTTAGGAGTCACTGCCAGAACTGGCAGAGGGAGTGGGCCCGGTTCCTTCCCTGGATGGAGTATGCCTAGAATTCGCTGCGTCACTCCTCCACCGGGCTGATCCTCTTCCAGTGTGTCCTAGGATATCAGCCAGCCCTGGCTCTGTGGACTCTGAGCCAGACCAAAGCTCCTGCGGTGGACAAGTGATTCAGGTGCTCAGAGGAGGTTTGGAACGATGCCCACGTGATGCTCAAGCTTGCCATAATCCATCAGAAGGAGCAGGCGGACCGCAACCGCAGTGAGGCTCCCATTTCCATCCTGGTGATCACGTTTGTCTCTTCACCAGGAACCTACCATTACGTCAGCCCTGTAGGAAACTGAGCCTCCAGTTTGTGGGGCCCTTCAAGGTCCTCTGGAGTGTCAACGAGGTAACCTATAGATTACATCTTCCCACTAACTACCGACTCGCACCCTCTTTTCATGTTTACCTCCTCAGGCAGGTAGTTCCTGGTCCCCCACGACATTCCTGAATTCCCTGCAACATCCCTCCACCTCCCCTGGACATTGATGGGAGCCCCACATATCCTGTCAGGGAGGGGTATGGTCCAGAGGTGTGCTGTTGGGTCCTGGTGGACAACATCCTCAAACCCAACATCGTCTGGGATTTCCACCTCCGCCATCCGGACTGGCCTGCTCCTTGCGCTCCCCATGGCCGACGTTGTTCAGCGGGTGGAGCCGCACATCAGGTGTGGGTACTGTCACGCCTACTCCCGCTCCGGCGCTTGAGGTCGCCAGTCTACAAACCACCAGTCCTGGTAATCCACATTACGCAAACCTGGCAACCATCATTGCGCACACCTAAAGTGGCAAGGAAAATGTATGTGAACCCTTTGGAAATACCTGAATTTCTGCATAAATTGGTCATACAATTTAATCTGATCTTCATCTAGGTCACAACAATAGACAAACACAGTCTGCTTAAACTAATAACACACAAACAATTATATGTTTTCTTGTCTTTATTTTACACACCGTGTAAACATTCACAGTGCAGGGTGGAAAAGTATGTGAACCCTTGGATTTAATAACTGGTTGACACTCCTTTGGCAGCAATAACCTCAACCAAACGTTTACTGTAGTTGCGGCTCAGACCTGCACAACGGTCAGGAGGAATTTTGGACCATTCCTCTCTACAAAACTGTTTCAGTTCAGCAATTATTCTTGAGATTTCTGATGTGAACTGCTCTCTTGAGGTCATGCCACAGCATCTCAATCGGGTTGAGTCCAGGACTCTGACTGAGCCACTCCAGAAGGCGTATTTTCTTCTGTTGAAGCCATTCTGTTGTTGATTTACTTCTGTGTTTTGGGTCGTTGTCCTGTTGCATCACCCAACTTCTGTTGAGCTTCAATTGGCTGACAGATAGCCTAAAATTCTCATGCAAAATGTCTTGATAAACTTGGGAAGTCGTTTTTCCGGCGATGATAGCAAGCTGTGCAGGCCCTGAGGCAGCAAAGCAGCCCAACAGATGATGCTCCCTCCACCATACTTTACAGTTGGGATGAGGTTTTGATGTTGGTGTACTGTGCCTTTTTTTCTCCACACATAGTGTTCCTTCCAAACAACTCAACTGTAGTTTCATCTGTCCACAGAATATTTTGCCAGTAGCGCTGTGGAACATCCAGGTGCACTTTTGTAAACTTCAGACGTGCAGCAATATTTTTTGGACAGCAGTGGCTTCTTCCATGGTGTCCTCCCTTTTGTTCGAGGCATGGTTCACATCAGGTAATGCTTCTTGTGAATAGCAAACCAAAATTTAGTGAGTTTTTTTATCGGGCAAGGCAGCTCTAACCAACATCTCCATTCTCGTCTCATTGATTGGACTCCAGGTTAGCGGACTCCTGACTCCAATTCGCTTTTGGAGAAGTCATTAGTCTAGGGTTCACATACTTTTTCCAGCCTACACTGTGAATGTTTAAATTGTGTATTCAATATGGAAAAGAAAAATACAATACTTTGTGTGTTATTAGTTTAAGCACACTATGTTTGTCTATTGTTGTGACTTAGATGAAGATTAGATCAAATTTGATGACAAATTTATGCAGAAATACAGGTCATTCCAAAGGGTTCACATACTTTTTCTTGCCACTGTACTCCCCATCGTTTGCACACACCTGGAGTTCATCATCACCCTGATTATTCTCCCTTTATTTTACCAATGTAGGGCGAAAGGGGGCCACAAACTTGTGTACTGCTATAACGAAATGTTATAGAAAAGTATTTTCTATTTTGAAAATACAAATGACGTTTTTGAAAGTATCTTGTTACAAAATACATTGGAAAGGCAAAGGTTCAGCCCAGTGTAATACAAAATACTCAGAAGTAATTAAATTACTTATTTCAAATACATGTAGCAGAAATACTGCCCATCTGGTCATAGCTCAATAACCCAACTAAGTTCCCCAACTGCTGGGTGAAAAATAACCCAACAAGTGTTCTGTCAACCAAGGAACACACCGCATCACATCTTGACACTGAAATTATATGTCATGTCGTCTGCGGTTTCCTTCGCTTGCTCTCCCATCAGTGGTCATGGGACGAAGGATGGGAGGTAGGTGCCTTATCTCTTTTCGAATATCCCCATTTTTCTCTCCTTCTTTCTGAATCATGACTCTGATAAAATTGTCAAGCTAAAGGAATGACATGTTCAGGTTGATCTAATGGATTGTGTGCATAAACGAACAATGACATGGCTATATGATTATTGTTTATTTTCTTACTGGGTGAAAACCTTTTTCATTAGGAACTCAGAGGGACCATAGAGTGTTAGGCACCTTGGTACACTGAACCCAAAGAAGATTATTGTCAAAAATGAGTGCAAACAATTTACAGTCATAAGAAACATACAGTAACTCTGATAACAAAATGTAACTTCATTCCACTGCATGTTCAGTACCAAGACTCATGGGAGTTCCACATTTTTTGTCTGTCTCTACCTAAATAGAAATAGCATAAAGAGTCTTTAAACACAAGCTTTGCCTTTCCATGAACACATCCCCTCCTACGCTGAGATGGTGAACATAACCTAACGGGGTCAGGAGGGAGGGAGCATCATAGACAACACGGTTGGTCTGAGGTGTGTTCTCAACCCCAGAGGTGTTCAATAGCGTTAACCAGTTTTTCCAGGTTGTTGATGATGGATGACAGCAAGGGCTGCAGTCTCTATCCATGTTGCTTCTCATCCTGACCAGTTCCCTCTGTAACATGTCGTAACCTTGATGATGCACCTGAACCAGTAATCCTGAGGACATATAGGGCTGTGATTGGTTGACTTGGGGTAGAGTAGTCTGCAGTGGCAGTGGCACTACTTTGGGTATGTTTACATGGAATGGAGTGTTACCTTGAAGCAAACCATCAGCCTAGGGTTGAACAATGACTGGGTGTGTATTGGTTTGGTGTTGTAGGGTGCCTTGAGACTGAGGGATGTGGACGGTTCCATCCACTTGAGTTGTACTGGGTACCAGTTTCAAGGTTCAATCTGACTATGTTCACCCAGGGTTGGAGGTTGGTTTGGGGTAAAGATGTCCTGTGTGAAGTGTCAAGTGTGGGTGTCTAGGGTGGGTGTACTCTGCTGGCCTCAGACAATGTTGCAGCATCCAGAGTCTGTTGACCATCAACCAGGTGGTTAGTCGAGGGACTGTCCAGTTCCACCCCAAGGCATTGGGAACCAACTTTGTTCTGAAACTCTATCGAAGAAAAAATATAGAAAAATACGCCATACTTAGTGTTCCTTACATTCTCTTTTATCAAATTACATCACATAGTAGGCACACACTCACAAGTTACAAAGATAACAGAAACAATTGTTGTTAAAAATCGAAACCATAAACTTTACCTTCTAATGCAATGGGTCCTTCTCAATCCACAAACTAAAATTTACAACTTTCTGTTTTGACTGAGAGGAAATGCTCCTCTTCTGTTGGATGGTGAAGTTTTGCTTCTGTCTGCTTGGTCACTCGGTTCCTCGTTGCCCCAGGACCCTTCTTGATATAACAGGGTTGTCTGCCCATCAGGTCATTATATCTATTTTTGCATTGCAACCAGGTTCGGAGGTATCCAAAACAAAGAAGCACAGGTGTAGCCAGGGCCAGGTCGTTGATCATGCAATTCACGCACAAGCATTTTGAGCTCTTCCTCATTTGAAATGCTGCTTTCGTTGCCTCTCCATATAAAGCATCTCAATCTCTGGCCTCCCATCTCTCTTATCGTCATCGGAATCCATATTTTCTCAGGGCAAAGCCATTAAACGAAGTGCAAATGCTAAAACTGACAAAGCACAATATTGGTCTGAATGTTTACATAGCCTAGTCTACTAATCTCAAGGCTGCAATTTAAAAAAATACAATTACAAAAGGGGTGTTTGTTCAGTTACAAACAGCAACAGTTAAGTACGGTTACGGAAAACCTTAAAAGGATAGCAGATCCAGTTGAAGTGTTCCAAAACAAAATCTAATACGCTTGCGCACTTGATACCGACCATGCACAGTATATTGCCCTCCCTTTGTTGGGGAAAATTTGCATATTTATTCCCCCCAAAACATTTATTTAGAAACATATTTATTGATTTCATAATTAAATCATGGTCTGCACATGGCCTTCCAAAACAATAAGCAATTCTCTACAGATTTACAAGATTCACCACACACACACCGCTGAAAAGTGAAAGCTTTGTCTATCTTTGAAGGGTCTACTGTCCAGTGGGCTAGTTAGTTGTAGGTTTTTATAGGCTACAGTAAAACCTACATCTTAAGGCATTTGACTGCAGGAAAACGCTACTATGTGAATACAGCAATATAGGTTTGATTGAATTGAACAATATAGACTACATTTAACCACTCGTATGAAATCAGTCTAATAAATACAGTGGGGCAAAAAATTATTTAGTCAGCCACCAATTGTGCAAGTTCTCCCACTTAAAAAGATGAGAGAGGCCTGTAATTTTCATCATAGGTACACTTCAACTATGACAGACAAAATGCGGAAAAAATCCAGAAAATCACATTGTAGGATTTGTAATGAATTTTTTTGCAAATTATGGTGGAAAATAAGTATTTGGTCACCTACAAACAAGCAAGATTTCTGGCTCTCACAGACCTGTACTTCTTCTTTAAGAGGCTTCTCTGTCCTCCACTTGTTACCTGTATTAATGGCACCTGTTTGAACTTATTATCAGTATAAAAGACACCTGTCCACAACCTCAAAAAGTCACACTCCAAACTCCACTATGGCCAAGACCAAAGAGCTGTCAAAGGACACCAGAAACAAAATTGTAGACATGCACCAGGCTTTGAAGACTGAATCTGCAATAGGAAAGCAGCTTGGTTTGAAGAAATCAACTGTGGGAGCAATTATTAGGAAATGGAAGACATACAAGACCACTGATAATCTCCCTCGATCTGGGGCTCCACACAAGTTCTCACTAAATACACTTCATAGTTGAAGTGTACCTATTATGAAAATTACAGGCCTCATCTTTTTAAGAGGTAGAACTTGCACAATTGGTGGCTGACTAAATACTTCTTTGCCCCACTGTACATGCAACAATGAATAAATCATTGTCGATAGCATACTATAGTTAACAGTTTTGGGCTAATAATAAAATAAAAAAATTGTTATTGTAGGACATTGTATTTTTTTGACAGAAGTAAACAGTCGCCAACTTTGCAAGAAACAAGCAAACGTGACAAAGGATGTACTCCTGTGGAGTCACTGTATACCAGTCCATTCAGTCTGTGTTGGAGAGGCATTGTGATGGGAGTGACGGTCTGTAGTAGTGAGTTACCAGGACCTGGTGTGGTGATGATGGGACTGACAGTCGGGAGTCGTGACTCCCCAGGAACTGACAGCCTTTCAACAGCACGAGCAAGTCTCTCCAGGCTGTGGCTGATGGAAGACAACACAGGATGCTACAATTCCTCCATACTGCTTTTAGTGTCCGTGATCTCCTTGTGTAGCATGGCGTAGCCCGCCTGGAGCACCTGGCAGAGGACTATGAAATCCTGGGAAGCGGACTGGACATGGATGAGGGGCTAGAAGTTTATCAGAGGGATGTGAGCACTGAGGAGCTGTCCCTTAGATTGGTTCATCTGAGGTGAGCAGACCTGAGGGGCTTGGAATGAAGAGGCCTGGGTAGGATCAGGTTGGGGAACATTTTGTGGTGTTCCTGTCAAGGCTTTCGTTGTGGGAAGGAGGAGCGGACCAAAATGCAGCGTGATTGTCATTAATGTTATTTAATTAAAGAAACTATACATGATAAACTAACAAAATAACAAACGTGCGAAAACCGAAAACAGCCCTATCTGGTGCAAAACACAGAGACAGGAACAATCACCCACAAACACACAGTCAAACCCAGGCTACCTAAATATGGTTCCCAATCAGAGACAATGACTAACACCTGCCTCTGATTGAGAACCATATCAGGCCAGACATAGCAATAGACAAACAAGACATCCAACATAGAATGCCCACTCAGATCACACCCTGACCAACCAAATGTAGAAACATACAAAGTAAACTATGGTCAGGGTGTGACAGCACCCCCCCCAAGGTGCGGACTCCGGCCGCAAGACCTGAACCTATCGGGGAGGGCCTGGGTGGGCATCTGTCCGCGGTGGCGGCTCTGGTGCTGGACGTGGCCCCCACTTCACCGTAGTCTTCCCCCACCTTGTCCGCTTCCGTGACCTCCTAGTCACGGCAACCCTACTTAATAACACGGGACAGAGGGGCAGCTCGGGACAGAGGGGCTCTTCAGACTCCGGCAGCAGCACCGTACAGGCGGGAGACTCCGGCAGCAGCGCCGGACAGGCGGGAGACTCCGGCAGCAGCGCTGGACAGGCGGGAGACTCCGGCAGCAGCGCCGGACAGGCGGGAGACTCCGGCAGCAGCGCCGGACAGGCGGGAGACTCCGGCAGCAGCGCCGGACAGGTGGGAGACTCCGGCAGCAGCGCCGGACAGGCGGGAGACTCCGGCAGCAGCACAGGAGAGGAGGAAGGCTCTGGCAGATCCTGGCAGACTGGCGGATCTGGAAGAGTCTGGCTGACTGGCGGATCTGGAAGAGTCTGGTCGACTGGCGGATCTGGAAGAGTCTGGTCGACTGGCGGATCTGGAGGAGTCTGGCTGACTGGCGGATCTGGAAGAGTCTGGCTGACTGGCGGATCTGGAGGAGTCTGGCTGACTGGCAGATCTGGAAGAGTCTGGCTGACTGGCAGATCCTGGCAGACTGACGGCTCTGGCTGCTCCATACTGACTGGCGGCTCTGGCTGCTTCATGCTGACTGGCGGCTCTGGCTGCTCCATGCTGACTGGCGGCTCTGGCTGCTCCATGCTGACTGGCGGCTCTGGCTGCTCCATGCTGACTGGCGGCTCTGGCGGCTTCTTGCAGACTGGCAGCTCTGGCTCCTCCATGCAGACTGGCAGCTCTGGCAACTCCTTGCAGACTGGCAGCTCCTTGCAGACTGGCAGATCCTTGCAGACTGGCAGCTCCTTGCAGACTGGCAGCTCTGGCTGTTCCATGAAGACTGACAGCTCGGGCTGCTTCATGCAGACTGGCAGCTCTGTCTGCTCCATGCAGGCTGGCAGCTCTGGCTGCGCTAAACAAGCAGGAGACTCCGGCAACACTGTAGAGGCGGAAGGCTCTGGCAGCGCTAAACAGGCGGGAGACTCCAGCAGCGCTGTAGAGGAGGAAGGCTCTGGCTGCGCTAAACAGGCGGGAGACTCCGACAGCGCAGGAGAGGAGAAAGGCTCCGGTAGCACTGGAGAGGCGAGGCGCACTGTAGGCCTGATGCGTGGTGCTGGCACTGGTGGTACTGGGCCGAGGACACGCACAGGAAGCCTGGTGCGGAGAGCTGCCACTGGAGGACTGATGTGTGGAGGTGGCACTGGATAGACCGGACCGTGCAGGCGCACTGGAGCTCTTGAGCACCGAGCCTGCCCAACCTTACCTGGCTCGATGCCCACTCTAGCCCGGCCAATACGAGGAGCTGGTATGTACCGCACTGGGCTATGCACCCGCACTGGAGACACCGTGCGCTCCACAGCATAACACGGTGCCTGCCCGGTCTCTTTAGCCCCCCGGTAAGCACAGGAAGTTTGCGCAGGTCTCCTACCTGGCGTAGCCCTACTCCCTGTGAGCCCCCTCTCCCAATACATTTTTTGGGCTGACTCTCGGGCTTCCTTCCGCGCCGCCGTGCTTGCTTTGCCATCTCCATTCTCCTATAACCCTCTTCGCACTGCTCCAGTGAATCCCAGGCGGGCTCCGGCACTCTCCCTGGGTCGACCGCTCACCTGTCTATTTCCTCCCAAGTAGTGTAGTCCCGATATTGTTGCTCCTGCTGCCGCTGTTGCTTCTCCTCAGCTCTCGCCGCCTCCAGTTCTTCTTTGGGACGGCGATATTCTCCAGGCTGATCCCAGGGTCCTTCTCCAAACAATTCGTCCTCCCATGTCCATTCCTCTTTATGTTGCTCCTGCTGTTGCTTTTGCCTGTTACCACACCGCTTTGTCCTGTTGTGGTGGGTGATTCTGTCACGGCTTTCGTTGTGGGACGGAGGAGCGGATCAAAATGCAGCGTGGTTGTTATTCATTTTATTTACTTAAAGAAACTATACACGATAAACTAACAAAATAACAAACGTGCGAAAACCGAAAACAGCCCTATCTGGTGCAAAACACAGAGACAGGAACAATCACCCACAAACACACAGTGAAACCCAGGCTACCTAAATATGGTTCCCAATCAGAGACAATGACTAACACCTGCCTCTGATTGAGAACCATATCAGGCCAGACATAGAAATAGACAAACAAGACATTCAACATAGAATGCCCACTCAGATCACACCCTGACCAACCAAACTGGACCAGCCGTTTGGACCAGCCGTCTCTGCTTTGATGACAAGGCCATCTCCTATTTGGAAGAGAAAAAAACTAACCATGATGTATAATTTTATCCCCCAATCACAACATCTCACCCTTCAGGGCATAGCTCCACTCCTACTCCACAGGTGCTCTCATTTGTTGACTTATGTAACAGTAAAAGCCTTGGTTTCATGCATGTTAACATTAGTAGCCTCCTCCCTAAGTTTGTTTTATTCACTGCTTTAGCACACTCTACCAACCCGGATGTCCTAGCCGTGTCTGAATCCTGGCTTAGGAAGACCACCAAAAACCCTGAAATTTCCATCCCTAAATACATTTTCCAACAAGATTGAACTGCCAAAGGGTGCGGTGTTGCAATCTACTGCAGAGATAGACTGCAGAGTTCTGTCTTACTATTCAGGTCTGTACCCAAACAATTTGTGCTTCTACTTTTAAAAATTAAACTTTCCAGAAACAAGTCTCTCACCGTTGCCGCTTGCTATAGACCACCCTCTGCCCCTACCTGTGCCCTGGACACCATATGTGAATTGATTGCCCCCCATCTATCTTCAGAGCTCGTGCTGCTTGGTGACCTAAACTGGGACATGCTTAACACTCCGGCCATCATACAATCTAAGCTTGATGCCCGCAATCTCAAATAAAATTATCAATGAACCCACCAGGTACAAAAGCAAATACGTAAACACAGGCACCTTCATAGATATCATCCTAAACAACTTGCCCTCCAAATAAACCTCTGCTGTTTTCAACCAAGATCTCAGTGATCACTGTCATTGCCTGCATCCGTAATGGGTTGGCGGTCAAACGACCACCCTTCATCACTGTCAAACGCTCCCTAAAACACTTCAAGCAAGCAGGCCTTTCTAACCGACCTGGTATCCTGGAAGGATATTGGCCAAATCCCGTCAGTAGAGGATGCCTGGATATTTTTTTAAATGCTTAACCATCTTAAATAAACATGCCCCATTCAAGAAATTTAGAACCAGGAACAGATATAGCCCTTGGTTCTCCCCAGACCTGACTGCCCTTAACCAACACAAAAACATCCTATGGCGTTCTGCATTAGCATCGAACAGCCCCCGTGATATGCAGCTGTTCAGGGAAGCAAGAAACCATTATACACAGGCAGTTAGAAAAGCCAAGGCTAGCTTTTTCAAGCAGAAATTTGCTTCCTGCAACACTAACTCAAAAAAGTTCTGGGACACTGTTAAAACCTCTTGGAACTCCCCATCCCGGATCCGGGATCGTGACTAAAGCCTCAGGCTCATTAGCATAACGCAACGTTAACGATTTCTGAAAATTGCAAATAAAATGAAAATAATGCGTCTGCTCTCAAGCTTAGCCTTTTCTTAACAACACTGTCATCTCAGATTTTCAAAATATGCTTTTGAACCATAGAAATTGACTAATTTGTGTAAGAGTATGCAAAGCTAGCATAGCATTTTGAGTAGCATTTAGCATGCAACATTTTCACAAAAACCAGATAACCAAATAAATAAAATCATTTACCTTTGAAGAGCTTCTGATGTTTTCAATGAGGAGACTCTCAGTTACATACCAAATGCGCAGTTTTTCCTGAAAGCGTCTGTGTGTAGGAGAAATCGTTCCGTTTTCTACATTGCGTCTGGCTACCGAAACGAACCGAAAATTCAGTCACCTACAACGTAAAACTTTTTCCGGATTAACTACATAATATCGACCGAAACATGGCAAACGTTGTTTGGAATCAATCCTCAAGGTGTTTTTTCACATATCTCGTCATTGATATGCAGTTCGTGGAAGCTTGCTTTCCTCTCTGTATCGCATGGAAAAATACTGGCAGCTGACTTTTGCGCACCAATTTCGGCGCAGGACACCGGGCGGACACCTGGTAAATGTGGTCTCTTATGGTCAATCTTCCAATGATCTGCCTACAAATACGTCACAATGCTGCAGACACCTTGGGGAAACGACAGAAAGGGCAGGCTCATTCCTCTCGCATTCACAGCCATATAAGGAGACAATGGAAAACAGAGCCTCAAAAATCCTGCTCATTTCCTGGATGCCGTCTCATCTTGGTTTTGCCTGAAGCTCACGTTCTAGGGCACGCACAGAAAATATCTTGGTAGTTCTGGACACGTCAGAGTGTTTTCTTTCGAAAGCTATCAATTATATATGCATAGTCGAGCATCTTTTTGTGACAAAATATCTTGTTTAAAACGGGAACGTTTTTCATCCAAAAATTAAATAGCGCCCCCAGAGCATCAACAGGTTAAGTCCATGGAGAATATGAACACCTCCTCCCAGCTGCCCACTGCAATGAAGATAGGAAACACTGTCACCACTGATAAATCCACCATAATTGAGAATTTCAATAAGCATTTTTCTATGGCTGGCCATGCTTTCCACCTGGCTACTCCTACCCTGGTCAACAGCACTGCACGCCCAACAGCAACTCGCCCAAGCCTTCCCCATTTCTCCTTCTCCCAAATCCATTCAGCTGATGTTCTGAAAGAGCTGCAAAATCTGGACCCCTACAAATCAGCCGGGCTTGACAATCTGGACCCTTTCTTTCTAAAATGATCTGCCGAAATTGTTGCCACCCCTATTACTAGCCTGTTCAACCTCTCTTTCGTGTCGTCTGAGATTCCCAAAGATTGGAAAGCAGCTGTGGTCATCCCCCTCTTCAAAGGGGGGGACACTCTTGACCCAAACTGCTACAGACCTATATCTATCCTACCATGCCTTTCTAAAGTTTTCGAAAGCCAAGTCAACAAACAGATTACCGACCATTTCGAATCTCACCATACCTTCTCTGCTATGCAATCTGGTTTCAGAGCTGGTCATGGGTGCACCTCAGCCACGCTCAAGGTCCAAAATGATATCTTAACCGCCATCGATAAGAAACATTACTGTGCAGCCGTGTTCATTGATCTGGCCAAGGCTTTCGACCCTGTCAATCACCACATCCTCATCGGCAGACTCGACAGCCTTGGTTTTTCAAATGATTGCCTCGCCTGGTTCACCAACTACTTCTCTGATAGAGTTCAGTGTGTGTCAAATTGGAGGGTCTGCTGTCCGGACCTCTGGCAGTCTCTATGGGGGTGCCACAGGGTTCAATTCTTGGACAGACTCTCTTCTCTGTATACATCAATGAGGTCGCTCTTGCTGCTGGTGAGTCTCTGATCCACCTCTACGCAGACGACACCATTCTGTATACTTCTGGCCCTTCTTTGGACACTGTGTTAACAACCCTCAAGGCAAGCTTCAATGCCATACAACTCTCCTTCCGTGGCCTCCAATTGCTCTTAAATACAAGTAAAACTAAATGCATGCTCTTCAACCGATCGCAACCCGCACCTGCCCGCCTGTCCAACATCACTACTCTGGACGGCTCTGACTTAGAATACATGGACAACTACAAATACTTAGGTGTCTGGATAGACTGTAAACTCTCCTTCCAGACCCATATCAAACATCTCCAATCCAAAGTTAAATCTAGAATTGGCTTCCTATTTTGCAACAAAGCATCCTTCACTCATGCTGCCAAACATACCCTTGTAAAACTGACCATCCTACCAATCCTCGACTTTGGCGATGTCATTTACAAAATAGCCTCCAATACCCTACTCAACAAATTGGATGCAGTCTATCACAGTGCAATCCGTTTTGTCACCAAAGCCCCATATACTACCCACCATTGCGACCTGCACGCTCTCGTTGGCTGGCCCTCGCTTCATACTCGTCGCCAAACCCACTGGCTCCATGTCATCTACAAGACCCTGCTAGGTAAAGTCCCCCCTTATCTCAGCTCGCTGGTCACCATAGCATCTCCCACCTGTAGCACACGCTCCAGCAGGTATATCTCTCTAGTCACCCCCAAAACCAATTCTTTCTTTGGCCGCCTCTCCTTCCAGTTCTCTGCTCCCAATGACTGGAACGAACTACAAAAATCTCTGAAACTGGAAACACTTATCTCCCTCACTAGCTCACTAGCACCAACTGTCAGAGCAGCTCACAGATTACTGCACCTGTACATACCCACCTATATTTTAGCCCAAACAACTACCTCTTTCCCTACTGTATTTAATTTTATTTATTTATTTTGCTCCTTGGCACCCCATTATTTTTATTTCTACTTTGCACATTCTTCCATTGCAAATCTACCATTCCAGTGTTTTACTTGCTATATTGTATTTACTTTGCCACCATGGCCTTTTTTTGCCTTTACCTCCCTTATCTCACCTCATTTGCTCACATCGTATATAGACTTGTTGATACTGTATTATTGACTGTATGTTTATTTTACTCTGTGTCGTTGTATGTGTCGAACTGCTTTGCTTTATCTTGGCCAGGTCGCAATTGTAAATGAGAACTTGTTCTCAAATTGCCTACCTGGTTAAATAAAGGTGAAATAAAAAAATAAAAAAAAACTTGTCCAAGCCCCCCCATTTCTCCTTCACCCAAATCCAGAGAGCTGATGTTCTGAAAGAGCCCCAGAATCTGGACCCCTACAAATCAGCCGGGCTAGACAATCTGGACCCTCTCTTTCTAAAATTATCTGCCGAAATTGTTGCAACCCCTATTTCCAGTCTGTTCAACCTCTCTTTCGTATCGTCTGAGATTCCCAAAGATTGGAAAGCTGCCACGGTCATCCTCCTCTTCAAAGGCGGAGACACTCTAGACCCAAACTGCTACAGACCTATATCTATCCTACCCTGCCTTTCTAAGGTCTTCGAAAGCCAAGTTAACAAACAGATTACCGACCATTTCGAATCCCACAGTCCCTTCCCCGGTAAGCAATCTGGTTTTAGAGCTGGTCATGGGTGCACCTCAGCCACGCTCAAGGTCCTAAACGATATCATAACCGACATTGATAAGAGACATGAAACATTGGATGTAAAGAATCTAGCAATCTGTAAAGAATCTAGCTAGCTAAAGCATTTACCACAAATTGAACGTACAATTGTGTAAGCTTGCCTTGCAATTCAGCTGAAGTAACATATCTAACTATTTACTTTCTTATTGTGTAGTGGAGGATAGAAATAACTGTATGCCTATGGATGTGTAGCTAGCAACAGTATGTAGCCGATCTGTGTATGGACCCTAAAACGTCTGGTATGAATATTAGTTCAGAACCTATTTATGAACCTCAGCTATCGTAGTTGTTGTATCAACTTCAAGTCTGAATGGCATTAATGAAGCCTATGTGCAATCGGTGTGACATGGATAGCTCGTTAGTGGTGTGCGGGCTAGTAGCGTTTCAATCGGTGATGTCACTCGCTCTGAGACGTTGAAGTAGTTGTTCCCCTTGCTCTGCAAACGCCACGTGGAGAGATGGGTAATGATGCTTCGAGGTTGGCTGTTGTTGATGTGTGCAGAGGGTCCCTGTTTGAGCCCAGATAGGGGCAAGGAGAGGGACAGAAGTGAAACTGTTACATTGATGCTGTTGACCCGGATCACTGGTTGCTGCGGAAAAGGAGGAGGTCAAAAGGGGGGTCAATGTGAAATAGCTAGATAGTAAGTGGGGTGTTATATATGGAGTACTTCTCCTGTCTTATCAAATCAAATCAAATTTTATTTGTCACATACACATGGTTAGCAGATGTTAATGCGAGTGTAGCGAAATGCTTGTGCTTCTAGTTCCGACAATGCAGTAATAACCAACAAATAATCTAACTAACAATTCCTAAACTACTGTCTTATACACAGTGTAAGGGGATAAAGAATATGTACATAAGGATATTTGAATGAGTGATGGTACAGAGCAGCATAGGCAAGATACAGTAGATGGTATCGAGTACAGAATATACATATGAGATGAGTATGTAAACAAAGTGGCATAGTTAAAGTGGCTAGTGATACATGTATTACCTAAGGATGCAGTCGATGATATAGAGTACAGTATATACGTATGCATATGAGATGAATAATGTAGGATAAGTAACATTATATAAGGTAGCATTGTTTTAAAGTGGCTAGTGATATATTTACATAATTTCCCATCAATTCCCATTATTAAAGTGGCTGGAGTTGAGTCAGTGTCAGTGTGTTGGCAGCAGCCACTCAATGTTAGTGGTGGCTGTTTAACAGTCTGATGGCCTTGAGATAGAAGCTGTTTTTCAGTCTCTCGGTCCCAGCTTTGATGCACCTGTACTGACCTCGCCTTCTGGATGATAGCGGGGTGAACAGGCAGTGGCTCGGGTGGTTGTTGTCCTTGATGATCTTTATGGCCTTCCTGTAACATCGGGTGGTGTAGGTGTCCTGGAGGGCAGGTAGTTTGCCCCAGGTGATGCTTTGTGCAGACCTCACTACCCTCTGGAGAGCCTTACGGTTGAGGGCGGAGCAGTTGCCGTACCAGGCGGTGATACAGCCCGCCAGGATGCTCTCGATTGTGCATCTGTAGAAGTTTGTGAGTGCTTTTGGTGACAAGCCGAATTTCTTCAGTCTCCTGAGGTTGAAGAGGCGCTGCTGCGCCTTCTTCACGATGCTGTCTGTGTGAGTGGACCAATTCAGTTTGTCTGTGATGTGTATGCCGAGGAACTTAAAACTTGCTACTCTCTCCACTACTGTTCCATCGATGTGGATAGGGGGGTGTTCCCTCTGCTGTTTCCTGAAGTCCACAATCATCTCCTTAGTTTTGTTGACGTTGAGTGTGAGGTTATTTTCCTGACACCACACTCCGAGGGCCCTCACCTCCTCCCTGTAGGCCGTCTCGTCGTTGTTGGTAATCAAGCCCACCACTGTTGTGTCGTCCGCAAACTTGATGATTGAGTTGGAGGCGTGCGTGGCCACGCAGTCGTGGGTGAACAGGGAGTACAGGAGAGGGCTCAGAACGCACCCTTGTGGGGCCCCAGTGTTTAGGATCAGCGGGGAGGAGATGTTGTTGCCTACCCTCACCACCTGGGGGCGGCCCGTCAGGAAGTCCAGTACCCATTTGCACAGGGCGGGGTCGAGACCCAGGGTCTCGAGCTTGATGATGAGCTTGGAGGGTACTATGGTGTTGAATGCCGAGCTGTAGTCGATGAACAGCATTCTCACATAGGTATTCCTCTTGTCCAGATGGGTTAGGGCAGTGTGCAGTGTGGTTGAGATTGCATCGTCTGTGGACCTATTTCGGCGGTAAGCAAATTGGAGTGGGTCTAGGGTGTCAGGTAGGGTGGAGGTGATATGGTCCTTAACTATCCGGTGTCCTGTGTGAATTTAAGTATGCTCTCTCTAATTCTCTCTCTCTCTTTCTTTCTCTCTCTCAGAGGACCTGAGCCCTAGGACCATGCCTCAGGACTACCTGGCATGATGACTCCTTGCTGTCCCCAGTCCACCTGGCCGTGCTGCTGCTCCAGTTTCAACTGTTCTGCCTGTGATTATTATTATTTGACCATGCTGGTCATTAATGAACTTTTGAACATCTTGGCCATGTTCTGTTATAATCTCCACCCGGTACAGCCAGAAGAGGACTGGCCACCCCTCATAGCCTTGTTCCTCTCTAGGTTTCTTCCTAGGTTTTGGCCTTTTTAGGGAGTTTTTTCTAGCCACTGTGCTTGCTGTTTGGGGTTTTAGGCTGGGTTTCTGTACAGCACTTTGAGATATCCGCTGATATACGAAGGGCTATATAAATACATTTGATTTGATTTGGGTGCGAGCTAATAGCGTTTCAATCAGTGACGTCACTCGCTCTGAGACCTTGAAGCAGTTGTTCCCCTTGCTCTGCAAGGTCTGTGGCTTTTGTGGAGTGATGGGTAACGATGCTTCGAGGGTGGCAGTTGTCTATGTGCACGGAGAGTCCCTGGTTCGAGCCCAGGTAGGTCCGAGGAGAGGGACGGAAGCTATACTGTTACATATGGATAGAGTAGATTATAATACGTTTATTGTGCCAAGGATGCAAGTCCAATATACACATCTCTGAGACATTCTTTTTCAGTCATATCAAACTCCATTATTTGAAGAAGACGATCAAACTTGACTATCTAGAGGAAGTAAAAGTCGTAACAAGGTGTCTGCATGTATGTATTACAATTATATACTTCAACAGTGTTTACCACTCCTGCTCCTGGGACATCCATAATTACACATTGTAACTATGCAATAGACTAGAAACATGATTGATTTGTAATGTAACCGATGTGAAATGGCTAGTTAGCGGGGTGCGCGCTAATAGCATTTCAATTGGTGACGTCACTCACTCTGAGACCTAGTAGTTGTTCTAGTAGTTGTTCCCCTTGCTCTGTGGCTTTTAGGGAGCGATGCTTCGTGGGAGGCAGTTGTAGAAGTGTGCAGAGGGTCCCTGGTTCGAGCCCAGGTAGGGGTGAGGAGAGGGACGGAAGCTACATATACATATACAGAAAAAAACTATGCATATCTAACTCCCTTTAATATGGAGAGCTAGGGATGTTGTGCTGGCACAGATGGCTGACTGGAATACGGTTTTCTCTTGTGTGATGATCTGTGCTCTCCAGCTATGATACCCAAAATTTAGCCTCTGTAGAGTCCATGTTGTTTACAGGTCTTTTTACAGAGTTATTCCTGCTCTTTCCTTCAATGTTTGGGGCGGCAGTGTAGCCTAGTGGTTAGAGCATTGGACGAGTAACCGAAAGGTTGCAAATCCCCGAGCTGACAAGGTACAAAATCTGTCGTTCTGCCCCTGAACAGGCAGTTAACCCACTGTTCCTAGGCCGTCATTGTAAATAAGAATTTGTTCTTAACTGACTTGCCTAGTAAAATAAAAAATAAAATGTATGGTTTATAGTTAAGGTAGCTAGATACAACAACCACATATTACAGTCATAGTAAGTGAAACATGTTGTAGATATAGAAGCAGAGAGAGCGACAACCGAAAAAAGGTAAATACCTGTTTTCTCCCAATGTTGCAAATCATCAAAGATAGACAACACTGTTTTCTGGAAGACACATCTCTGATAAAAAAGGCACAGTGATATTTACATAGGGTTTCCCTTTATTGGTATTGCTTTTATCGCTGTGTATCCAAAACATTCCACAAGTCTCTTGCAGTGTGTTTTTTCCAGGGCACATAATAAGTGTGTGGTGAAGAGGTGTTTTCATACTCAACAGCAGCGCCACACACACACACACAAACACACGCACCCACACTGATTGATTTGTAATCCATTGATTTATACCTTCTTGTATACCTTCATCTATTGCACTAGATGGCACTCTTGAGCCAGCGGATAAAGGATTTCTCCAAATTCTCATTGAACATGATTCGTCCACTGTTGCTGTCAATTCTCCATGCTGCAAATGAGCGTTAATCATTGTCAGATTTCTAGAGGAGTGGTTGTGAGTGATTGGATTTGGCAGAAGGCTATCCTTGTTGTGCTGAGTTACTGGCTCCTTCCCCTTTTGTGTGTGTTTGTGTGTAGACCATCCTACATTACACACGTATTTGTGTTTTTGGTATGGGCCTGGACATCACTAAACAATGGCTCCTTATTGAGTCCCCTCCCTTGTCTACCTCCCTTGCTTCTTCAAGTGGCCCATTAATTCCTTTACAAGCTGTGGGATCAGAGATCGATTGGAGTTTGCCAAAAGACACCGAAAGACTAAATGAAACCATGAGAAACAAGATTCTCTGGTCTGATGAAACCAAGATTGAACTCTTTTGCCTGAATGCCAAGCGTCACATCTGGAGGAAACCTGGCACCATCCCTATGGTGAAGCATGGTGGTGGCAGCATCATGCTGTGGGAATGTTTTTCAGAGACAGGGATTGGGAGACTAGTCCGGATCGAGTGAAAGATGAACAGAGCGAAGTACAGAGAGATCCTTGAGGGAAACCTGCTCCAGAGCGCTCAGGACCTCACACTTGGGTGAAGGTTTTACCTCTCCAACAGGACAATGACCCTAAGTACACAGCCAAGACAATGCAGGTGTGGCTTCGGGACAAGTCTCTGAATATCCTTGAGTGGCCCAGCCAGAGCCCGGACTTTAACCTGATCGAACATCTCTGGAGAGACTTGAAAATAGCTGTGCAGTGACTCTCCCCATCCAACCTGTTTGCGCTTGAGAGGATCTCCATAGAAGAATGGGAGAAACTCCCCAAATATAGGTGTGCCAAGATTGTAGAGTCATACCCAAGAAGACTCAATGCTGTAATCGGCTGCCAAAGATGCTTCAACAAAGTACTGAGAAATGGGTCTGAATACTTATGTAAATATGATTTTTCAGTTAATTTTATTTTATACATTTGCTAAAACTTTTAAAAACCGTTTTTTTCTTTGCCATTATGGGTTATTAGTGTGTACATTGATAAAGAAAAAAACAAACAATTTAATCAATTTTAGAATAAGGCTGTAATGTAACAAAATGTGGAAAAAGTCAAGGGGTCTGAATACTTTCTGATTGTCTTCACACCCCTTTTCCACATTTTGTTTTGTTACGAAGTGGGATTCAAATAGTTAGATTCTCTTTTTTTGTCCACAATCTACACAAAACATTCTGTAATGTCAAAGTGGAAGAAAAATTCTTACATTTGTGAAACATTTATGAAAAATTAAAGAGTACAAGACCATGGTGCTTGCCTACGGAGCTGTGAGGGGAACGGCACCGCAGTACCTCCAGGCTCTGATCAGGCCCTACACCCAAGCAAGGGCACTGCGTTCATCCACCTCTGGCCTGCTCGCCTCCCTACCATTGAGGAAGTACAGTTCCCGCTCAGCCCAGTCAAAACTGTTCGCTGCTCTGGCCCCCCAATGGTGGAACAAACTCCCTCACGACGCCAGGACAGCGGAGTCAATCACCACCTTCCGGAGACACCTGAAACCCCACCTCTTCAAGGAATACCTAGGATAAGATAAGTAATCCTTCTCACCCCCCCCTAATGATTTAGATGCACTATTGTAAAGTGGCTGTTCCACTGGATGTCAGAAGGTGAATTCACCAATTTGTAAGTCGCTCTGGATAAGAGCGTCTGCTAAATGACTTAAATGTAAATGTAAATAACTTGATTAGATAAGTGGTCAACCCCTGAGTCAATACATGTTTCAATCACCTTGGGCAGCGATTACAGCTGTGAGTCTTTCTGGGTAAAAATTATTAAATATGATTCAAGCTCTGTCAAGTTGGTTGTTGATCATTGCTAGTCAGCCATTTTCAAGATGACTTGCCATTGATTTTCAAGACAATTTAAGTCAAAACTGTAACTTGGCCACTCAGGAACACTCAATGTCGTCTTGGTAAGCAACTCCAGTATATATTTAGCCTTGAGTTTTAGGTTTTTGTCCTGCTGAAAGGTGAATTTATCTGTTGGATAGCAGAATGAACCAGGTTTCCTCTAGGATTTTGCCTGCCATTCCGTTTCTTTTTATCCCCCCCAAAAAAACACCAATCCTTGCAGATGACAAGCATACCCATAACAGGATGCAGCCACCACCATGCTTGAAAACATGAGTGGTACTCAGCAATGTGTTGTATTGGATTTTCCCAAACATAACACTTTGTAGTCAGGACATAAGTTAATTTCTTTGCCACATTTTTTGCAGTTTTACTTTAGTGATTTATTAGCAAACATGATGCATGTTTTGGAAGATTTTTATTCTGTACAGGCGTCCATCTTTTCATTCTGCCAATTAGGTTAGTATTGTGGTGTAACTACAATGTTGTTGACTCATCCTCAATTTTCTCCTATCATAGCCATTAACTGTTTTAATGTCACCATTGGCCTCATGGTGAAATCCCTGAGCGTTTCCCTTCCTCTCCGGCAACTGAGATAGGAAAGACGCCTGTATCTTTGTAGTGACTGTGTGTTTTGATACACCATCCAAAATGTTATTAATAACTTCACCTTGCTTAAAGGGATATTCAATGTCTGCTTTTTTGACCCATCTACCAATAGCTGCCTTCCTCTGCAAGGCATTGGAAAACCTCCCTGGCATTTTTGGTTGAATCTGTGTTTGAAATTCACTGCTTACAGATAATTGAATGTGTGAGGTGCAGAGATGAGGTAGTCATTCAAAAACCATGTTTACTCCTGAACTTATTAATGCTTTATCATAACAAAGGGGTTGAATAGTTATTGCCTCAAAACATTTCAGCTTTTCATTTAGAATTAACCATTATTTATCTAGGCAAGTCAGTTAAGAACAAATTCTAATTTACAGTGACGTCCTACTCCAGCCAAACCCCGACGACGCTGGGCGTCACCCTATGTGACCCCAATCATGGCCAGATGTGATACAGCATGGACTCGAAACAGGTCCTATAGTGACACCTCTTATATTGAGAGGCAGTGCCTTAGACTGCTGCGCCACTCTGGAATACAGTTTGAAAAACATAAATCGACTTTGATATTATGGGGTATTGTGCGTAGGCCAATGAGAATGTCAATTTAACAAATTTTTAATTGAGGCCGTAACACAACAATGTGAAAAAAGTCAATGGGTGTGAATACTTTCTGGGCACTGTACACATTTCAAGTATCACAAAAGCCACTACAAAAGCCACTGCATATATTTTGTTGATGTAAAAGGGCGCAGGGAAATACGTGAAATTGTGGGATTTGTTTACTAGTTGTTCCCTAAACATATTTTGTTGCTGTGAAATTCAATTAAACTAAAAGCAAAATAATACAATATATCAAGGAACAACATAATCTCAAGAAAATAAGTTAATATGGTAATACAACCCACTGGTACAGTACGTCTCAACTGTAACACTGGACTAACTCTCACCAGATTTCAGGACCATGAGGAGGATGAGTGCCACAGAGAATCCCTTCATATTCTACTATCTACAACAAAACAGAAGACAAAGATTTCCTACAGTGGTGCTGTGTTAGACCCATCAGCAAAGAAGAGCACAAAGACCTGTTGATATAAATGAGCATGTTCCTACCGTTTCTCTGCCCTCCTCAAAGTAGCAGCCTGTGTCTTTCTGCCTGCTTAACTACTGTAACTTATCTGACTTCACAAGTTTTCTGTGGCCGTATCAGTTGGGCCTTCACACGTTGGCAGGCAGGCAGGAAGGAATGCATGCCAAAACACAAACGCACGTTACAAAATACATAAATTAACCATTGTAATATCTAACGACTCCCCACATTAAATCTGCAGATAAATGTACTGAAGGTAAAAAAAACAAAAAAACATTAGTTGCCAGTAGTTAATATGTATGTATTATCTTATGAATGCATATAGCACTTGAGTTATATGACAAAAATATATAATAACTTAGTGTATACTTTGGCTTGAAATGCAAGGGGGAGAGTATGGTTAGGTACTTTATGTTAAAGCTTCACAATTTCAAGGGGTCAAATAATACATTTTATTTACATTTTATGCGTGAGAAATGACTATACTATTTTTTATGCCAGAAGTTTAATAAATAAAATTGCTCCTGTCCAAATCCTGCTAAATTCATTATTATTGACCCTCAGGTTGAGTCCTTTCTCACAGTGTACTGAGATAAGGTGTTCCCACTCAAACTTATCCCAAAACCTCTACTGGAAAATGAATATGTACTGAGAAATGAGACGTGCATGTTCATGTGTTGGTTTGTGTGTCTGTGCCAGTGTCTGTTCATACTCAGTGTCTGCACATGTTGTTAGTGACCTGCCTGCACCTCACCACCTCTGAGCATCAAAGAACATTGTGCTTGGGCAATAAAGAGGTGTTCACCTAGGTGAAACTCGTTGGAACCCTGTGGTTTTGGGGGAATTTTTTATTAGTTGATTTTATACCATGAATACTTCATCAAGTGCCATGAATACTTCATTAACCCCTTCTTTTGGGGTTGTCCTCCATTCATCTATAAATGGATTCAGAAACAGCTCTTAGATTCTGACCTAGACAACCGATGCTTCCAACCGATGACCTCATCTGGTCGTTGGTCCTCTCTTATCTCTCTCAGACATCGAGCAATTCAGAGAGGAAGGAGACAGCCTCGGCAGACCTCAAACTAACACACACACCGCAGAGGGCAATTCCACAGTGCACGTACAGTATACTCTGCAGGAAGTTATTAACCGTAATAGATCAAAGCCAGTGGACAGGATAAACATTCCTCCCCCCAGCTCCTCTAGGCAACAAACCAAACAGCTTCCTCCTCCAACTTCCTCTCCAGTCAGTCCCACCACCACATATTGTTACCACATGACCAGTCCTGCAGCTGCTGACGAACCAGGTTAATGGCCATATGACTCAGGGCCAGAGCCCGTACTCATAAAGTGTCTGAAGAGTAGGCCTGCTGATCTAGTATTAGGTCCCTCCTGTCCATGTAATCTAGTAGGTAAAACTGATCCTAGATCAGCATTCCTACTTGGATCATGTCTGGTGCACAATCACGGCAGGACAGATTTGAATCATTTAAAGTGTTTTGGGGATCCACATGATGAAGACTCAAAAGCACATGTCTTTCAAAGACAAACATTTTTTTAAAGTAGTAGATACTGTAAGTATTCCAAACATTTCACAATCAGCAGACAGGAAAAAAGCTTTTAAAAATGTGTAAATTGTACAATTTAATTATGAACTTTGGTTAACATTTATTTCTGAAGTGAATTGATCAATTTCAATTCAGACTGACCACATGACTCTGAACTTGCAGTAGAGGGCAGTAGCCACAAGTAGAGTTCTAGTCTATACTGCTGATCAGGACCCTAAAAAACATGATTATATTGCTTTGTTTTAATACCCATGCAATTATAGAATACAGCACACTAATTTCCAACAATACCATCAGTTAGCATGTACAGTAACAGCATGTCTGACAATGTCTGCCTATCCCCGACACTCCCCAGGGCCGTACTTCATGGCCTTCTCAAAGTTCTGTATGTTATAGCTGGGGAATCTAACTCTGATGACATAGGGAAGGGCTATTCAACTTAGGTCCTGGAGGGCCGACATTTCTGGTGTTCATCCTGTCCTTTAAAGAAGGTACCGATTCAGACCTGCGACACCAGGTGAGTGCAATTAACTGTTAGAGACCAAACACAGAAGTGTTTTGGCCTTCCAGAACTAGAGTTGAATAGCCCTGATGTAGGGCACCTCCATCAAGCCATTGGCTGACTTCCCCCAGAGACAGCTGCACTTGATGCTCCAGAATGTCATGGCACTCCTGCTTCTAGTGGCCAGAATGTCTTCTTCATTCATCAGCTTGTTGGTTCCATTTTTCCACTCCAGGGTCTTAGAAGTGAAGCCCATAAGGTCCGACTCATCAGTCTGGATCTAACATTCACTGGGCTATGAGAGGCGCAGCAGGAGCAAGCCAAGAGTGTGTCTGTGGTCCATCTTCTTGTAGTGTGTAACGTAATGATTTTAGCATGTAAATCTTGGTGTGGCAAAATCCCCAATTTTTGACCTGTCTCCAAATTAATACAGTTGGTTCAGAGTTTGTTTTGATATTTCATCCTGCATGTCCTAATCGCGTCTGGTGTGGGTAGACAAAATCAACATGCGCGTGATAATGCACGCAGAGGCATGCACACGCCCGATCAGGTCAGCAAGTAAGGGCCTACATAAAGCTGTCCCAACAGCAGTGCTTACTTTTCAGCACCATGGAGTGAATCCTTACCACCGCTACACCTGGCTATCAGCGGAGCCTTGTCTGACAGCAAAACTGTTCATTCAGACTCATTTACTGCATTTAAAAAAGCATAGCTGATATGGCTGACTTGCTTAAACAAATGTGGTTTCTTCAGAACATTGAGATGTACAAACTATGGCAAAATGGAACAACCAGCGAATAAGAGACAACCTGTAATTTCGATTAAGACATTGAGCGAGCTAGGACGGTTGTAGACAATATAACTATTTGTTCATCACTTTTGAAATGTACAGTGAAATAATTTAGCATTCTCCCTGTACACCAAGTCAGAACTGTAGGATAAATAAAGGGGACATACAGTTCCTTGTGAAAGTATTCGGCCCCCTTGAACTTTGCGACCTTTTGCCACATTTCAGGCTTCAAACATAAAGACATAAAACTGTATTTTTTTGTGAAGAATCAACAACAAGTGGGACACAATCATGAAGTGGAGCGACAGGTCGCAAAGTTCAAGGGGGCCGAATACTTTCGCAAGGCACTGTATAAGCAGACAATGAAATCCAGTACAATATTCGATGATTACATTTCTCTAAAACAGGCTATAGGCTACATGGGCTACTAACAGCTTTCTGCACAACATACACTTTCTTAGCTACAGTATACATATCTACCTGGCATATTACATCATTTATGCAGCAGCATACAATACATTTTTGGACTCCTTGTTGTGCTGCGCTCACTTGAACAGGAAGGTGGTCGTTCTTGTGAGCAAAGTTTGTCATCAAAGTTTATCATCAAAGACAACTGGGAACTCAGAAAAAAACAAGATCGAATCATGACGTCAGTGATCTTCATGCCGGATCTCTAGAAAGAGGCCCGATTTCAAGTTTCCATAACAATAGGTCATCTGCATTTTTGGATGCCGATTATGGCCGATTACATTGCAGGAGACTGCTGGCAGGATGACCGCCTGTTACGTGAGTGCAGCCCTTGCAGTCAAGGTAAGTTGCTAGATAGCATTAAACTTATCTTATAAAAAACAATTAACATTAACATAATTAACAATTAACAATTAACATAATCCCTAGTTAACTACACATGGTTGATGATATTACTAGTTTAACTAGCTTGTCCTGCGTTGCAAATAATCAGTGGGGTGCCTGTTAATTCATCATTGAATCAATCACAGCCTATCGCCAAATGGGTGATGATTTAACAAGCGCATGTAACGCCGGGTGAGTGATGGGTGTGGAGTCAGACGCAGAGAGCAGAAAGTGAACGGGGAAAAAAACGCTTTAATGTCCTTTTTCAAAGTAACAGGTCCAAACTTGGGTGAAGCCCTAAACACAGGGGAAAACAAACCCAAAACCACTGTTACAAAAACCCGGACAGCGAAAACCCAAAAGACACCGATACACCACTAACGTAACAATAACAACAAGCACGCAACAAACACCAGCGGGCTAAACTAACTTAAATTACACCCATCCCAAAACCCCAACAAGGGACAGGTGAAAACAATTAGACAAAATCAAACAAAAAGGAAAAAGGGACCGGTGGCAGCTAGTAGACCGGCGGCGCCGAGCACCGAGCACCACCCGAACAGGAAAGGGGAGCCACCTTCGGTGGTATTTGTGACAGCGCATTTGCGAAAAAAGCACTGTCATTGCACCAATGTACCTAAACATAAACATCAATGACTTTATTAAAATCTATACAGAAGTATATATTTTTAAACCTGCATATTTAATTTTTTTAAATTCATGTTAGCAGGCAATATTATCTAGCAAAATTTTGTCACTACTCTTGCATTCTGTGTTAGCAGAGTCAGGGTATATGCAACAATTTGGGCCGCCTGGATCGTTGCGAACTGTGTGAAGACCATTTCGTCCTAACATAGACCATAATAACATTGTACATAATTATGACATAACATTGAAGGTTGTGCAATGCAACAGAAATATTTAGACTTGGATGCCACCCGTTCGATAAAATATGGAACGGTTCCGTATTTCACTGAAAGAATAAACAGTTTGTTTTCGAAATGATAGTTTCCGGATTTGAACATATTAATGACGTAAGGCTCATATTCCTGTGTGTTTATTATATTATAATTAAGTCTATGATTTGATATTTGATAGTGTCATGCCCTGGCCATAGAGAGGCTTTTATTCTCTATTTTGGTTAGGCCAGGATGTGACTAGAGTGGGCATTCTAGTTTCTTTATTTCTATGTTTTCTATTTCTTTGTGTTTGGCCGGGTGTGGTTCTCAATCAGAGGCAGCTGTCTGTCATTGTCTCTGATTGAGAATCATACGTAGGCAGCGTTTTCCCACCTGTGTTTTATGGGTAGTTATTTTCTGTTTTGTGTTTCTGCACCTGACAGAACTGTTCATTGTCATTTTGCTCTTTGTTATTTTGTTTTAGTGTTCAGATTTTAGTAAACATCATGAACACGTACCACGCTGCGCTTTGGTCCACTCCTTCTTCATCAGACAAGCGTTACAGAACTACCCACCACCAAAGGACCAAGCAGCGTGGTAAGGAGGACTGGACGTGAGAGGACATCCTGGATGGCAAAGGATCCTACACGTGGGAGGAGATCCTGGCCGGAAAAGATCGCCTGCCATGGGAGTGGGTCGAATCAGCAAGGAAGGCGGAGGCAGCCAGGAAAAGGGCCAAGGATTACACGGGGACAAGGCTGGCACTAAAGACCGGGAGGCCACTCCAAAAAAAAAAGTGTCAGGTTGGAGACCTGAGCCAACTCCCAGTGCTTACCGGAGGGAGCGTCGTACTGGTCAGGCACCGTGTTATGCGGTGGAGCGCACGGTGTCTCCAGTGCGCGTTCGCAGCCCGGTGCGCTACATTGCAGCTCCCTACTTCAGCTGGGCTAGAGTGGGCATCCAGCCAGGTTGGAAGATGCCGGCTCAGCGCATCTGGCCACCAGTACGTCTTTACGGCCCGGGATATCCTGCGCCGGCTCTGCGCACTGTGTCTCCGGTGCGTCTGCACAGCCCAGTGTGTCCTGTGCCTGCGCCGAGCATCTACAGGGCGAAAGTTACCATCCAGCTCGGACGGGGTTTGCAGACTCCTAGCTCGAGACCTCCAGTGCACAGAGCCGGCGCAGGATATCCGGTGCCTCTGCCTTGGACAGGGCCTCCTGTACGTCTCCCCGGCCTGGTGAGCCCTGTGACAGCTCCACATACCATACTGCCCAACCCTCCAGTGATGATCCATGGCACAAAGCCTCCAGTGATGATCCATGGCACGAAGCCTCCAGTGATGATCCATGGCACAAAGCCTCCAGTGATGATCCATGGCAAGAAGCCTCCAGTGAGGAGTCATGGCACATAGCCTCCAGCAATGTTCTCCAGTCCAGAGCCTCCAGCGACGTTCTCCAGTCCGGAGCCTCCAGCAATGACGGTCTCCAGTCCGGAGCCTCCAGCAACGACGGTCTCCAGTCCGGAGCCTCCAGCAACGACAGTCTCCTGTCCGGTGCCTCCAGCAACGACGGTGCCCAGTCCGGAGCCTCCAGCAACAAGGGTGCCCAGTCCGGAGCTTCCAGCAACGAGGGTGCCAAGTCCGGAGCTTCCAGCAACGAGGGTGCCCAGTCCGGAGCTTCCAGCAACGAGGGTGCCCAGTCCGGGGCCCGCAACGAGGGTGCCCAGTCTGGGGCCTGCAACAAGGGTGCCCAGTCCGGGGCCCGCCACGCTGCACTTTGGTCCACTCTCTATCTGTAACGAGAGTTACAGATAGAGCAGTCTGACTGAGCGGTGGTAGGCAGCAGCAGGCTCGTAAGCATTAATTCAAACAGCACTTTTCTGCGTTTGCCAGCAGCTCTTCGAAATGCTTGAAGCACAGCGCTGTTTATGCCTGTCAACTCCCGAGATTAGGCTGGCAATACTATAGTGCCTATAAGAACATCCAATAGTCAAAGGTATATGAAATACAAATGGTATAGAGAGAAATAGTCCTATAATTCCTAAAATAACTACAACCTTAAACTTCTTAACTGGGAATATTGAAGGCTCATGTTAAAAGGAACCACCAGCTTTCATAATCATGTTCTGAGCAAGGAACTTAAACGTTAGCTTTTTTACATGGCACATAGTGCATTTTTACTTTCTTCTCCAACACTGGGTTTTTGCATTATTTAAACCAAATTGAACATGTCTCATTTTGTATTTGAGACTAAATTGATTTTTATGTATTTATGTAAGTTAAAAAAGAAGTGTTCATTCAGTATTGTTGTAATTGTCTTTATTACAAACATATATATAAAAATCGAATGATTAATCAGTTTAGGCTTTTTTTGGTCCTACGATTATCGATGTCGGCGTTGAAAAATCATAATCTGTCAACCTCTAATTAGTAGCATTGACAGCTACATCATATTTAGCTTACGTTGACTGCACAAAAATAGTTTTTGGTATCTTTTCGTTGTCACTGTATTAGACTAAGCATAAGTGATTAGATGATGTTAAAATTTTGAAGTTGAAGGTGCTGGAATAGTGGAAGCAGCTGCTGTTTTCATTATGACTTGCGGTAGCTCTCTGGTTCTAAATCACTAGTTGTTTAGTAGTCCAAAAACTTGTCGGAAACATTAGCTTGCTTGACCATGCTGTCATGTAATTGTTTGTTAAATGCAATATGTTTCGTGGACCTCACTGAACCGATGTTGCTCCCCGGTTTTGTAATTAAACAAATGTGTGGTTGAATTTATTCTGCCAATTTATTCGGATTTAGGCATATATCACGTCAAGGCATATGAACTAACAGGTTATAGAGCAAACAATGCAATTATCACAACACATAGATTTTAATATGGCTTTTTCTCTCGATTGGCTTCCCCACACCGCTACTGGTGTGGAGTTACTCTGGATGGGTGGGTCCTTGGTTTTAGCTGTGTAGGTTCCTTAGATGGCTCCCCTGCCAAATATTGATGCCAGTGTCCAGTCATAGCTGAGTTTATATGTAGCTCTTCCATAGACATGACTGTGGAGGATTAAGGGTTGGTGTTAATGCTCACTATGAGATGTCTACCATATGATTACAGTATTTACCACCTGTCACTTAAAACACTCCAGATTAGATGGTTCAGTGTGCATGTGCATGTGTGCATGTGATTGAGTGTGTGGGGTTGGGGGGTGGGGGGTGAAATGAGAGAGGAATGGAATCTCTGTTTCATCCTACCAGCGCTCACAGTCTCACGTCAGAATTAAATGTTCATCCGTGTTTCTCAAACGTCAAATTTCAAAGTTGTTCCGAATGTTTCATGTTTAAGTTTAGACATTAACTCAGAATTTTGAAGGTTAGGATTAAGTTCAGGCATGAACTACTAATTCTGAAGGTTGGGCATTAACTCCGAATGGTTAATGTTTGGTATAGGCTCAAAACAAAAATAACTTTCTATCACTGCATTCAATCTCACAACCTTTGGAATCAGAGACAGATGTTTTCATCCATTCCCTTCCACAATGGACTAGCAAAACTGAAACCTACTTGAAGGTTAAAGCTCTAACTTTTGCACACTAGTGGCCGGTTTCAACGATGTCTCCCCATGTCCTCAGACACGGATGGATGTCGAATACTGACTTGAATTCACGAGTGACCTAGCTGGTTTCATCAACTATTAATCCGCACACACACATGGCACGCACATACACACTGCGTTTAGCTGAATGGTGGGTAATTGTTGAGGGGTGGAAATAAATGTGCACTTGTTTCCCCTTACACTGGCTGTGTGTCCTCCCGGTGGCGTCCTCCCCTCGGGGCATCATTTCAGCCAGCCGGCCCAAGGTTCAGCCTGGCCTGGGATAGCATAGCCAAGCAGGACATCCAGAGCACATGTTGGAGCAATCAGTCCCTATAATTCGGAGCCTCCCAAGTGGAGACCAAGCCAGGCAAAATGCACAGGGCATGTATGTGTCACAGCCTCCCAGAGGACAGTAGAAGTATGTCTCTAAAGGTCGTGCCTGCCCTGCCGTGTCTCCCTCTCAGTACAGATCTGGCTGCTGCAGGGGCACGCTACCCACAAGGTGACACCCAAACAGTGCAGATAGGGATCATGGCCCCAAGTAAGTGTGTGTGTGTGTGTGTGTGTGTGTGTGTGTGTGTGTGTGTGTGTGTGTGTGTGTGTGTGTGTGTGTGTGTGTGTGTGTGTGTGTGTGTGTGTGTGTGTGTGTGTGTGTGTGTGTGTGCGCATGTGCGGGAAGGTTTATCTAGACATTACCACCCTGTTACAGCCAAACTCAGATCACACCAATGTATAAAAGGTCCTATCATTTACAGACCCCACAAGATGTTTGGGAATAACAGACCAAGACCAAGATGGAGTTTACATCCACCTCCCAAACAATCAGCCTACATACAGTCCAAACTAAAGCCAAGGCTTGTAATTTGAGTGAATAGTATAATTAAATGTAGTCTAACATTCACTGTATCGTCTCTCTTTCTCTGTCTCACTTTGTCTCTCTCTATCCCCCCTCTCTATTTCTGTCTCTCTTTCTGTCTCTCTTTATCTCTCTCACCGTCTCTCTCTCTTTTGGCAGTTCTGACAGTAACCTAACGTATGGAACCTCTGATGGAAAAAACAGCTCTGTTGTCGGTCAGAGGATGAGCCTCCCCAGCCACAGCCCAGACCGGCAACACACCAACCAACCAGCCCCGCACGCACGCACATGCACGCACGCACATGCACACACACACGAGCACATGCACATGTAAGCGCTTACTGCGCTTATCTGACTGGACCATATGTGGGCGCCAGCTAGGACCATCTCTCTGGCCATCATTAAAAAGCATTTCATCTGATAGGGGCTTGGCAAACTGTTGAAGGTTGGAACATTGGTGGACTGACAGGGCCGAAGGGATGAAAGATTGTGCTGAGCATTGCCAGGTTGTGCATATAGGATAAGGGGGTCCGGTGGAGAGCGTTGCCAGGTGTGAAATGAACTAGTCCTTTGTGTTGTTGATGTTTGGCCCCTGGCTAAAGCTGGACAGCTGTTCTGGTCCTATTAGTATTGCTACTCTGGATCTGGAGCTGGCGCTCAATCCAGTCCAGCTGTGGGAGGGAGGGAGTCATTGTCATTGTGACCCTTGTACATCTTGTGTTTAGAACTGACTCTCTGGACAGGACAGGAAGTCAGTTAAGAGGCAGTGTTTGAAGAAGGCCTTTCTGATCCAAGGTGTCATTGCATTTTCTCTCTAACATCTTTCAACTGTGTATTATTATGTACTATGATATAGCTTTCTTATGAAACTCTGACGTTGTTCATCACTTCTCTGCCCTCTCCCATATAATTCATTCATAAGTCTGTGGGCCTTGTCTCGCGCTGCTCCCACAGAGCTGTGTATGTGCAGTGAAGCTGCAGGTGGACACCTGAGGGTACACTAATTGAGGGGATGAGTCATTACATTTTTTTGTCATTTACATTAACTCTCCCCTGTGTGTGTGTGTGTGTGTGTGTGTGTGTGTGTGTGTGTGTGTGTGTGTGTGTGTGTGTGTGTGTGTGGAGGGGGGGGGGTATTTATATGTTTGTTAGCAAGTGGGCCCCATTTGGAGAGGGGGGAACTAAGGAAAGGCTCCCTGTTACAGTCCCACCCAGCCCTCCTCGTTGCTAATTAATGGGCCACGGTCAAGATGGCCGCCATACTTTGTGAGCTGTGGCCAGGGGTCAGAGGTCAGCGCTTCCAAATGACTGTTTATTTGTAATCTTAACAAGGGCGCTATTTAAGGCATCGTGAAGAGGCCGCCCGCTAATTATGGTAGTGATGGTGAGTCTGCCTGCCTGCCACCCCCAGCTCAGCTCAATTGCAGCCATATGCTGCCAAACTAGGGGGTCTAGCGGCCCTGTGCCCCCAGCCACCTCTTCTGCTGTATCCCTGACTGTGTGTGTGGGTGGGTGGGGGGGGTCTGTGTATGTGTGTGTGTGGGGGGGTGTCTTTGGCTCTTCATGTGGTATAAGTAAAGGATAGCCTTAGTTTTGGTATGTATGTATACATGTCCACCTATCCATCTACCTTTAATCCTATTCCCAGATCAAATATTGTGGTATGTTGTTTACGCCACACCTTGAATAGCTGGTTGCCCACTAATTAAGGTGGGTAACCAATGTAAGTGTATCCACATCTCTGGAAAACACACAAATGCGTGCAAGCATGCACAGAAACACACACACTAACATTCCCTTAGAGGGACAGACCTGGAAAATCCCTAGAACACACACTGACAACAGTCCCACCTTCCCTCTAGACAATTTTCTGTGACTCATCTCACTTCAACAACATATTTTACGATTTCTATTCCTTTCTCGTTTCAGCTATTTGGTCCTCATAGCATTTCACAACCATGCCATCTTATAATCACAACCAGTATCTTTGGAATCCAACCTGAATCAGTAACCATGTTTAAACGCACCCTCAGTGAAGGATTACGAGACCATAAACATGTCATTGTATCTCAATAAAAAAATTTAACTTTGGGCGTGCTGCTGGCTCTTTACTGCAAACCAGGGGAACCAGTTACCAGACCTGCACTGTAAAGGGGTTACTGTGAATTTGACAAGTGGCAAGTAAAATTGTGTATTTCATATTACAGTACACCTACTATAATATAAACACAGTATCAAATTAGTATATTAATGAGGCCTTAACAAAGGCTTCCAAACTGGCAGAACTACAGGCCAAAACAGACCAAAAAGATATGGCAAAATGCTCAACCTTTAAACAGTAAGACTTACTGCCACTCCAATGTGTCCCCTGCACAAATTGATGGGACACTATAACTACATACAAGTTAAATTGGTACAGCATTCTCACTCATGGGAGCACCAAATATATCTGCTAACAAGACACGCCTCAAAATATGTTAAAGAGCCAGAAACAACAATACCATGCACCACTAGTGTTCAGAAGGTTTTTGGTGCTCCAAAGCTAAGGTACAGTACTGTATTCTGTGGGGTGGAATTACAGTACAATTCAAAATGCAACAATTATTTGCTCCGCCCACAACATTTTCCCATATTCCACTTTACAGTATGCTGCAGTAAAAAATATCTTACTTTTGATAACACCCCAAATTACCTTATAATTGTCTAATACTTTAGCTAGGCTTGACTGAGCTTGCTTGGCACAATAGAACTAATAGAATGGTCGCAAAAGTGCAAACCACACCAATCTGGAAGTCCAAATGCAAAAAAATATTTGAAAGATTTAAAATAGTATTTGAACCCAGGTCTGCTGGCTATTGCACCTCCCACCTCTTTTACTTCTTAGGCACCTTGCCACATGCTTCAGTGAATTTGTTCTTTCCATCGCTGTTAAAATGTATTTTACAGGAATGTTCCTTTCATTTAGAAGAACTCAGTTCGCCCTTATGTTACGTGGTACTGAGTGAGGACTTTGGTGGAACTGTAGCCGAGTTAGCTTAATACTATTTTGTAGTCAAAATATTTTTTTTCCTTTGGCTGTGTGTGTGTGTGTGTGTGTGTGTGTGTGTGTGTGTGTGTGTGTGTGTGTGTGTGTGTGTGTGTGTGTGTGTGTGTGTGTGTGTGTGTGTGTGTGTGTGTGTGTGTGTGTGTGTGTGTGTGTGTGTAACAAACGGGCCTGGTTCGGGCTCCACACTCCCTTGCCCACTGATCCCTATCAGCGAAATGGACGGCTAGCGCTTAGTAGCTGGGCTTCCGTGGCAATTACCAGATCCCAGGGGAGGCTCCAAACCTGGCTCACAAACAAGTCACAGCCTATGTGTTGCACTGAATAAAAACACAAACGCCCATGTAGGCTAGAAAATTTCACCCCGAAAAACAGAAAATTGGACTAGCAATAATCCCTGATGCAGTGCTGCCTGAGGTATTTGGTTTCCCTCTGAAATATGTGCTCATCTGACGACTGAAACAGGATAGGCTCAGGGTTAAGCCACTGAAACAGCAACCCATGTCAGATAAACACAGTGATCTTTTTTCTTCCTAGCCAAATGATTGTGTAATTTTGTTTTGATCCCCCAGTCTAAGAATGTTCAATCCATTTCAGGCAATAACTAGAGTACAGGCAGCTATTGCATGAAGAAAAGTTAAAAGTTAAAATGTTTTGTGCACCTTGAAAGTCCAAGGAGAAAGAGAAGGAGAAGGAGAAACAGAAAGAAAGAAATGGAAAAGATCAGTCCCGTATTGGTTTAGCTGAACATAGTGGATGACAGCATAAATCATTGTTGATTAATTGCTTGTAGTGTTATGGTGTGTATGTATTTATTTATTTTTTAATCTGAGAAAGCTCAAGGATAAGATAAAAACATCTGGTAACACTTCACAATAATTGCTGTGAAACCCTGAAGATCGGAGAAGAAATTCCAATGTTTTTTTCCCCTTCTTACTTCTTTTCTGTTTTCCTTGTGTTTGAATTTCACAACATTTGTTTTCTTTTATCCCCATTGGTATGTACAATTGGTGGCTCGAATGTACAGACGTGTTGAACAACACACAACTATACACTTCATGAAGTATTGACTGCACCTAGAAGCTGGATAACCATCAGTTTCTGGCAAATGAGTGATGACCGAATCAGACTTGAATTGTAATCACACATTCATGTAACAAGGATGTCATACTGTACCCCCATGCTGTATCATGTTTCACAGACATCTTTATGGAAGAGGACCACTCTAACTTTGACTAACAAGTTTGACTTAGGCCTACCTCTTTTTCAAGTCACAGTGCCACCAAGCAGGGTGACAGACTGGGTGGCACCCCCCTGCGCTGGGGTGAGATGGGGTAGAGTATCCCGGGGAGGGGGGAGGGGGAGCACTCAGTGCCCACCACCATCATCGTCGCCAGGGGGAAAATGCCCCAAAAATACTGGGCTGGTACCATCTTGTGGTGGGGTGGGTGTCCCGGAATCGGTGTTCCCTCCTGGTGCCCACCACCTGTCATGGCAGCCAGGGGGTAAAACATGCTCTCAAAGGCGACGGACGGACGGACGGACAGGGTGTAGTCAGTACTGGAGAGGGACTAAAGCAGTGAGGAGGTAGACACTCTTGTCGAGGCGCTTGACAGACAGACATATGCTGAGCACTTGTTGGCTGCTTTTCCTTCACTCTGCGGTCTAAAACATCCCAAGCCATCTCAATCGAGTGGAGTCGGGTGATTGTGGAGGCCAGGTCATCTGATGAGGCACTCCATCACTCTCCTTCTTGGTCAAATATTCCTTACACAGCCTGGAGGTGTGTTGGGTCTTTGTCCTGTTGAAAAACAAATGATAGTCCCACTAAGAGCAAACCAGATGGGATGGCGTATCACTGAAGAATGCTGTGGTAGCCATGCTGGTTAAGTGTGCCTTGAATTCTAAATGAATCCCCGACAGTGTCACCAGCAAAGCACCCCCACACAATAACACCTCACACCTCCTCCTCCCGATAGCAGTTTGATACTGAATGCCCAAAGTCCTTGTTTATCTTTGTAATTAGTGATTTTTAAGGCATAACATTTAGGGACACATATTATATTTGTAAAAATAAATAGGTATTTTAATAGCCTTTTTTGTTTTTATTGATCTTTACAACATGTTAAATAATTTGGTTACTTTCTAGCTTTCAAAATAATAGATATCTCTAAATCCCCAAAACATGTCACCGCAATGCTACTCATCACAACTGGGACAAGCCAAAATGCTTGCCCTAAGTAATTTAAACAATGCATAAAAATACAGTTTTGCAGTTTGAATTACTTAGTGTTTTATCATTGACACACAGTTCAATATAAACAAAAACATGTATGATGTGTAACTATCTCTAATTGTTTTTCATGGTTTCATAGGCAAGGAAAAGGAAAGGTTTCAAATGAAACTACAATTCAAGAATTACCCCAAATTGTCTGGTACATCCATTATGTTACATGCCAAGTTTCTATTTTGCAGGTGTAACGGGTTTCTTCCAACTCCTCCTCTGACGAAGAGGTGGAACAAGGATCGGACCAAAATGCAACGTGGTTCGTTAGAGACATCTTTAATGATGAAGAACACGAACAATACAAAACAACAAACGTCGAAAACCGAAACAGCCCTGACTGGTGCAACAAACACAGAGACAGGAACAATCACCCACAAACACACAGTGAAACCCAGGCTACCTAAATATGGTTCCCAATCAGAGACAACGATAATCACCTGACTCTGATTGAGAACCGCCTCAGGCAGCCATAGACTAATCTATACACCCCACACAACCCCAAGACGAAATACACTACAAATAAACCCATGTCACACCCTGGCCTGACCCAATAAATGAAGATAACATAATAAATATAGACCAGGGCGTGACAGAACCTCCCCCCTAAGGTGCGGACTCCCAGACGCACAACAAAAACAATAGGGAGGGTCCGGGTGGGCGTCTGTCCATGGTGGCGGCTCCGGCTCGGGACGTGGAACCCACTCTATGAATGTCTTAGTCCCCCCTCCTCGCGTCCTAGGATTGTCCAACCTCGCCGCCGACCATGGCCTAGTAGTCCCCACCCAAAAACCCACTGGACTGAGGGGCAGCTCGGGACAGAGGGGCAGCTCGGGACAGAGGGGCAGCTCGGGACAGAGGGGCAGCTCGGGACAGAGGGACAGCTCGGGACAGAGGAAGCCAAGCACTGAGAGGAAGCCCAGCGCTGAGAGGAAGCCCAGCACTGAGAGGAAGCCCAGCCAGGTTGTTGAATTCGGCAGATCCTGGCTGGCTGGCAGTTCTGGCAGATCCTGGCTGACTGGCGGATCTGGAAGAGTCTGGTTGACTTGCAGATCTGGAAGAGTCTGGTTGACTAGCAGATCTGGAAGAGTCTGGCTGACTGGCAGATCTGGAAGAGTCTGGCTGACTGGCAGATCTGGAAGAGTCTGGCTGACTGGCAGATCTGGAAGAGTCTGGCTGACTGGCGGATCCTGGCAGACTGACGGCTCTGGCTGCTCCACGCTGACTGGCAGCTCTGGCTGCTCCATGCAGATTGACAGCTCTGGCGGCTTCTTGCAGACTAACAGCTCTGGCAGCTCCTTGCAGACTGGCAGCTCTTTGCAGACTGGCAGCTCCTTGCAGACTGGCAGCTCCATGCAGACTGGCAGCTCCATGCAGACTGGCAGCTCCATGCAGACTGGCAGCTCTGGCTGCTCCAAGCAGACTGACAGCTCTGGCTGCTCCATGCAGACTGGCAGCTCTGGCTGCTCCATGCAGACTGGCAGCTCTGGCTGCTCCATGCAGACTGGCAGCTCTGGCTGCTCCATGCAGACTGGCAGCTCTGGCTGCTCCATGCAGACTGGCAGCTCTGGCTGCGCTAAACGGGCAGGAGACTCCGGCAATGCTGTAGAGGCGGAAGGCTCTGGCAGCGCTAAACAGGCGGGAGACTCCGGCAGCGCAGGAGAGGAGGAAGGCTCCGGCAGCGCTAAACAGGCGGGAGACTCCAGCAGCGCTGTAGAGGAGGAAGGCTTCGACAGCGCTGAGCAGGCGGGAGGCTCCGGCAGCGCAGGAGAGGCGAGGCACACTGTAGGCCTGATGCGTGGTGCTGGCACTGATGGTCCTGGGCCGAGGACACGCACAGGAAGCCTGGTGCGGGGAGCTGCCACCGGAGGGCTGGTGTGTGGAGGTGGCACAGGATGGGCTAGACCGTGAAGGCGTACTGGAGATCTTGAGAGCAGTGTTGGCACAGGACGTGCAAGGCTAGGGATGTGCACAGGAGGCCTGGTGCGTGAGGCTGGCACCAACTTCACCAGCCGACTAACATGCACCTCAGGACGAGTATGGAGCGCTGACCCAGGTGCCATCAAATCCCTGACACGTTCCGTCGGACGAATTCCATGCAAAAAGCACCAACACCGCAACTCCCTCATTTCTCTCTCCTCCAATTTCCCCATTAACTCCTTCACAGTCTCTGCTTCGCTCACCTCCAACACCGGTTCTGGTCTCCTCCTTGGCTCCTCACGATAAACAGGGAGTGTGGGCTCAGGTCTGACTCCTGACTCTGCCACACTCTCCCTGAGCCACCCCCAAGAAATTTTTGGGGCTGACTCTCGGGCTTCCATCCACGTCGCCGCGCTGCCTCCTCATACCAGCGCCTCTCAGCTCTCTCCGCCTCCAGTTCTTCTTTGGGGCGGCGATATTCTCCAGGCTGATCCCTGGGTCCTTCTCCGAACAATTTCTCCTCCCAAGTCCAGAAGTCCTGTGATCGCTGTTGCTGCCTTTGTTGCTTCTCCTGTGGCTCCTGCCTGTTGACACGTTGCTTGGTCCGTTTGTGGTGGGTGATTCTGTAACGGGTTTCTTCCAACTCCTCCTCTGACGAAGAGGTGGAACAAGGATCGGACCAAAATGCAACGTGGTTCGTTAGAGACATCTTTAATGATGAAGAACACGAACAATACAAAACAACAAACGTTGAAAACCGAAACAGCCCTGACTGGTGCAACAAACACAGAGACAGGAACAATCACCCACAAACACACAGTGAAACCCAGGCTACCTAAATATGGTTCCCAATCAGAGACAACGATAATCACCTGACTCTGATTGAGAACCGCCTCAGGCAGCCATAGACTAATCTATACACCCCACACAACCCCAAGACGAAACACACTACAAATAAACCCATGTCACACCCTGGCCTGACCCAATAAATGAAGATAACATAATAAATATAGACCAGGACGTGACAGCAGGTCTAAATTAGATTCCTTTACTATCAATAAAAATACATAGGATATTTTTACATCCTGTATTACAGCTTAATTAACCCACAGCTCTCATCTCTATGCCCATTAATCCTGGAAGAGATAAACCTCTCTCTGTAAATCCCTAAAGCTGATCTTTTTGCTAACAGTGTTTAACTCACTGTGGTGTGAGCATGGGTTTCTCAGAGTGCGCTTGTGCCTTAAAGGGGCAATCTGCGCCTCCCGAGTGGTGCAGTGGTCTAAGGCTAGCTGTGCCACTAGAGATCCTGGTTCGAGTCCAGGCTCTGACCAGGAGACCCATGAGGCAGCACACAATTGTTTTACTCCAATGTTTTAAAACAAAGTACAGTGCATTCAGAAATATTCAGTCCCTTTGACTTTTTCCACATTTTGTTACGTTACAGCCTTAATTCTAAAATGGATTAAATAAAAAAAATGTACAAATCTATCTACACACAATACCCCATAATGACAAAGTGAAAACAGTTTCTTAGAAATTTTAGCAAATGTTTTAAAAATAAAAAACAGAAATAGACTCGGGTGCATCCTGTTTCCATTGATTATCCTTAAGATGTTTATACAACTTGATTGCAGTCCACCTGTGTTCATTTCAATTCATTGTGCATGATTTGGAAAGGCACACACCTGTGCAAAAAATTCAAAAATTGTGTTTTTACTTTGTCGTTATTGGGTATTGTTAATCCATTTTAAAATAAGGCTGTAACGTAACAAAATGTAGAAAAGATCAAGGGGTCTGAATACTTTCCAAATGCACTGTAAATGTAAACAAACATAATTTTTACATTATGGATGGTCTGACCTTGAAACCATAGCTCTGTCTATGAATTTGAGAGTTTTTACATTTCTCCAGCCCCATCCCTCAGGTTTTTACAAAAACCGGGTTGGGAAAAACACTTTGTTATTGTTTCAATTGCTGATTGCTCCTTTAACTGTTGTAATAAAGAAATTAATTATTCAGGTTAGACAACTGATGGCTCATTGAACAAATCCTTCAACCCATTCTGATTCTAGCCCCACATTCCATGATGTAATTGACTTGATGGTGATGAGATGTCATTCAGGTGTTGATAACTATACATTTCTGACAGTTCGTTTATGTTGAAGTCAATTGTATGCCAATGAATAGGCATCAAATCTGATAGGTTGATGGGTCATTCAAGTTAAAATTATGAGCTCTCTGGGTTAAATGCGGAAGACACATTTCAGTTGAATACATTCAGTTGTGCAACAGACTAGGTATCCCCTTTCCCTTCCCTTCCCTGTCATTCACATCACCTTAGGAGATTATATTGTTTGGAAGTCTGTTTCATAGCCTCATCCTACAGGATCTTTAGGATGCATGCTGGGACTTGCTGCTACTCTCAGTGGCTTTTACATAGATTTAAAGGATGATTGCTTTCATAAATGCTATGAATTTCCCCTGAAGCTGCTGCCACTACAAGATGAATCCTTTTTATGTATTAGTCAGTACAGTACATGGCACATATTGTGAATACACAAAGAATAAGATTAGTCAGAGTGCCATCAGCCCAGGGTTGGGGTCAACTGAACTGGGAAATATATCGATATTCAATTCCAATTCAATTCCAAAGATGAAATGTTTTCCCAATTCCAATTCAATTCCTTTTCTAAAAGTCCAAACAGTCTAATTCCAATTCAATTCCAATTCCATAACCTGAAGACTTAAAAACAAATCTAATTTAATTCAACGTAAATTCTCTACTTCCTGCGGGAATTCAAGACTAGAAATGTCAAATTAAATTGGAATTGACCCCAACCCTGCATCAGGCTATCCTCCAATCGCAAATGCTGACTAATGCTGTGTTCACTAGTCAGTAGAAAACGTTTAAATTTTTAACTGGTTGTAGTTATACACATGCCACATTCAATCAGTTAGTCGGAAATGTACAAGTTTCCTAGTTTGATTGATTTGTTGAATTTCTAAGGCAAAAGATAAATGAACGAGGGTGCTCCAGCTGGTGACGCCTCCACATACAATTTAAGAAAACAATCAAGGATAACAAAATAAAGCTTGAAAGCATATTTCCATTGTAGTCCTTTTGGAGAGGGGCTGCTGACATTAGATCAAAGTTCACCAGCCACAGTCAGCACAGAATTGTTTTTTACTTCCTTGATTTTTGATTTACAATTTATTTAAAAACACATGTTGTCTTTCACAATGATTTTGCATTGTGAGTTGTAAAACTGTCTAAATACACCTGTTATTGCTTTTTAGCCCTGATCAACTTTGAAGGGGATTTCTTAGGATACTCCTCTAACGATACGATGCATGGCCTTGGAGAGCATAAAACCTCATGACCAATTATAGTTCAACCGAGCTTTACCAGCCAAGGTGTTATAGTGGTGATGTCTCTGCTCTCCAATTAGCCACCATGGCAAACAACGATTTGTTTAGTGCATGTGTTAAATGGTGAAAGTGACACCATTGATGGGAAGAGCATCTAACTCTGCTGCCCTTGTGACCCTGTTTATCCGTACCGCTTCAGGTCGTGGGCTTCATCAAAGGGCTTGTGTGTGTGTGTGTGTGTGTGTGTGTGTGTGTGTGTGTGTGTGTGTGTGTGTGTGTGTGTGTGTGTGTGTGTGTGTGTGTGTGTGTGTGTGTGTGTGCATCTATGTAAGTGTGTGTGGTGGGGTTAGGCTGTGTTAAAATCAGCTCCAGGGAGTTAGTTGGTGAGTTGGTTGGGGGCAGAGTCAGGCGCTGCCTGCCTGCTTGGGGATTGGCCAGGTCGGTCGGCTGACTAGACCGACAGACAGATTTTCTCCTGCTGTCTGACGGCTACCAAGCCTAGCGACTTCAAAGACAACCAAGCAATTTGGGCTCACCTCATCTTTGAACCTCACCTGAATTGAGGCGTTCCCTTACAAACTTCCCCTAACCTCCCCTCCATCTCCCTTCCCCCAACATCCCAATCTCCTGGGCTGACATCTGGGAGCAGGCACTGGCAAGCCTGGGTTATGCCTGGCGGTGGGTACTGACAAGAGGAGTGGTGGCAGGCCCTGCCCTCCAACCAGGCGGAATCTTAGGCGCTTAAGACCAGTTAACCCTTGAGAACAGACTAATTTTCAGTATAGGGAGGCACACAATATCAAATCGTTTTTCAAACAAAAACAAGCGTTTCTTATTGAACAATAAGAAGGTCTCCGGTTCAGAATGTTTCATTCCATTTTGTGTCTACTGAACATGACCCAGGCTGTTTGATTGGCTGTGAGGGATGATGGGAAATTCCCTATGGCTTTAAAAGCTGAGTGGATACGGACAGCGTGTTGAATTGCATTGTGTTGCTGGTACACAGAGTGCTATGTGAGAACTGACACAGGAGTGGTAGTGTTTAACAACATAGTGGTGTGCAAGGTCATTGCTCAGCTCAGTTTTCTCTAATTCAAGTTTCAGTATTATGTGCTCATAGAAGCTTTCCTAACGTTATCGGTCATAGAAGCTAACCTTATTGGATCTAGCTGGGCACAAGTATAGACACATTTATTTAAAATACTTTCTGCTGTGAATTGCTGACTTTAATTATTGAAACATTTCACAGAGACTGGAATATGAACATGATTTTTGATTTAATAATCATGATTTCCTTGGTTTAATAATCATATGTGGAGGAGGCAATAATGTTCAGACATATATTATTTGCTCTTAAAGGGCCAATCTGCAGTTCAAACAATAACAAACAATAACAGAGCAAACACCCCACCACTATTTTTGTAAACAGCTGGGGGATGGGGCTTAAATTGTTTACAAACAGTGGAGTAAAACAAGTTTATTATGGGTTCTGATGCGGTAGGACAGATGAACTAAGCTCGTCAGTTATTAGTTATATTCTTCAAAAATCATTGATTTCATTCATCAGAGATTTGCCCTTTACAATGGCCCTGAGCTGAGTGATTGATGACAGTGATTAGTGCTTTCTTATTATTAACGTTGTTCTTCATTGGCTAAGCCCAAAGACGGAATGTATCATCTCCCACCAGGAACGGAGAGAAGGAGAGAGAGACAGAGAAAGAAATAGAGAGAAAATAAGATCTATCCTCCCTGGTTTTACTCTGTACTGTTGCTTTTGGCTGAAAGTTTTTGACTCTGGTCGATTGAGGAGGGATATGTATTCTTTCTCCTCCTTAAAGTAAAGGGGAGGGACTAAATTTTAGAAACAAAAAGAGGGTTGGGATAGAAAAAGAGACAGGACATTTATCATTTGACTCTCTTTGTGTTGGAATAAGTAGGTTACACACACATACACCGACTCCCGACCTCCTGTCCTATATTTTACACACTGTGTGTATTTTGTCTGTGGACTATATTGTTAGGACTAGCTGCTCAATAAAGGCAAGGATTGTTCTTTTTAAAGATGGTTGACAAGCATAGGACGTTGTGTGACTGCAGGTTAACATTATCCCCTAAATCTTGGGAAAAGTGAACAACGCACGCACGCACGCACGCACACACACACGCACACGCACACACGCACACACACACACACACACACACACACACACACACACACACACACACACACACACACACACACACGTTCGCTCGGCTCAGGAATGTTTTCTCGCTCTCCAGACCAATTAGGCCAAAGTGGGTGCGTCTTCAGGCAACCAAGAGGAGGCTTAGTCCTGATGAGGCATCCCTTTGCACCAAAATACTCAGAGATTAGTTTGACAAAAGACTAAGGTGCATTTCCACACCTGTGCCGAAGGGGAACCTAATCCTTCAGCCTTTACAGCACTCTGTAGATACCTAGTAAACACATAGACACGCACCCACCCACATATACACACACACACCACTTTTAACAACCCACACCAGCTAACTGAGAATGCTACTCAACTGATCAAATCTGTGAGTGTCTCTGTCCGTTCTCCCACCAAACCTCAGTTAATCTATCATTTACAGTGCCTTCAGAAAGTATTCACACAGCTTGACTTTTTTCACATTTTGTTGTGTTACAGCCTGAATTTAAATGGATTCAATTGATATTGTTTGTCACTGGCCTACACAATACCCTATAATGTCAAAGTGGAATTGTGTTTTTAGAAATGTTTACAAATTCATTAAAAATGGAAAGTTGACACTTTGCATGGTGTCCACCCAGTCACTACAAAGATACAGGCCTTCTTCCTTATTCTGTTGCTGGAGAGGAAGGAAACTCCTCGGGGATTTCACCATGAGGCCAATGTTGACTTAATAGCAGTTACAGAGTTTAATGGCTGTGACAGGAGAAATCTGAGAATAGATCAACAACATTGTAGTTACTCCACAATATTAAACTCAATGACAGAGTAAAAAGACGAAAGCCTGTATAGAATAAAAACTGTGTTATTATAGGGGCAAATCCAACACAGCACATTACTGAGTACCATTCTTGTATGCTTGTCATTGGCAAGGACTAGGGAGTTTTCCTCTAGGAAAAATTATAGAGGAAAACCAGGTTCAGTCTGCTTTCCAACAGACACTGGGAGATTTTGATTACAACTAGGACAAATGTGTCAAAACAGAAACTGTACTCATATGAAGGTGACATAACATCAAAGAGAGAGTGAAGAGACCAAAGCTGTGTAACATTATTCACCCTATGTAACCCAGCCTTGAAGGCCAGTGTAAGAAGCTCTTCTTGCCCCTAACCACAGATATGGGGTCAGTTTACTTCAGCCCACTGCAAGTCTACACATCTTGGAGCTAGTATATGAAACTGACCTTAAATCAGCAAAGGTTGGCAAATTCAACCAAAACAGCCCCCATTCAATTTTGTTCCCCCTTCATTTTAGAAAGACACCCGAAACACAATATTTCTACCAAAAGTCAAGGGATATACAGTGGCTTGCAAACGTATTCATCCCCCTTGGCATTTTTCCTATTTTGTTGCCTTACAACCTGGAATTAAAATAGATTTTGGGGGGTTTGTATCATTTGATTTACACAACATGCCTACCACTTTGAAGATGCAATTGTTTTTTTTATTGTGAAACAAGCAAGGAAAAATACAAAAAAACTGAAAACTTGAGGGTGCACCCACTCAAAATCAAGCTGCAAGCTTGGCACATCTAGCCACCGGGATTTTTGTCCATTCTTCAACGTAAAACTGCTCCAGCTCCATCAAGTTGGATGGGTTCCGCTGGTGTACTACAATCTTTAAGTCATACCACATATTCTCAATTGGATTGAGGTCTAAGCTTTGACTAGGTCATTCCAAGACATATAAATGTTTCCCCTTAAACCACTCGAGTGTTGCTTTAGCAGTATGCTTAGGGTCATTGTCCTACTGGAAGGTGAACCTCCATCCCAGTCTAAAATCTCTGGAAGATTGAAACAGGTTTCCCTCGAGAATTTTCCTGTACAGTATTTAGCACCATCTGTCATTCTTTCATTTCTGACAAGTTTCCCAGTCCCTGCAGATGGAAAACATCCCCACAACATGATGCTGCCACCACCATGCTACACTGTGGGGATGGTGCTCTTGGGGTGATGCGAGGTGTTGGGTTTGCACCAGACATAGCATTTTCCATAATGGCCAAAAAGCTCAATTTTAGTCTCATCTGACCAGAGTACCTTCTTTCAAATGTTTGGGGAGTCTCCCACATGCCTTTTGACGAACACCAAACGTGTTTGCTTATTTTTTTCTTTAAGCAAAGACCTTTTTTCTGGCCACTCTTCCGCAAAGCCCAGTTCTGTGGAGAGTATGGCTTAAAGTGGTCCTATGGACCAATACTCCAATCTCCGCTGTGGAGCTTTGCAGATCCTTCAGGGTTATCTTTGGTCTCTTTGTTACCTCTCTGATTAATTCCCTCCTTGCCTGGTCTGTGAGTTTTGGTGGGCAGCCCTCTCTTGGCAGGTTTGATGTGGTACCGTATAATTTCTATTTTTTAATAATGGATTTAATGGTGCTCCGTGGGATGTTCAAAGTTTCGGGTATTTTTTATTACCCAACCCTGATCTGTATTTCTCCACAACTTTGTCCCTGACCTGTTTGGAGAGCTCCTTGGTCTTCATGGTGCCGCTTGCTTGGTGGTGCCCCTTTCTTAGTGGTGTTGCAGACTCTGGGGCCTTTCAGAAATGGTGTATATATACTGAGATCACGTGACACTTAGATTGCACACAGGTGGACTTTATTTAACTAATTATGTGACTTCGGAAGGTAATTGGTTGCACCAGATCTTATTTGGGGGTTTTATAGCAACGGGGGTGAATACATATGCATGCACCACTTTTCCCTTCTTTTAAACCTTTTTTTGAAGCAAGTTATTTATTTCATTTCACTTCACCAATTTGGACTATTTTATGTGAAATCCAAATAAACATCCATTGAAATTACAGGTTGTAATGCAACAAATAGGAAAAATGCCTAACGGGGATGAATACTTTTGCAAGGCACTGTATAGGGAGCTCTGAAATTATTGACACCCTTGACAAAGATGGGCAATATGACTATAAAATATATAACTCAAATACTGAGCTACAGGTGCCTTGCGAAAGTATTCGGCCCCCTTGAACTTTGCGACCTTTTGCTACATTTCAGGCTTCAAACATAAAGATGTAAAACTGTATTTTTTTGTGAAGAATCAACAAGTGGGACACAATCATGAAGTGGAACGACATTTATTGGATATTTCAAACTTTTTTAACAAATCAAAAACTGAAAAATTGGGCGTGCAAAATTATTCAGCCCCTTTACTTTCAGTGCAGCAAACTCTCTCCAGAAGTTCAGTGAGGATCTCTGAATGATCCAATGTTGACCTAAATTACTAATGATGATAAATACAATCCACCTGTGGGTAATCAAGTCTCCGTATAAATGCACCTGCACTGTGATAGTCTCAGAGGTCCGTTAAAAGCGCAGAGAGCATCATTAAGAACAAGGAACACACCAGGCAGGTCCGAGATACTGTTGTGAAGAAGTTTAAAGCCGGATTTGGATACAAAAAGATTTCCCAAGCTTTAAACATCCCAAGGAGCACTGTGCAAGCGATAATATTGAAATGGAAGGAGTATCAGCTCTGCAAATCTACCAAGACCTGGCCGTCCCTCTAAACTTTCAGCTCATACAAGGAGAAGACTGATCAGAGATGCAGCCAAGAGGCCCATGATCACTCTGGATGAACTGCAGAGACCTACAGCTGAGGTGGGAGACTCTGTCCATAGGACAACAATCAGTCGTATATTGCACAAATCTGGCCTTTATGGAAGAGTGGCAAGAAGAAAGCCATTTCTTAAAGATATCCATAAAAAGTGTTGTTTAAAGTTTGCCACAAGCCACCTGGGAGACACACCAAACATGTGGAAGAAGGTGCTCTGGTCAGATGAAACCAAAATTGAAATTTTGGCAACAATGCAAAATGTTATGTTTGGCGTAAAAGCAACACAGCTCATCACCCTGAACACACCATCCCCACTGTCAAACATGGTGGTGGCAGCATCATGGTTTGGGCCTGCTTTTCTTCAGCAGGGACAGGGAAGATGGTTAAAATTGATGGGAAGATGGATGGAGCCAAATACAGGACCATTCTGGAAGAAAACCTGATGGAGTCTGCAAAAGACCTGAGACTGGGACGGAGATTTGTCTTCCAACAAGACAATGATCCAAAACATAAAGCAAAATCTACAATGGAATGGTTCAAAAATAAAAATATCCAGGTGTTAGAATGGCCAAGTCAAAGTCCAGACCTGAATCCAATCAAGAATCTGTGGAAAGAACTGAAAACTGCTGTTCACAAATGCTCTCCATCCAACCTCACTGAGCTCGAGCTGTTTTGCAAGGAGGAATGGGAAAAGATTTCAGTCTCTCGCTGTGCAAAACTGATAGAGACATACCCCAAGCGACTTACAGCTGTAATCGCAGCAAAAGGTGACGCTACAAAGTATTAACTTAAGGGGGCTGAATAATTTTGCACGCCCAATTTTTCAGTTTTTGATTTGTTAAAAAAAACTGAAATATCCAATAAATGTCGTTCCACTTCATGATTGTGTCCCACTTGTTGTTGATTCTTCACAAAAAAATACAGTTTTATATCTTTATGTTTGAAGCCTGAAATGTGGCAAAAGGTCGCAAAGTTCAAGGGGGCCGAATACTTTCGCAAGGCACTGTATATTGTATGCAAAAAAATGGGATATTGTATTATTTTATACTAATACAATTGCTTCGAGTCAAATTTGCATGGCTACTACAGCATTCTGTCCAAATTTGCCATTTTTGGTTCCAATCGCCGTGTCTTTGTGAGACGCAGACTAGGTTATCTCCGCATGTGTGGTTCCCACCGTGAAGCATGGAGGAGGAGGTGTGATGTTGTGGGGTTGTTTTGAGGGTGACATTGTCAGTCAAGGCAAACTGAACCAGCATGGCTACAACAGTATTCTGCAGAGATACGCCATCCCGTCTGGTTTGCGCTTAATGGGACTATCATTTGTTTTTCAATGACCCAACACACTGCTAGGCTGTATAAAGGCTATTTGACCAAGACTAAGAGTGATGGAGTGCTGCATCAGATGACCTAACCTCCACAATCACCTGACCTTAACCCAATTGAGATGGTTTGGGATGAGTTGGACCGCACAGTGAAGGAAAAGCAGCCAACAAGTGCTCAGCATATATGGGAACTCCTTCAAGACTTTTGGAAATGCATTCCATGTGAAGCTGATTGAGAGAATGCCAAGAGTGTGCAAAGCTGTCATCAAGGCAAAGGGTGGCTACTTTGAAGAATCTCAGATATAAAATATATTTTAATTAGTTTAACATTTCTTTGGTTACCACATGATTCCATATGTGTTATTTCATAGTTTTGATGCATTCACTATTATTCTACATTGCAGAAAATAGTAAAAATAAACAAAAACTCTGGAATGATGAGTAGGTTTGTCTAAAACTTTTGACTGGTACTGTACTTACTGTATATACAGTAGATATTTTATATTACATTTTTTTGTCTGTTTTGCATGTTATTTTGGCATTAATATGTGTCACATATCAGTTTGCAAACAATGTAAAAAAAAATAAGTAATTGAGCTAATAAAGCCTCATGTAAACGTGGTTTATGTTTTGTTTTCTTGAGTAAGGCAGGTACAAAATGCAGGTGTTACAGCCTAGCTCAGTGCTTTCTGTGGTGGTAGGCGCAACCAGCGTAAGGGTTGGTAATGTTCTCTAGCTGAGCTGTGATTTGCTCAGTGTTCTGTCACTCATGGGGACACTGCGCCACCGCAAAATTTACAAGGGGAAGCTCAAGCATTTAAGCTACTTGGGTGCTGCTTTGGATTTACATTAGAAGTTCCCATCCAAGAAGGCTCACAGTTATTGGCCACAGATAAAATTACGTAAAATCGCGTTATATCTACCGTTGCTTTGATTGGACTGATCATGTCAACATCATACTTTCAAAATCTTAGCTAGCAAGCAAGACAAGCAGTCATCATCATGAATCAAGTCGACAGTCTACTAGCAAATAATTTTCAAACCTTGTCATATGATGAGAAATTATAGATAAAACTCATTGGTGCTCATAGACCATTGGACATGAACATTACACAACATGTTGAAATCACAAATTCAACAATGAGTGTGTCATGGCGTTGGCCTGGGGGGTAGGTTTATGACAGTCATAAATACCTCTTCCCCCCTTTTTCCTCTCTCTACCCTACTGAGGTTACATTTGCAAAACCCTTGGTTAACATAGAGTTTCTGGGAACATCAGAAGGTGGGGGGAAATTAACTGTATTCTGGTAATCCGACCAATGGAACATATGTTGTGGTACTTAATGAATATGATGTCAGTTCGGTTGTCATCTGAGACATTCTCATCAATGACAAGATGACATAAACTCTACAGTGGAAAGTCTACACATCAGAGTAATCGGATTCACATGGAATTGTTAAATTTACATATTTGAATATGAAATTATTCGTGATGGGATGGAATGTGAATTTAGCTTCTAAAATGTGAGATTTGGGTATTATATTATAAATGTGATATTAATTACTGATTATTTTCTCAACGCTACAGAAGTGATACCTCCTAGCCGTTGAGTTAGCAACAGCAGCTGCAAACGCAGGTTAGGAAGGAACAGACAGAGTATCCCATCTACCACACAACGACGTTACTACAACGTATTCAATTGACAACCAGAAACATTCTTCAAAGGACTCGGTTGGGCAAGACGGCCTTCCATCTTCCACCAACCTACCGAAGCGCAGCTCAGAGTAAATATTTATTGCATTTTCCTTTCCAAATGGGCGGTAATTTAGAATGCATAAGATACTGTATTTACGATAGCATAGCTTCGGCCTTTGTTCCTCAGTCTTCCCGATCCTTCACTCAAACCCAGACCCTTTTCTTTTGTTTAACAAGCTGTCATATCTGTTCCGCACGCTAGGGACGTTTTCCTTTATGACGTAATTTGTAATCAAGTTATGATTTAATTATGTGTATGTGTAATTTTGTGTGATTAGTTAGGTATTTAGTAAATAAATGATTAAACCCAATTTTGTATTGCTGATTCAAATTGTTAGCCAGGGTTTGTGCAGATAACCAAGAATTTACAACTTTCAGATGAGACTGAATTAATATTGACTGCTATTGATGTAAAATATTACTAGGTCTTTAAGAGATTATTCGGAAGATAACAGCTCTATAAATATTATTTCGTGGAGCCCGACTCTCTAGTTAATTACATTTACATGATTAGCTCAATCAGGTAATATTAATTACGGAGAAAGGATTTTATAGAATAGCATGTCATATCACTTAATCCGGCAGAGCCAAAGACACGACACGTGGTTAAGAAGGAATCAGTTGCTAACTGCAAGAGTTGCAAAGCAATCACTAACTTGCTATTCAGTGGCGTGTGTGTGTGGTCTGGGTTTAAGGGTCTCTTTTCCAAGCTTAAAAAAATATAACATTCACAAGCAACACCATGGGCTGGAAAAGGTTGAGTACATTGGCCATGCTGTCAATCCAGCATGACTTCTGCCGCTTTCAAAACAACTGGAAACTCGGAACTGGGAAATCTCAGACTTCAGTGACTTCAAGACACCTGGAAAGTTTGATAAAACCGAGCTCCGATTGGGAAAATACGTTTTGAAGGGTCATCCAACTCGGAATTCCATGTCGGGATTCTATGTGTTTTAAAAAGCTATGTGTTTTAAAAAGGAAGTACATGAAGCTGAATGAACTGTTTTGCTGCCAGACAATGCTCCGCTGATAGCCAGGTGTAGCGGTGGTAAGGATTCACTCCATGGTGCTGAAAAGAAAGCTATACTGTTGGGACAGCTTTATGTAGGCCTTAACAGTTTGTGGGCAGTGTTTGTATTTTTATTTATTTTTTTGCCCCACCAAGATTACATGCTATAATCGCCACTGGAATAGTTCCAGTGTTGGATAGCCATAGCCAGCTAGCTAACATAGCATCCCTCTCTGTTTAAGCCAGGTGGTTAAGTAGGCTAAACTAGCTAGCTGAATTTGAAGCTAAATAAGTAAGTGAAAGTGAAAATAATATATTAGGAAATATAGCTAGCTCGCTCTCTCTCTCTGTCAAGGATCAGGAGAAGATCAGTTTCGCAGCAACAAAAGTGTATTACTCAAAATTGGGGGCAGGCAAACGACAGGTCAAAGGCAGGCAGAGGTCAGTAGTCCAGAGCAGAGTCCAAAAGGTACAGAACGGCAGATAGGCTCAGGGTCAGGGCAGGCAGAATGGTCAAAACCGGGAAAGCTAGTAAACAGGAACTAGAGACAGACAGGAGCATGGGAAAAAACGCTGGTAGGCTTGATGAAGCAAAACAAACTGGCAACAGACAAACAGAGAACACAGGTACAAGTACACTGGGGATAATGGGGAAGATGGACAACACCTAGAGGGGGATGGAGACAAGCACAAAGACAGGTGAAACATATCATGGTGTAACACTCTCTTAATTTGTTCATGTTCAACTATTGTCTTTCTATCTCTTTGAATCAACTACTCAACACATTTTATGCACCGCATTGCTAGCTAGCTGTAGCTTATTCTTTCAGTACTAGGTTCATTCTCTGATCCTTTAATTGGTGGACAACATATCAGTTCATCCTGATTCATCCTGATAGGTTGGAGGAAGTCCTCCGGAAGTTGTCATAATTAATGTGTAAGTCTATGGAAGAGGGTGAGAATCATGAGCTATTTTGTATTGAAGTCAATGTACCCAGAGGAGGACAGAAGCTAGCTGTCCTCCGGCTACACCATGGTGCTACCTACAGAGTTCTGCTGAGGCTAGTGTAGATCTTCATCGCAAAACAATGTGTTTTAACCAATTATTTGGTGACGTGAATATATTTAGTATAGTTTTATCTAAAAGGGATAATTTTTTTAAATGTTTCACCATTTTTTTCTTCTGAAATGTATGGGGAGGATGGTCCTTTCCTTCCTCCTCTGAGGAGCCTCCACTGGTGTTGTAACTGTTGCCAAATAATGACATTAACATATATTGCTAAGAATGGTGACTCTTCTAACAGGTCTCAAACCCAGGCCACCAGCACCAATAACAAACACCCTAACCACTGTCCCGATAACGGATATCTCTAAGGCATGTGCTTATTGGGTCAGTATAGTTAGGACCTGTCCAGAACAAACCCTAACCCCTCCTCCCTAGGCACTTGTGTAGATCTGAAACAACTTGATAGGTGCAGGCAACAGGGTGAGTGCGCTCCATAGTACATCTCAGCTCTGTTAAAAGTACATTCAAGAAAATCCTAGTGATTCAGGAGTATCATTAAAACAGGTTAATGTGCCACCAACATTTTGTTTTGTGTATGTTGGTGGGACATTGATGGAATATTCTCCTAACCCATAGAAAACTGGACACATTAATGTTTTTGCCACGTTCCCAGCATACAAGTCTGGAACATTCACATTTTATGTTCTGAGAACATGGCAACCATGTTCTGTGTATTTTTGGTGGGATGTTAATGGAATATTCTCCTAAAAGGTGCTGCATGGCCAATCCGACATCTGCTTTGGTCGTGTAGCATTTACGTTGGTACGGCCTCTGCAGCAGTCAGGGCATTCATTCTTCTTGCGCTTCACAGAGTACCTCAGAGCTGTTGAGCAGAGCTGTTGTGAAGGAAGTTGAGTTTGTGTTTGTGCAGGTACTCCCTCCCCCACCTACTGTCAACCAATCATGTCAATGACATGTCATGTCAATATATGGAGACATTGTTAAAAATATGTGAGGCACATGGCAATGCGGTATGGAACTAAATTTGGCTTCTGCATGCTTCCGGAGGATTCGCATTTGGATCAAGCATAAATTGGCTTTTACCCTCCAAAAACCAGATACATTAATGTTCTTGTAACATTCCCACGAAATGTGTCTAAAATATTTATATCTTGTATTCTGAGAACATGCCAACCATGATCTGTGTATGTTTGGTGGGACGTTGATGGAATATTCTCCTAACCCACGGAAAACTTGACACATAATGTTTACGTTATGTTGCCATGAAACGTGTCTAGAACATTAATATCTAATGTTCTGAGAACATGGCAACCATGTTCTGTGTATGTCTGGTGAGACGTTGATGGAATATTCTCCTAACCAACAAAAAACTGGAAACAAATGGTTTTGCCACGTTCCCATGAAACATTCTGAGAACATGGTAACCATGTTCTGGGTAAGTTCTATTTGACATTAAAGGAATGGTCTCTTGGAAACGTTTCTTTTACTTCACAGGAATATTCCTATGAAAACATTAGATAATGACCTAATGAGATTCTTAAGGGAAAGTTGTGGGAATGTTTGCTTTTGGGTAGGATGATAATTTGGCCGATATTAACTGTGTGTGGTTGGCATTGATTAAGGATTGTTAAGGTTTGGGGCATGGCCACCAGGAGCTTTACAGAACCTGTGAGGGTGACTTCATGTTACTTAGAAGTAATTTAGAGTGTAGATAGGTCATATGACTAAGAAGCGTTGTTCGTGAGGGACATCGCATAGCTCCACACACATATACATTTAGATCCCTGGTCTATTGATGGAAAGTTAAAGGGGTGCAGAGGAGGTGGAGCTGATCAATTATGGTGCACAAAGACCACTATCTTACAGTCACCAGCCACCATAAATGATCACATACAGCAAGTTTTACCATCCTATGGTGCCTCTCGTTTGCTTTATAGACATTGGGATTACAGCACAGTTTCCCAGATTAAGGCATGAGTCACTCCAGCATGAGAGCTAATTCTTCATTTCAGGTGTCACATGGTTGTTAGCCAAATAAATAAACTCAGCAAAAGAAGAAATGTCCCTTTTTCAGGACCCTGCCTTTCAAAGATAATTCGTAAAAATCCAAATAACTTCACAGATCTTCATTGTAAAGGGTTTAAACACAGTTTTCCATGCTTGTACAATTAATCATAAACAATTAATGAACATGCACATGTGGAACGGTCGTTAAAGACACTAACATCTTACAGACGGTAGGGAATTAAAATCACAGTTATGAAAACTTAGCAAACTAAAGAGGCCTTTCTAAGGACTCTGAAAACACCAATAGAAAGATGCCCAGGGTCCCTGCTCCTCTACGTGAACATGCCTTAGATATGCTACAAGGAGGCATGAGGACTGCAGATGTGGCCAGGGCAATAAATTGCAATGTCCGTACTGTGAGACGTCTAAGACAGTGCTACAGGGAGACAGGATGGACAGCTGATCGTCTTTGCAGTGGCAGACCACGTGTAATAACACCTGCACAGGATCATTACATCCGAACATCACACCTGCGGGACAGGTATGTTTTAGTTAGTGATTACTGTCTTATTTCACTGTAGAGCCTCCAGCCCAGCTCAATATGCCTTAGCTTGCCCTTCTGTTCCACCCCCACACATGAGGTGACCTCACCTGGCTTAAACGGTGCCTCTAGAGACAACACCACTCTCACAGTCACTCAATGCCTTGGTTTACCTCCACTGTGTCCACATCCTACCCCTTTTCTGTACATTATGCCTTGAATCTATTTTTCTGCACCCAGAAATCTGCTCCTTTTACTCTCTGTTCCGAACACACACGACGACCAGTTCTTATAGCCTTTAGCCGTACCCTTATCCTACTCCTCCTCTGTTCCTCTGGTGATGTAGAGGTTAACTCAGGCTGTGCAGCCCCTAGCTCCACTCCCATTACCCAGGCGCTCTCATTTGTTGACTTTTGTAACTGTAAAAGCCTTGGTTTCATACATGTTAACATTAGAAGCCTCCTCCCTAAGTTTGTTTATTCACTGCTTTAGCACACTCCGCCAACCCGGATGTCCTAGCCATGGCTGAATCCTGGCTTAGGAAGGCCACCAAAAACCCTGAAATTTCCATCCCCAACTATAACATTTTCCGACAAGATAGAACTGTCAAAGGGGGCGGAGTTGCAATCTACTGCAGAGATAGCCTGCAAAGTTCCGTCATACTATCCAGGTCTGTGCCCAAACAATTCTAGCTTCTACTTTTAAAAATCCACCTTTCCAGAAACAAGTCTCTCACTGTTGCCGCTTGTTATAGACCCCCTTCAGCCCCCAGCTGTGCCCTGAACACCATATGTGAATTGATTGCCCCCCCATCTATCTTCAGAGTTCGTACTGTTAGGTGACCTAAACTGGAACATGCTTAACACCCCGGCCGTCTTACAATCTAAGCTAGACGCCCGCAATCTCATACAAATTATCAATGAACCTACCAGGTACAACCCTTAATTCGTAACCATGGGCACCCTCTTAGATATCATCCTGACCAACTTGCCCTCTAAATACACCTCTGCTGTCTTCAACCAGGATCTCAGCTATCATTGCCTCATTGCTTGCGTGCGTAATGGGTCAAACGACCACCCCTCATCACTGCCAAACGCTCCCTAAAACACTTCAGCGAGCAGGCCTTTCTAATAGACCTGGCCCAGGTATCCTGGAAGGATGTTGACCTCATCCCGTCAGTAAAGGGTGCCTGGTTGCTCTTTAAAAGTGCTTTCCTAACTATCTTAAATAAGCATGCCCGATTCAAAAAAAAAATGTATAACTAAGAACAGATATAGCCCTTGGTTCACCCCAGACTTGACTGCCCTTGACCAGCACAAAAGCATCCTGTGGCGGTCTGCATTAGCATCGAATAGCCCGCGCGATATGCAACTTTTCAGGGAAGTCAGGAATCAATATACTCAGTCAATTAGGAAAGCTAAGGCTAGCTTTTTCAAACAGAAATTTGCATCCTGTAGTTTAGTTCAAAAAAGTTTTGGAACACTGTAAAGTCCATGGAGAATAAGAGCACCTCCTCCCAGCTGCCCACTGCACTGAGGATAGGAAACACTGTCACCACCGATAAATCTATGATAAATCCCGCATTTCAATAGGCATTTTTCTATGGCTGGCCATGCTTTCCACCTGGCTACCCCTACCCCGGCCAACATCTCACCACCCCCTGAAGCAACTTGTCCCGCTTCTCCTTCACCCAAATCCAGATAGCTGATGTTCTGAAAGAGCTGTCTAGACAATCTGGACCCTCTCTCTCTAAAATGATCTGCCGACATTGTTTCAAACCATATTACTAGCCTATTTAGCCTCTTTTTCATATCGTCTGAGATCCCCAATGATTGGAAAGCTGCCGCAGTCATCCCCCTCTTCAAAGGATGTGGCACCCTAGACCCAAACTGTTTTAGACCTATATCCATCCTGCCCTGCCTTTCTAAAATATTCGAAAGCCAAGTTAGCAAACAGATCACCGACCATTTCGAATCCCACCGTACCTTCTCCACTACGCAATCTGGTCACAGGTGCACCTCAGCCATGCTCAAGGTCCTAAACGATATCATAACGCCATCTATAATAGACAGTACTGTGCAGCCGTATTCATAAACCTGGCCAAGGCTTTCGACTCTGTCAATCACTGCATTCTTGTTGGCAGACTCAATAGCCTTGATATAACTGCTTTTTCTGGTTCACCAACTACTTCTTCAGAGTTCGTAGAGATAGAGTTCATCAAATCGGAGGGCCTGTTGTCCGGACCTTTGACATTCTCTATGGGGTTGCCACAGGGTTCAATTCTCGGGCCGACTCTCGTCTCTGTATATATCAATGATGTCGCTCTTGTTGCTGATGATTCTCTGATCCTCTTCTACACAGACAACACCATTCTGTATACATCTGGCCCTTCTTTGGACACTGTGCTAATAAAACTCCAAACGAGCTTCAATAATCCTTCCAAGGCCTCCAACTGCTTTTAAATGCAAGTAAAACTAAGTGCATGATCTTCAACCGATTGCTGCATCACTACTCTAGATTTTTATGATTTTTAATAGGTTCAAAAAGTTGGTTGAAAATACACTTGCACTTACGAGCTTAGATGGTTCTCAAATTAATCAGGTCTCTGCATATAAATACTTAGGGATATGGTTGGATGATAAACTGTCTTTTAAAATGCATATTGATGAACTTTGTAAATGGCTAAAAATCAAGCTAGGCTTTCTCTATGGAAACAGGACATGCTTGTCCTTTACAAATAGAAGACAAATTGTGTAAGTCTGTTATAGATTATGGTGATATTATTTACATGCATGTTACGGCATCAACACTTAAATCGCTGGATGCTACTTATCATTGCGCACTTAGGTTTATTACGGGTGTTAGCTACAGAACTCACCACTGTGTTACCTAACATAATGCGGGTTGGACTTCGCTGTCCGTGAGATGAGAACAACATGATCTCGTGTTTGTCTATAAAGCACTTCTGAATAAGCTACCTTCTTATTGATCATCACTCATCAATATTATAATTATAATTCCTTAAACCAGGTCTCAAGGATGGATTACACTTGAGGCCCATGCGATTTCCACAGAGTTGGGTATGGCTGCCTTTTCCTGTTACACTCCTTGCCTATGGAATAGCCTTCAGACTAAACTTAAACTTGAGACTCTTGTCCCCCTTGCTCATTTTAAATATTTATTGGAGCATTTGTTTTTGTATTGCTTGTAACTGTTTCGGGTAATGCAAGTTCTTGTGCTGTTAGTAGAATAACCTATGTGTAAATTAAATCTGTTGTTGTATTTTTTATTTATTATTGTATTATCTGTGATTGTTTCGTTTGTCTTGTTTAGTTTTTTAATCATTTTACCTAAACTGTATGTGTAAACATGTATACGCAGGGCCCAGCTGTAAAAAAGACCTTGGTCTCAGTCTGTGTTCCTTGTTGAAATAAAGGTATAATAATTATTTTATTTACAGATATGAAATATTGATTAATATGTGCAAAATGTGTAATTTGCATAGGCCTATACAATATAATGCCTAAACTTAATAAAACCATCTTAATTAATTTACAGAGCACATGGGCTACATTTAGATTTTCCTATGTAGGCGCACTTCAAATGTGGGCTACCTATAGACTATTTTACAGCAACTTGCAATGATTTAATTTAATCAAAATCTGATCTGAGCAAATACTAAAAGGCAACCTTCCCACTGTCCACATACGTCAATTCAGCGTCTATTCCACATTGGTTCAACAGCATGTCATTGAAATTAGGTGGAAACAACGCTGATTCAACCAGTATGCTCAGTATGTCTTTGTTTTAGTATGGTCAGGTGGGTGGGTTGTCTATGTTTGTTTTTCTATGATTTGGGATTTCTGTGTTTGGCCTGGTATGGTTCTCAATCAGAGGCAGCTGTCAATTGTTGTCCCTGATTGAGAACCATATTTAGGTAGCCTGTTTTCACCCTTGAGTTGTGGGTGAATGTTTTCTGTTTTGTGTCTGCACCAGACAGAACTGTTTCGGTTTCATTTCGTTCTCTTTGGGGTTTTTTTACTTCTGAGTTGTAATAAATATCATGAACACTTACCACGCTGCGCATTGGTCCTCCGATCCTTCCTACTACTCCTCCTCGTCAGAGGAGGAAGAAGAAACCCGTTACAGTAGGCTAATGTGCTCACTCAGATTATTCCTCAAAAAGTATGGGTGCAGAACCCCGATTAATGAAGTCCACAATAAATTAGATGGACAGACAGCACACCAAAAGCATGGCAAATGGCAAATAGGCAAATCCATTGATTAATGAAGACTAATTGCTGATGCTTTTGGTTGCCTGTGGTGTGGCTCACACACCTAGTCACTCTCACTGATGCACAGGCACACTTTCGATGTTCTTATTTTGCCCACTTGATCTGTCAGCATGGGGTTTAAAAAACACAACAACAACAAAAACACTAAATGCCTGTAAAGTAGAAACTGCATGAGAAAAATAGACATTTGTGGTCCCTACAGGTGTAGCCATAATAGTTATGGCCAGGCTGTGGCTGATTACTCTATATGGCACAAGTATTAGTCTCATGTTACATTTGCCTTGGTACATTTACATTTACATTTAAGTCATTTAGCAGACGCTCTTATCCAGAGCGACTTACAAATTGGTGAATTCACCTTCTGACATCCAGTGGAACAGCCACTTTACAATAGTGCATCTACATCATTTAAGAGGGGGGGGTGAGAAGGATTACTTATCCTATCCTAGGTATTCCTTGAAGAGGTGGGGTTTCAGGTGTCTCCGGAAGGTGGTGATTGACTCCGCTGTCCTGGCGTCGTGAGGGAGTTTGTTCCACCATTGGAGGGCCAGAGCAGCGAACAGTTTTGACTGGGCTGAGCGGGAACTGTACTTCCTCAGTGGTAGGGAGGCGAGCAGGCCAGAGGTGGATGAACGCAGTGCCCTTGTTTGGGTGTAGGGCCTGATCAGAGCCTGGAGGTACTGCGGTGCCGTTCCCCTCACAGCTCCGTAGGCAAGCACCATGGTCTTGTAGCGGATGCGAGCTTCAACTGGAAGCCAGTGGAGAGAGCGGAGGAGCGGGGTGACGTGAGAGAACTTGGGAAGGTTGAACACCAGACGGGCTGCGGCGTTCTGGATGAGTTGTAGGGGTTTACTGGCACAGGCAGGGAGCCCAGCCAACAGCGAGTTGCAGTAATCCAGACGGGAGATGACAAGTGCCTGGATTAGGACCAGGCACTTGGTAGATAGGAGCCCTGAGGAGCTTCAATGTTTCTTCTATTTTATTCAACTTCATTATCAATTGCATCGAACAAAGCTAATTGGCCACCAGCGGCTAAACCATGTTGAAGATCACATGTTTTAAAACAGCGATTAATTCCATCCCAGAATAGACCTGAGATTGGGTCCAAACTTTAAACCGGAAGGAAATTATATCCAGGTCTACATTTTTAGACTGACTCCAATTGTGTATGAAGACAGATTTTATATACTGTAAATTGTAGCTCTTTCTTTGTATCATATATCATTGTATCTCTGTGCACACACACACACACACACACACACACACACACACACACACACACACACACACACACACACACACACACACACACACACACACACACACACACACACACACACACACACCACACACACACACACACACACACACACACGTGGGAGCAGAGACGCCAAGCAGTCTGGGCTGAGTTGAGAAGTATTGTTATTAACTTTTTTTCTCCAGTGTGAATAAAAGCCACAGTAAGGGTACATCCCTGCTCCATAGCTGCAGGGCCTGGTTTTGTTCTCCTCCATAATGCACACATAATTACAGTCTTAACGAGAGGCTGAGCCTCCCCTGCTCACTCTCTTTCTCTCTCTCTCATCTGTCCCTCACCTTGCACAGCTATGACAAGTGTCCACGACTCCACCTAGCTACCTACACATGTCCCAAAACAATTGCTTGGTACCAGGTCACCAGTTTGGTAACCCTGCTATCACTTGCTCCCAGCAATGTCCATCCCTCTATCGTTAGAGCATTTTTGCCCTTTCATCCCTCAATCTGCATCCTTTCATTGGAAATACCTCTCAATTTAATTTCACTCTCATCAATACCTCTGTTAGATATTTGCACTAGCTGTAAGTCGCTCTGGATAAGAGCGTCTGTTAAATGACTGAAATGTAAATGTATATAAGAAAGGACATCGTTTTCATACTGTTGAGCTGAGGAAAGTTGGTAGTAGCTTTCATCCCAGAGTCAAGGTGATGTGTGCATCATCAGCAACATGAGAATAGAGAGATTTTATACCAGATAATGATATGACCCTGGGGGAACAGCTCAACAGGAAATAGACCTAGAACTGAACCCTGTGGGACACCACAGTCTTGAATCTACATCCTGAACTTACAAGTCAGTGGTATGTCTGTCAACCAAAGGGTAATATCTATGCCATGCTCTTAGGGAGTACAAGACAAATCACCTTTAATATATTTTGTTTGTTGCCCTGTGGCAAATTACATTCTAATATTCACAATGCCAGTGAATAGCATATGGTGTTAGATTCTTGAGTTTGCGCATGGTGATTGATGACTTGTGGTTGATGTATACTGTGCCACACTGAGTCGAGAGGGGTGGTATACTAATGCAGAGGCATGGCCTTACAGAATCTGTAGAGATCCTGCAAAACAAAATAAGAATACTGTTTTAATGAGTAGACATGAAGACAGCTTTGTGAGAAAATGTCCATGTAGATTCAGTCAATCCCCACTGGCCTTAAATTTGAGGCTGATGAACAGACTGACACACAAGATGTGTCACAATGTGTGAACCCATGATTTCAACTCAAACACATAGGGGACTAATATATCATGACTCATGACATTTCTATATTACATTGTGCATCTATCCATGCTAGACTTCAAGATTAGCATGATGTGGTGATAGAAATGCTACTACGGGGGTTCAAGGTTTAGGGGTGACATACAAATCAACACATTGAACCCCCCCCCCAAAAGGAAGTTTTACAGCCAAACATTATATTATAAATGTGATATTAATTACTGATTATTTTCTCAACGCTATTGGCACAGTGAGCATGGTCCCAGTGTAGTTCAATTAACCTTCCGGCTGGTCTTGGATAAAAACCCACGAGCTGGCAACATAGAGGTAAAATGACATGGTTCATGCGAGGGGGAGGGCGTGTCCGGTGATTACTGAGGTGAAATCAGAGCACGGAATGTTGGTGCGAGATGAAAGCGCAGGAATCTATCATTCTCGACACGTCATTTTTTGGCGTAATAACACCAGTCCTTCGGCAGAAGACAACAAACATGAACTTCTGAAGTCGAGAGAGGCATTACTGTAGGCTTTTTCTTGGATCTCAGCACAGGGATAAAAGTACAATGTGAATTTCACAATGGAACCTGTTACGACGTCTTATCTTCAGAAGACCAATATTTATCGTTCAGACTAATTATTTTCAGTAGGCTATATAGACCTAGCTTGTTTGCAATAGCCTATACAAAGACTGCATACAAACTAATAATTTACTAAGATCAATTAGCCTAAATTTGGCCTATGCAATTTACAACAACATGGCATCATGTCCATAGAACAAACCAATTCTTTATTTGTGCAGCAATCCAAGTAAACACTAAATTACACTACTTTAAGGTGCATGTAGCCTATTGAGTTAGGCTTTCCATTGGGTTCCAATTCTATTATAGGCTACAAGTTGACATTTGGTGAATCTAAATGTGCAAACGTATTGGCTCATTGCATGGTAACGTGGTTACATTGTTGGCCGCTTGCCAGCCAAGTGGATATTGCGATTTGTTTTCACTTCAAAGTGCTTTAGTTTGTTAAACTCCAAATCTATTTTGCATGAAGAAACAACCGGTCATTCATCACAAACTTTGTGAATACCTGGGTTTTCATAATGCAGAAAGACTGCATTTAATCAGTGGACGCCACTAATTTTATTACAGTTCACCTGTCATAATTGTTTTCTTTACTAAAGTAAAGGTTAAGTATTGTTATTATTATTGTTAAAGGTACTGCATAGGTGTAAACATAATTGTTTTAGCTAGAGATAGCACTTGTATAGCCTAAGAAAGTAGAAGAAATGTGCAGAAACTAGTTTTGAATGCATTTTATTTAAGGGAAACAATAACACTCATGAACTTTTTTGGCAAAATAGTGATAGTCTTAGAGTTGAGGTCGGAAGTTTACATACACCTTAGCCAAGTACATTTAAACTCAGTTTTTCACAATTCTTGACATTTAATCCAAGTAAAAAGACACTGTTTTAGGTCTGCTAGGATCACCACTTTATTTTAATTAAGAATGTGAAATGTCAGAATAATAGTAGAGAGAATGATTTATTTCAGCTTTTATTTCTTTCATCACATTCCCAGTGGGTCAGAAGTTTACATACACTCAATTAATATTTGGTAGCATTGCCTTTAAATTGTTTAACTTGGGTCAAACATTTCACAAGCTCCACAAGTTTCCACAATACGTTGGGTGAATTTTGGCCAATTCCTCCTGACAGAGCTGGTGTAACTGAGTCAGGTTTTTTAGGCCTCCTTGCTCGCACACGCTTTTTCAATTCCGCCGACAAATGTTCTTTTGGATTTGAGGTCAGGGCTTTGTGATGGCCGCTCCAATATCTTGACTTTGTTGTCCTTAAGCCATTTTGCCACAACTTTGGAAGTATGCATGGGGTCATTGTCCATTTGGAAGACCCATTTGTGACCAAGCTTTAACTTCATGACTGATGTCTTGAGATGTTGCTTCAATAAATCCACATAATTTTCCTGCCTCATGATGCCATATATTTTGTGAACACCATAATACCCTCCAAGCTCGTCATCAAGCTCGAGACCCTGGGTCTCGACCCCGCCCTGTGCAACTGGGTACTGGACTTCCTGACGGGCCGCCCCCAGGTGGTGAGGGTAGGCAACAACATCTCCACCCCACTGATCCTCAACACTGGGGCCCCACAAGGGTGCATTCTGAGCCCTCTCCTGTACTCCCTGTTCACCCACGACTGCGTGGCCACGCACGCCTCCAACTCAATCATCAAGTTTGTGGACGACACAACAGTGGTAGGCTTGATTACCAACATCGACGAGACGGCCTACAGGGAGGAGGTGAGGGCCCTCGGAGTGTGGTGTCAGGAAAATAACCTCACACTCAACGTCAACAAAACTAAGGAGATGATTGTGGACTTCAGGAAACAGCAGAGGGAACACCCCCCTATCCACATCGATGGAACAGCAGTGGAGAGAGTAGCAAGTTTTAAGTTCCTCGGCATACACATCACAGACAAACTGAATTGGTCCACTCACACAGACAGCATCGTGAAGAAGGCGCAGCAGCGCCTCTTCAACCTCAGGAGGCTGAAGAAATTCAGCTTGTCACCAAAAGCACTCACAGACTTCTACAGATGCACAATCGAGAGCATCCTGGCGGGCTGTATCACCGCCTGGTACGGCAACTGCTCCGCCCTCAACCGTAAGGCTCTCCAGAGGGTAGTGAGGTCTGCACAACGCATCACCGGGGCAAACTACCTGCCCTCCAGGACACCTACACCACCCGATGTTACAGGAAGGCCATAAAGATCATCAAGGACATCAACCACCCGAGCCACTGCCTGTTCACCCCGCTATCATCCAGAAGGCGAGGTCAGTACAGGTGCATCAAAGCAGGGACCGAGAGACTGAAAAACAGCTTCTATCTCAAGGCCATCAGACTGTTAAACAGCCACCACTAACATTGAGTGGCTGCTGCCAACACACTGACACAACTCCAGCCACTTTAATAATGGGAATTGATGGGAAATGATGTAAAATATATCACTAGCCACTTTAAACAATGCTACCTAATATAATGTTTACATACCCTACATTATTCATCTCATATGTATACGTATATACTGTACTCTATATCATCTACTGCATCTTTATGTAATACATGTATCACTAGCCACTTTAACTATGCCACTTTGTTTACATACTCATCTCATATGTATATACTGTACTCGATACCATCTACTGTATCTTGCCTATGCTGCTCTGTACCATCACTCATTCATATATCTGTATGTACATATTCTTTATCCCCTTACACTTGTGTATAAAACAGTAGTTTTGGAATTGTTAGTTAGATTACTTGTTGGTTATTACTGCATTGTCGGAACTAGAAGCACAAGCATTTCGCTACACTCGCATTAACATCTGCTAACCATTTGTATGTGACAAATAAAATTTGATTTGATTTGAAGTGCACCAGTCCCTCCTGCAGCAAAGCACGCCCACAACATGATGCTGCCCACCCCGTGCTTCACGGTTGGGATGGTGTTCTTTGACTTGCAAGCCTGCCCCTTTTTCCTCCAAACATAACGATTGACAAACAGTTATATTTTTGTTTCATCAGACCAGAGGACATTTCTCCAAAAAGTACCATCTTTGTCCCCATGTGCAATTGCAAACCGTAGTCTGGCTTTAATGTGGTTTTGGAGCAGTGGCATCTTCCTTGCTGAGCAGCCTTTCAGGTTATGTGAATATAGGACTCATTTTACTGTGTATATAGATACTTTTGTACTTGTTTCCTCCAGCATCTTCACAAGGTCCTTTGCTGTTGTTCCGAGATTGATTTTCACTTTTTGCACCAAAGTACGTTCATCTCTAGGAGACGGAACACGTCTCCTTCCTGAGTGGTATGACGACTGCGTGGTCCCATGGTGTTTATACTTGCGTACTATTGTTTGTACAGAGGAACGTGGTACCTTCAGGTGTTTGGAAATTGTTCCCAAGGATGACCCAGGCTTGTGGAGGTCTACAATTTTTTTCTGAGGTCTTGGCTGATTTATTTTGATTTGCCAATGATGTAAAGAAAAGAGGCACTGAGTTTGAAGATAGTGCTTGAAATACATCCACAGGTACACATCCAATTCACTCAAATTATGCCAATTAGACTATCAGAAGCTTCTAAATCCAATCTGTAAACAATTTTTGGAAAAATTACTTGTGTCATGCACAAAGTAGATGTCCTAACCGACTTGCCAAAAGTATAGTTTGTCAACAAGAAATTTGTGGAGTGGTTGAAAAACGAGTTTTAATGATTCCAACCTAAGTGTATGTAAACTTCCAACTTCAACTGTGTATACTGTACAATGAGGAATTCAACAACAAAATACTAGTCTTCTCCCATTTTTTTAACCATTGCCCAAACCCACAAGGTGTATAAACAACAACAATAAATAACAATAAAATAATATAATAGATACAAAACATAAACGTGAAGAACATAAATCAACCAACTCTAATTAGCATATGTAGGAAGTGTTTGTGAAAGTGTGTGTGCATGGCCTTTGCAGATGTATTTCTCACATATGCAGCATATAGTATTTGTTTTACAGTCCTTCTTTGGTGTGCAGAATTGGCATCTCCTCTTCTTGCCTTCCCCAGCTGCAGCCTCAGGTGGATCAGGACAAGATTCAGCCCCCAGAAAAGCTTTCACAAGCGCTGCAGAGGCTGCTGTGCGGGGGAGGCACTCCCTTCTTTGAATGTGTGGGGTTACAAGTGCCTTTCCCAGCTTCTCCAGGAACACCCTCCTCTTGTTTCACTTATCAGGCATCCAGGTAGGGTTGATCTTGTTCCATATCACGAAGGAATTGTATGAGGACACATCAAATATGTTATGGAAGATGACTAGGGGCCAGCGGGCAGTCATCCTACAGTTGTAAGTTCCAATCACCTTGTCCAGGTTGTCCACACCTCCTTTGTTGTGGTTGTAGTCCAGGATGATGGCTGGCTTCCTGTCCTCACCATCACTGATCTCAGCTGCGTTTTGTGCAGTGTGCTCAGGAGGACCACATTCTTGTTCCTCCTGGATATCTGAAAAAATCTGATCTACGACCTTTTGGGCACTGAAACGTGCACTCATGGCCTCAGCAAAGAGAGGACTGGGGGGACTGTCATCTGCAGCACCTTTACAGCCTCTGACTGCATTCCCCATTAGTAAACAATGCTTTCAAGAAAATTGTATTTTGTCTGAAATGCTGTTTATTTTGTCTGAAATGGTTTTTATTTTGTCTGTGAACTTGAGTCATGTGTGGAGTCATGGAGGGTAGATGCTTCACATGCACAAGAAGGTTTTAGTTTTGTCTGAGTTCAAGCAGTAGCACACAATCTCAATTTCTCATAGTGTGTGTGTGTGTGTGTGTGTGTGTGTGTGTGTGTGTGTGTGTGTGTGTGTGTGTGTGTGTGTGTGTGTGTGTGTGTGTGTGTGTGTGTGTGTGTGTGTGTGTGTGTGTGTGTGTGTGTGTGTGTGTGTGTGTGTGTGTGTGTGTGTGTGTGTGTGTGTGTGTGTGTGTGTGTGTGTGTGTGTGTGCGTGTGTGTGTGTGTTTCTGTTTTTTGTGGTGTGTAAATTATTTTATAACTGCTGGGTCAAAAATGACCCTAAGACAGTCTTTGTGCCCTGGTGGTGTACAGCTTTCATGGAAATATGAACAAAGGTGATGTTTCACTTTTTCTAATGTTGGGGTCATTCTCAGAAAAGTCATCACATTTCAAGTTGAAAAAATATAATTTAAGGGGTTTTCTCTGCTGTTAAAATTAGTGGAGGGCAATTTTTACCCTTAAGAAAACACAAGGGTTAAGCCTACTCTGCATTTGTATCCTCCTAAAACAGATGTGTGATGTGTTATGTAATGATGTTATCATGCATTTTCATGTATTTCTTGCAATAAACAAATTGTCACGATCGTTGGTTGAATTAATGGACCAAGGAGCAGCATGCATAGAGTTCCACATGTTTATTAGATTAAACTCAGAAAACAATAAAGCGCAAAACGAAACGTGAAACTAATGTAGTGCTCACAGGCTACTAGTTGACTTAAATGTAAATGTAGACATAGACAAGATCCCACAAAAAAACCCAGTGGGAAAAGGCTGCCGAAATACACTGCTAAAAAAAATAAAGGGAACACTTAAACAACACAATGTAACTCCAAGTCAATCACACTTCTGTGAAATCAAACTGTCCACTTAGGAAGCAACACTGATTGACAATACATTTCACATGCTGTTGTGCAAATGGAATAGACAACAGGTGGAAATTATAGGCAATTAGCAAGATACCCCCAATAAAGGAGTGGTTCTGCAGGTGATGACCACAGACCACTTCTCAGTTCCTATGCTTCCTGGCTGATGTTTTGGTCACTTTTGAATGCTGGTGGTGCTTTCACTCCAGTGGTAGCATGAGACGGAGTCTACAACCCACACAAGTGGCTCAGGTAGTGCAGCTCATCCAGGATGGAACATCAATGCGAGCTGTGGCAAGAAGGTTTGCTGTGTCTGTCAGCGTAGTGTCCAGAGCATGGAGGCGCTACCAGGAGACAGGCCAGCACATCAGGAGATGTGGAGGAGGCCGTAGGAGGGCAACAACCCAGCAGCAGGACCGCTACCTCCGCCTTTGTGCAAGGAGGAGCAGGCGGAGCACCGCCAGAGCCCTGCAAAATGACCTTCAGCAGGCCACAAATGTGCATGTGTCTGCTCAATTGGTCAGAAACAGACTCCATGAGGGTGGTATGAGGGCCCGACGTCCAAAGGTGGGGGTTGTGCTTACAGCCCAACACCGTGCAGGACGTTTGGCATTTGCCAGAGAACACCAAGATCGGCAAATTCGCCACTGGCGCCCTGTGCTCTTCACAGATGAAAGCAGGTTCACACTGAGCACATGTGACAGACGTGACAGTCTGGAGACGCCATGGAGAACGTTCTGCTGCCTGCAACATGCTCCAGCATGACCGGTTTGGCGGTGGTCAGTCATGGTGTGGTGAGGCATTTCTTTGGGGGGCCGCACAGCCCTCCTTGTGCTCGCCAGAGGTAGCCTGACTGCCATTAGGTACCGAGATGAGATCCTCAGACCCCTTGTGAGACCATATGCTGGTGCGGTTGGCCCTGGGTTCCTCCTAATGCAAGACAATGCTAGACCTCATGTGGCTGGAGTGTGTCAGAAGTTCCTGCAAGAGGAAGGCATTGATGCTATGGACTGGCCCGCCCGTTCCCCAGACCTGAATCCAATTGAGCACATCTGGGACATCATGTCTCGCTCCATCCACCAACGCCACGTTGCACCACAGACTGTCCAGGAGTTGGCGGATGCTTTAGTCCAGGTCTGGGAGGAGATCCCTCAGGAGACCATCCACCACCTCATCAGGAGCATGCCCAGGCATTGTAGGGAGGTCATACAGGCACGTGGAGGCCACACACACTACTGAGCCTCATTTTGACTTGTTTTAAGGACATTACATCAAAGTTGGATCAGCCTGTAGTGTGGTTTTCCACTTTAATTTTGAGTGGGACTCTCAATCCAGACCTCCATGGGTTGATAAATTTGATTTCCAATGATAATTTTTGTGTGATTTTGTTGTCAGCACATTCAACTATGTACAGAATTTAATAAGAATATTTCATTCATTCAGATCTAGGATGTGTTATTTTAGTGTTCCCTTTATTTTTTTGAGCAGTGTATGATCCCCAATCAGAGACAACATAGACAGTTGCCTCTGATTGGGAACCATACCAGGCCATCATAGAAATGAAAAAAACTAGACTACCCACCCTTGTCACACCCTGACCTAACCAAAATATAGAATAAAAATGATCTCTAAGGTCAGGGCGTGACACAAATAGTGAAAATGATTGTGTTACACAAATATGAATATGGCGAACCAATTGATATGTCAACATTCGTTTTTGACTAAATGTTTCAATATTATTTGAAAGAAATATAAGCCATCATTATGGGATAGGCCTATTTATTTCCACGGAATAGCAGGCGTTGGAACATGATTACATAGTCTACAATATGAGGATGAATGGTCTACCATAACGACTACAGTATTATTTTTATTTTCGTATTACTGTGTAGGCTAGTGTAGTGTAGGCTAGTGTAGGCTAATAGTTAGGCTATCAAAATTATTCAGGGAGTCTCTGTCCTGAAACGTTAGCTTCTGCGCGTTGCTCAATTGTTACCAAAAGCAGCATAGGCTAGAGCTCTGGCATAGGCTATGTTCCTACACGTTGACAGCAACCTGTGTCATTTAGACTTGTGACTGAATTACATGAAGTGACAACTCTAAATGTGCCATTTAGGCCTAATGATTTAGAGCGTCTTCGGCGCTACATCTGTCATGCGCTGGGCCCGGGCCGGCGTGCGAGTTGATATCTATCGTCATCCATCTGTCTGCAACCTACAGACATAGATTACACATGACCGACTATGTAATGGCTTCCAGTCGAAGGTGAAAGTCTTCTTTCATCACGGACAAGGTTGATAGAAAGGGGCAGCCTCTCTTCCTTCTTCAGAAACTATCAGCAATTACAACGTGTCCTCTCACCAAGTACAACCTCCTAAAGAATGGTTTCCCATTTGTTGCATTTTTGTTTAAAAAACATGAATCTTGTATGTTGTGTGTTATACATGTGCTGGGAAATAATATATGTGTGTGTGTGTGTGCGTATTTGATGTTTTATCTTGATGTGCATCTGAGCGTTTTGATTAAGTCACATTTACAACGGTATTATAGCCACTGTGTTGAGCTTCTGTGCCCTCCCTTGAGTCTAGGTATGCGTAGGCTAAATCACGCATTGGCGCCAGGTGTAAATTCAATGTATAGGCTTATCATGTAGCTATGTGTATTGCGTATTAATTAGGCAGGTATACATATATAATAATTGATTATCCTATGGCCTAACTTGCGCACAAAAGGTTTGTCCTTACGTAAAAACATCGCTGGCAAAGTTGTCAAGTTTGTTTACAATCTTTGCAAACGCTAAAAGGCTACATAACAAAATCTAAACATACTTGACATTAGATTAGCCTAGTTAATATCTGTTACAGTAGGCCTATCTTCTCATTTAGCATACATTGTTTCCAAATTATGCTGCATTGAAATGTCATTACTGCCCAAACTGGAAGACGGACTTGTAGTTTGTATTAATCTTGTATGGTTTGGCCTCCGGGCAGGATGACATGATTAGCCACCGCAACCAATGAGCAGGCGCGCTCGTGTATGCCAAGCTAGGTAGCAACAAGTTTAAACCATATGCACAAAGTGTTCAGAGAAACAGTGAAGGTTTTCCTCTTCTCTTTTTTAGAGACGATAAACTAAAGGGACTGCATAATTTAGAATTTGGAGACAAACGGAAGGATTTAGGAAATAACCTCGTCACCTTAGCTTCGTGCTCTTGGTGTTTTTGTTAGGTAGCCTAACTTCCCTTCTCAGTGGATATGCATCGGTCCCATCTGTAGCATTCTATGGTGCCCTTAACTGCGCCTCGAGTTTATGGACCCCCGCTCAATGATGACTATGAGTTCATTGTCGGACAGTCTGGTTTCCTCTGATCCCTCAAAATCGGCCTTTCTGGAGTTCGGACACGACTATCCCGGCCACCAGCAGCACCCCCCCGGCTTATCCCACAACATCTATCCAGTGCACGGCTTGCATCCCGTCGGACCCTCGCCGCACGATAGCTCCTTTTCTTCCAGCGCGTCATCCTATGGCCGCACGCTAGCCTACCCCTACCACAGCACTGTAAGCGCACACAACCCAAGTGCCTACCTGCCATACCAGCACAGTAGCCACAACAACGGTCTGGGACGCACGAGAATAGAGGAAACAGGTACTTTTGAAAAACATCGGTGTTGACATTATGGAGTTTAGTCAATGTTTGTTGCCATTTTCAAGATGTAGTTACAGTGGCGAAGGCTATACGGACTTCAAAATTAGAATTGGGCACTTATATAGCCTACCTAAACCCTATCAGAAGTCTACAAATAAACAACTAATGAAATATAGGGAATTCATAACATATAGCAGGCAGCATTACGGAAACAGTGCTCTGACCTAAAGTTATTCATTAATAGGATAGTAAATTTGTAATGCAAAACGCCCTTGTTCCCATGTCACATATGTAGTCTATAACACCTGAGCATGTTTGAAAATATTTTATTTTTAAGAGTCAATAGTTTACAGGCTACTGAATTTCAAGATACATGCATGGATAAAGCAAGGGACTGTTCTCTTCTCAAATTGAAATGAGAATCAATTTTCATAAGATTTCACATTACCTAGGGCTAATGTGTAGCCTATTCCACCATTTTAATTAATAGTCTAATCTGATATTAGGACAGGTGATAAGACCTAAGGGTAGGCTACTACTGGTCAGTTTGCATTTATATTATTGGGCCGCGAGACAGGTCGGTTGATTGGAACAATAATTAGCCTACTCTGGATGACGATACAGGTCACATGCAGCCGACATGGAAGGGAAAAACCGAGCCACTAAACATTTTATCCTGTGGTCTCCCACAAAGCACAGGGCCCAAACAAAACATGTAATCTGAAAACCATTTACCTTTGATGACGTTATTGCTTCTGTGATCCTACATTACTTAATTGATATGTTAAAATACACATAGCCGCATAGGACTAATGAAAGAGTTACATCATTTTACCTCGTTTTTTTTTTTAAATCAAAACGTTAAACAAAATACATACAGCATTCATTCCAAGTAGTCTAATGTCAATTATCAAAATAACCCTGTCTCTAGGCCTATACATAAAATCAAGTTGTTTAGAATGGCTAGTCCTATTTGAAGTGTGAAGCTGTTTGGGACTAAAAACTCGAAGACATTCAGATAGGAATCAACCTCTCAACAACAACAACAAAATATGATGAGTGAGCTCGTTTAGCGGTTTAGCAGCCTATTTATATTTATAATCTGTGCGGTAATGGCCATGGAATGTCATCCATCTATCGTCGAATGACTGTGACATCTCCACTGCACTGTTGGCTATTGCCATGTTCATCAACTCTATCCAGGCAAGTCAGTTAAGAACAAATGCTTATTTACAATAAGGGCCTACCGGGGAGCAGTGGCTTAACTGCCTTGTTCAGGGGCAGAATGGCAGATTTTGACCTTGTCAGCTCGGGGATTCGATTCAGCAAACTTTCGGTTATTGGTCCAACGATCTAGCCACTCGGCTACCTGCCGCCCCAATGCAATCTCACCGGCATTTCGTGTGTTGGCCATGTTAGAAAGTCAATAAGTTTTTAAGGCCCCAGATATTATAAACATTGCAGTCCTCTTGAACATTAACAGATTCATTATGTTATTCTTAGTTCTGATTAAAAGCTGGTCATTGTTCTGAACAATGTATTATCATTATTTTTATGATGATAATATAACCATGTAATGATTAGTTTAATTCCTACCAATGACAATATAATGGCCCAATGATAATAAAGGAAACTATTGCAACAAATGTTATATCAACATTGATTACCATTTGTATGTTGCAATTATTTTTTGGAATGCATAGTTTTAGTTTTAGTGATTTTAAAGGTGCTACACGGGATTTTTATTTTTGCATTGTAATTTCAAAAAATGTCGATAACATATCTGTCGCTAATAGTGGAATATTAGTGTTTCACAGTATTACTTACTCCCCAATGTTGTGATTGGCTGTGATATTCGCCCATTGATTTCTCGCGCTCGAGTGGCATCTGTTGTCAAACTAGGAAAGCTGTTCTGATTTTGTGGCTGTGTTGTCTAGTGGAAATAGCTCTGTTATTTCCTGTTTGCCCAAATTCCACACTGTTCGCTCAATTTCACTGAAAAGTGTAGGGAATCAGTGTACATCTAAATCTCTGTGAAATATATTTTCAATAACAAAAAATGTAGTTTATACAGCTGTTTGAAGCTGGTGGGCTAAAACAAAAGAACAGTTTCTGCATAGGGCAGGTAATATGATAAAACTAAGCCCTCAAAATAAGGCATTAAATACTTGCATTTTGTTGAAGAATTACATTTTAATAATAGCATATTCACTTAAGATCTTCCTTGGTTAAGGCCACAGAACAAAAACAAAAAGACTGCAACAACAACCATGTCTCTGTCACTAATACAGTTATTAATTTAACACTGAAAAGTGTGGGCCTGTATAGACACTGGACCAGTGTTAAATTGAACACTGTCAGTGTTGATTCAACATGGGAGAATTGGCTGAACAGTAGCATGTGAGGTAAGGCCTATGAGTTTATGTTTATCATTTGCTATTTGAATGGCAGGCTTAGAATAGAAAAGGGACAATCAAGATTCAACAGTTCCAATGCAACTTATTTAACTCAAAAATACAATACAATACAATAAAACTTTATTTTCAATTAGTTATAGCAAACAACAGAAATGTGTCTTCTGCTCATTCTCAACTGCCCCAGACAGCACAAATCACACACAGTTGAGGCAAGCACCGGGTCACCCCTGTATGTTTTGGGGTTAAGGGCCTTGTTCAAGGACCCAAGCCACCAAACAAGAAGGGAATGTCTTAAGGATGTGAACCCAGCAGTATTCCAATTGCCAGATAAAAAAAATTCCAGCGCCTGGCCCGTGATTCAAACCTGCCATCTTCCGACCACAGGTGCATCTCCCTTAGCCATTTGGCTCCCTACCTCCTACCTAAATTCTCTGCAATTATTGTTCAACTTAGCAAATCAAATCTAAATCTTCCACCCATGTAAAACAAAAAGTTAAGTATTTATTTGATTTATTTAACCTTTATTTAACCAGGTAGGCTAGTTGAGAACAAGTTCTCATTTGCAACTGCAACCAGGCCAAGATAAAGCAAAGCAGTTTGACACATACAACAACACAGAGTTACACATGGAATAAACAAACATACAATCAATAATACAGTAGAAAAATCTATATACAGTATGTTCAAATGAGGTAGGATAAGAGTGGTAAAGGCAATAAATAGGCTATGGTGGCAAATTAATTACAATATAGCAATTAAACACTGGAATGGTAGAATGTGCAGAAGATGAATGTGCAACTTGAGATACAGGGGTGCAAAGGAGCAAGGTAAAAAAAAAAATACAGTATGGGGATGTGGTAGATTGGATTGGCTATTTACAGATGAGCTCTGTACAGGTGCCGTGATCTGTAGATGAAGTAGATGAAAGATTAACCTCCTCACACTATTTCACTGGTTGTATTATAAGGATGGATTCATACAGTGTCATGTTACTATGAATGTCAAATCAAATCAAATTTTATTTGTCACATTACACATGGTTAGCAGATGTTAATGCGAGTGTAGTGAAATGCTTGTGCTTCCAGTTCTGACAATGCAGTAATAACCAACAAGTAATCTAATTAACAATTCCAAAAATAATTTCTTATACACAGTGTAAGGGGATAAAGAATATGTACATGTGGGGCCTAACGCAGCTGTTTCCCTAAGCACTAGTCGGTATGTGCAATGGGAATAATGGGGAGCAATATGCAGTCATTATATTCCTCATGCTCAATGATCTCTTTTGCCACATGAGATAGAAAAGAAAAGTTGAGCTCTTGCCCATTGAGGGCAAATTAAATGGCTTAACTTAAACATGTATTATTCATTAAATGTATGATTATTATGATGATCATTATTATTATTGCTGTTGTTGTTGTTGTTAATATTGTTATTATTATTTCCACATTTCTGACCTCAATGGGACTTCCTGGTGAAATAAAATAAAACTTTTCCTTCTTCATCCTTTTGAAGAGCTTGAGAAGCTAACCACGGTGATCGAGAACGGAGAAATTAGACTGAACGGAAAAGGGAAGAAGATTCGAAAACCTCGGACCATCTACTCAAGCTTACAACTGCAAGTGCTCAACCAGAGATTCCAGCAAACCCAATACCTTGCGCTACCTGAGCGAGCCGATCTGGCAGCAAAATTGGGACTAACTCAAACGCAGGTACATATTTCTGTATTTTGGGCCAATTTAATTAGTCTATTTCAGTTATTTTTACTGATTTAACTGTTCCATAAGGTGTTTATTACAAGAGGCTCTTCAATGCACAACAATTTTGGTGTCAGTCTCTTTTTAAACATGGTCTGTATAGGTCTCAATAGCTTGAATGGAATAAATGGGCAAGCATTACACAAACGGTTCACAAAGTGAACAATTCCTATGGCCTGTTGTTTACTCGAGTCGGGCAAAATGTTCCGTCTTTGTAAGCATCTCATCTCTCAAGGTGGTGAGAGGTTTAGTCAAAATGATGTGCATGCCCATTCTCATCGGCACGCCTTCTCTTTGCATCTAGGCTACAACACTATATGCATAAGTGCTTGAGTAGATACTGTTAAGGCCAAATGTCTCATTAAAAATGAGAATGGAGCCTAATGTTATGTAGTTGTGTAATTTTAGGATTCGAGAATTTCCACTCTAAGTAGTTAAAGTTTTCCGATGCTGTATTATTTAACATATAGGAGAAAACACTGGAACATTATGTTCCTAGGTATCAACCTCCATTAGTTTGATGTCCGGCCATGTTCATGGAGGTGTTAGCCTACTCTCTCTGCCTGTAACTGATATTGTTTCCCCTCCTGAGTGGGAGGCACACACTTTCATGTATATTTGAATGCAACATGGCTGGAATGGCAGGTCCCCATTGGCAGCGAGGCAGCAGAAGTGCAGGGTGTATCACTGTCCTGTATTACCGCTACTTGTCTTACTGTCTACTTGTTATCTATCTCCTACTATTACTTACTTACTCATCTGGGCCTGTATTCACTATGGGCCAGTTTCCTGGACATATTAAGCGTTGTCCTGGACTAAAAAAACTGTTTCAATGGTGATTCTCCATTGAGCATGCTTTTCAGTCCAGGTCTAGGCTTAATCTGTGTCTGGGAAACTGTCCCGAGTCTCATTTTGTCATTTTGTCTGTCAGTAGGAATAGAGGAAGAGAGCTTAGCAAGTTATCGCGTCACATTTTGTATAAATATTGTCCCAGGAAGTTTTTGGGTTCCCCAAATGAGAGAAAAATTACAGCAAAGAAAGTACAGACTTTGGTAGGGCTACATTCTTTTTAATTTGGGAGAGTTTACTGCTTTCAACCAGGTAATAATTCTATATTTCTTGAAATCTAGAGATCTCCCTTACTATGTTTGCCTGGGGATTTAAAAAATACTTAATGGCTAATCCAAAGAGAGTATGATGAGAATGCTGCTTTTCTTCTTTTGGAGTAAAGATTGTTTTTGGCGTATTGACGGATATGAAATGCAGTAATTTATCCTCTGTGGTAAGAGCCCATTCTGAACCTGTAGAGTCTGTGATGTGCTGCGAAGATTGGAGAGCCTTAGTAATTCCATGTATGTGCCACACGACAGATATCTGAGAAAGCGTAAAGAGGTGACTTTTTGCAAGATTAGCACTTTTTTACCATACTTTTTCAAATATAGTTGGAGTTGTATACATGCATCTGAAAGTTGCATTAATTGGGACTTTAGAGACATGATATGTCTAGTATATAAAGGTCATGCACACGCCCATGGCGCCAGGCCGCCAAAACAGAGAATCAATGGCCTCCTTTTCTCTCACAAAGTTGTACCCCTCTACCCCCACTGCCCCTCCCTACGCTCATCTGTAAAACTGCACTTACCAACTTTCTCCTTTTTTCTAAGAACATTTTTTCCAAACATTCGCTCTTTCATTCCTTCTTCATATCTATTCAACACCCTCTTTCTCTCTTCTAAAAAAAACTGGCACCCTTGCAAAATTATCCGATATACACTGAGTATACAAAACGTTAAGAAATCCTGCTCTGTGTATCAAGAATGGTCCACCACCCAAAGGACATACAGCAAACTTGTCACAACTGTGGAAAGTATTGGAGTCAACATGGACCAGCATCCCTGTCGAAAGCTTCCGACACCTTGTAGAGTCCATTCCCCGACGAATTGAGGCCGTTCTGAGGTCGAAAGGAGGTCAACGCAATATTAGCAAGGTGTTCCTAATGTTTGGTATACTCTCAGTGTACGTATATGCTAAATATGAAGAAGCACTTCTCGAAACCTCTCTGATATGGGGCGGCAGGTAGCCTAGTGGTTAGTAACCTAAAGGTTGACAAGGTAAAAAGGTAAAAATCTTCTGTTCTGCCCCTGAACAAGGCAGTTGACCCACTGTTCCCTGGTAGGTTGTCATTGTAACTAAGAATTTGTTCTTAACTGACTTGCCTAGTTAAATAAAAATATTATGTTACCTGGGATGAGGCAGGAATTATTGATAAGGTCATATTGATAAGGGAGCTAGATATATTTGAATCACTCATGTCTTCTGGCATTCCATGAGCAGCAACCACCTGTCAGATTATGCATGGTCTTTTTTTGCACCAGAAACACTCACCACCACTCGCCAGTCACCACACATTTAACTAAGGAGAGTGGTTTCCCCAAATTGTACGGTACACACATTGATATTTAGTTGGATATTTGGGACAAGATTTTCTGGCGTGATTTCTTAATTACCAAACATTTCAGACTGAAAGCCCTTGTTAGCTGAGTGTTGCTGTTGAAATCAAAAACCAATAATTCCAATTATTATAGGAAAAGCTACTTACATTAGCATGCTGTTGATTGACATTAGGGTCAAATTAATTCATAAATATATGTTCGATGCAATTCGGCATTAAAGGGGTAATCAGCAGTCGCTATATCACTTTTGGACTAAATGAATGATATGTACCCATTGATTCTTGAAGAATATAACTCATAAAGACCTCATGAACTTAGTTAAACAGTCCTACCCATAAGAACCCAAAATATAAGCTTATTTTACTCCAGCGGTTTATGTGAGACTTGGTTTTTGTTACATCTGCAAGAACTGTTAATTATATTGCTGGCATGGAATGTGATACACCGTTTTAATTAATATACCCATTTAGTCAGTGTTAAAATACACTGGAGTGTGTTTAAAAAAATTATATATACAGTGCCTTGCGTAAGTATTCGGCCCCCTTGAACTTTGCAACCTTTTGCCACATTTCAGGCTTCAAACATAAAGATATAAAACTTTATTTTTTGTGAAGAATCAACAACAAGTGGGACACAATCATGAAGTGGAACGACATTTATTGGATATTTCAAACTTTTTTAACAAATCAAAAACTGAAAAATTGGGCGTGCAAAATTATTCAGCCCCTTTACTTTCAGTGCAGCAAACTCTCTCCAGAAGTTCAGTGAGGATCTCTGAATGATCCAATGTTGACCTAAATGACTAATGATGATAAATACAATCCACCCGTGTGTAATCAAGTCTCCGTATAAATGCACCTGCACTGTGATAGTCTCAGAGGTCCGTTAAAAGCGCAGAGAGCATCATGAAGAACAAGGAACACACCAGGCAGGTCCGAGATACTGTTGTGAAGAAGTTTAAAGCCGGATTTGGATACAAAAAGATTTCCCAAGCTTTAAACATCCCAAGGAGCACTGTGCAAGCGATAATATTGAAATGGAAGGAGTATCAGACCACTGCAAATCTACCAAGACCTGGCCATCCCTCTAAACTTTCAGCTCATACAAGGAGAATACTGATCAGAGATGCAGCCAAGAGGCCCATGATCACTCTGGATGAACTGCAGAGATCTACAGCTGATAGATAGAGACATACCCCAAGCAACCTACAGCTGTAATCGCAGCAAAAGGTGGCGCTACAAAGTATTAACTTAAGGGGGCTGAATAATTTTGCACGCCCAATTTTTCAGTTTTTGATTTGTTAAAAAAGTTTGAAATATCCAATAAATGTCGTTCTACTTCATGATTGTGTCCCACTTGTTGTTGATTCTTCAAAAAATACAGTTTTATATCTTTATGTTTGAAACCTGAAATGTGGCAAAAGGTCGCAAAGTTCAAGGGGGCCGAATACTTTCGCAAGGCACTGTATATATATATATATATATATATATATATATATATATATATATAAGTTTAACACTTATAGGGGTGCCCACATTATATTATGTTTAGGCCTATGGGAGTGTCCTAATGTATTTATGGGAGTGTTATGTTATTGTTATGGTCCTACTCTTTTTTTTTCATGTTGATCAGAACTGATGATGTGTGGCTAAAGTCAGAGAAAACGACGTAAAAGTTGGCAGACTTGTGGACTTTGTCACATGACTTGGACTACTCGAGTCACATGACTTGGACTCGAGTCTGACTAAAATACATTAACTTGAGACTTAACTTGGACTTGGAGCCTCAAGACTTGGGACTTTTTGACTTGAGACTGAAGACTTGAAATTATCTGTCCAGGTTTTGTAATGTTTTGTCACTCATTTTGTGGCACAGAGACTACGTGGATTACACTACATGCAGCCAGAGACAATAGCCGCAGCATCGCAGCAGAGCAGCAGGGCAGCATCACCATTTTGGCTCTTGAAACGTACACTCACCACTAATTGGACCAGAAAACTATCAATCAACCCAGGCAAACAGATTGGTGATTTGCTATACAGCTGTAGGATCGGGTGCAGCACAAGCATCAAGGCATCAAAGTGCCTTGGTAAAATCACTGGAGAAGCCAGTGTTAGACTAATTCGATTTGGTTTCTCAAGGGGAGGGTGTACTGTCTTGCCCTCTACCAGTGTCCGTTCAGATAGGACAGGTTAAGCCTGATACAGAGGCTATTCATTTTGGGCTATTTCCTGTGGATATTTGGTAAATCTACCTGTATATTTTGTATGGTATGGTGCTTTCACCATTGGATCACCAAAACCTAATAAATCTACACTCTGAGCACGTCAACCTGCCTTGCCATCAGCTGATTTCATACCATTACCACAGCTACAAGGTCCACATTTTACAATTATATAGGCTAATAAAAATATGTTGTACACAAAATAATGAAAAGAGCTGTCTGGTAGCCTCAATAAATAAACAAAGATTTGTAGTTCAGCAAGTCGTTGCATGTATATATACAGTACCAGTCAAAAGTTTGGACACACCTACTCATTCTAGTGTTTTTCTTTATTTGTCTACATTGTAGCACAATAGTGAAGACATCGAAACTATGAAATAACACATATGGAATCATGTAATAACCAAAAAATTGTTAAACAAATGAAATATATTTTATATTTGAGATTCTTCAAAGTAGCCACACTTTGCCTTGATGACAGCTTTACACCACTCTTGGCATTCTCTCATCCAGCTTCATGAGGTAGTCACCTGGAATGCATTTCAATTAACAGGGCTGCCTTGTTAATTTGTGGAATTTCTTTCATTCTTAATATGTTTGAGCCAATCAGTTGTGTTGTGACTAGGTAGGGGTGGTATACAGAAGATAGCCATGGTAAAAGCCTTGGTAAAAGACCAAGTCCATATTATGGAAGGAACAGCTCAAATAAGCAAAGAGAAACAACAGTCCATCATTCCTTTAAGACATGAAGGTCAGTCAATTCTGAAAATTTCAAGAACTTTCAAAGTTTCTTAAAGTGCAGTCGCAAATGATGAAACTGGCTCTCATGATGATCGCCACAGGAAAGGAAGACCCAAAGTTACCTCTGCTGCAGAGCATAAGTTCATTAGAGTTACCAGCCTCAGAAATTGCATCCCAAATAAATGTTGAGTTAAATGAGTTCTATTATTATTTATTTTTTATTATTTTTATTTTTTCACCAGGTAAGCTAGTTGAGAACAAGTTCTCATTTACAACTGCGACCTGGCCAAGATAAAGCAAAGCAACAGACACATCTCAACATCAACTGTTCAGCGGAGACTGCATGAATCAGGCCTTCATGGTTGAATTGCTGAAAAGAAACCACTACTAAAGGACACCAATAATAAGAAGAGACTTGCTTGGGCCAAATCTGTTCTTTGGTCTGATGAGTCCAAATGTGAGATTTTTGGTTACAACGGCTGTGTCTGTGAAACACAGAGTAGGTGAACAGATTATTTCCACATGTGTGGTTCCCACCGTGAATCATAGAGGAGGAGGTGTGATGGTGTGGGGATGATTTGCTGGTGTCACTGTCTGTGATTATTGAGAATTCAAGGCACACTTAACCAGCATGGCTACCACAGCCTTCTGCAGCAATACATCATCCCATCTGGTTTGTGCTTAGTGGGACTATCACTTGTTTTTCAAAAGGACAATTGACCAAGAAAGAGAGTGATGGTTTGCTGCATCAGATGACCTGGCCTCCACAATCCCCCGACCTCAACCCAATTGAGATGGTTTGGGATGAGCTGGACCGCAGAGTAAAGGAAAAGCAGCCAACAAGTGCTCAGCATATGTGGAAACTCCTTCGAGACTGTTGGAAAAGCATTCCAGGTGAAGCTGGTTGAGAGAATGCCAAGAGTGTGAAAGCTGTCATCAAGGGTGGCTACTTTGAAGAATCTTAAATCTAAAATATATTTTGATTTGTTTAACACTTTTTCGGTTACTACATGATCCCGTATGTGTTATTTCATAGTTTTGATGTCTTCACTATTATTCTACAATGTAGAACATTTTTTAAAATAAAGAAAAACCCTGGAATGAGTTGATAGGTAATGTATTTCTTTGGACTTGACTCGAGTCTTGACCACGTTCTACTTGGGACTCGACTTGAGACTCTGACTTTATGACTTGAGACTTGCTTGTGACTCGTTTAATAGTGACTTGGTCCAATCTGAAAGTTTGTAAAGACTGCCGCATTCGGAAAGTATACAGACCCTTTGACTTTTTCCACATTTTGTTACGTTACAACCTTATTCTAAAATTGATTAAATTGTTTTTTCCCCTCATAAATCTACACACAATACACCATGATGGGCCTCCCTAGTGGCGGAGTGGTGCAGTGGTCTAAGGCACTGCATCACAGTGCTAGCTGTGCCACTAGAGATTCTGGGTTCAAGTCAAGGCTCTGTCGCAGCTGGCTGCAACCGGGAGACCCATGGGGCGTTGCACAATAAGCCCAGGTTAGGGGAGGGTTTGGCTGGCAGGGATATCCTTGTCCCATCACGCAACAGCGACTCCTGTGGTGCACCGGGCGCAGTACATGCTGACATGGTTGCCAGGTGTACGGTGTTTCCTCCAACACATTGGTGCGACTGGCTTCTGGGTTAAGTGGGCATTGTGTCAAAGAAGCAGTGCGGCTTGGTTGGGTTGTGTTTCGGAGGATGCATGGCTCTCGACCTTTGCCTCTCCCGAATTTTCATAAGTATTTGCAAAAGTATTCTCCCCCTTGGTGTTTTTCATATTTTGTTGCATTACAACCTGTAATTTAAATATATGTTTATTTGGATTTCATGGAATGGACAAACACAAAATATTCCAAATTGGTTAAGTGAAATTAAATAAATAACTTGCTTAAAAAAAAAGTTTAAAAAATAATGGAAAAGTGGTGCATGCATATGTATTCACCCCTGTTGCTATGAAGCCCCCAAATAAGATCTGGTGCAACCAATTTCCTTCAGAAGTAACATAATATTTAAATAAAGTCCACCTATGTGCAATCTAAGTGTCACATGATCTCAGTATATATACACCTGTTCTGAAAGGCCCCAGAGTCTGCACACCACCAAGCAAAGCAACACCACCAAGCAAGCAGCACCATGAAGACCACGGAGCTCTCCAAACAGGTCAGAGACAAAGTTGTGGGGAAGTCTAGATCAGGGTTGAGGTATAAAAACATATCAGAAACTTTGAACATCCCACGGAGCAACATTAAATACATTATTAAAAAATGGAAATAATATGGCACCACAACAAACCTGCCAAGAGAGCCCACCAAAACTCACGGACCAGGCAAAGAGGGCTTTAATCAGAGAAGCAACAAAGAGACCAAGGATAACCCTGAAGGAACTACAAAGCTCCACAGCGGAGATTGGAGTATCGGTCCATAGGACCACTTTAAGCCGTACTCTCCACAGAACTGGGCTTTATGGAAGAGTGGCCAGAAAAAAACCATTGCTTAAAGAAAAAAATAAGCAAACAAGTTTGGTGTTCACCAAAAGGCATGTCGGAGAGTCCCCAAGCATATGGAAGAACCGTACTCTGGTCAAATGAGACTACAATTGAGCTTTATGGCCATCAAGGAAAACGCTATGTCTAGCACCAACACCTCTCATCACCTGAGAACACCAACCCCACAGTGAAACATGGTGGTGGCAGCATCATGCTGTGGGGATGTGGGAAACTGGGAAACTGGTCAGAGTTGAAGGAATGAGGGAAATTCTTGAGGGAAACCTGTTTCAGTCTTCCAGAGATTTGGAGACTGGGACCGAGGTTCACCTTCCAGCAGGACAATGACCCTAAGCATACTGCTAAAGCAGCCCTCGAGTGGTTTAAGGGGAAACATTTAAATATCTTGGAATGGCCTAGTCAAAGCCCAGACCTCAATCCAATTGAGAATCTGTGGTATGACTTGAAGATTGCAGTACACCAGTATAACCCATCCAACTTGAAGGAGCTGGAGCAGTTTTGCATTGTAGAATGGGCAAAAATCCCAATGGCTAGATGTGCCAAGCTTAAAGAGACATACCACAAGAGGCTTGCAGCTGTAATTGCTGCAAAAAAAGTGGCTCTACAAAGTATTGACTTTGGGGGGAATGCTCAAGTTTTCTGTTTTTTTGTCTTATTCCTTGTTTGATTCACAATAAAAAAAATACTTTCGCAAGCCACTGTATTTTTTTTTACCTTAATTTTACTAGGCAAGTCAGTTAAGAACAAATTCTTATTTTCGATGATGGCCTAGGTACAGTGGGTTAACTGCCTGTTCAGGGGCAGAACGACAGAACGACAATCCCTTGTCAGCTCGGGGATTTGAACTTGCAACATTCCGGTTACTAGTCCAACGCTCTAACCCCTAGGCTACCCTGCCGCCCTGTATACAGACCCTTTACTCAGTACTTTGTTGAATCACCTTTGGCAGTGATTTCAACCTTGAGTCGACTTGGGTATGACGCTACAAGCTTGGCACACCCGTATTTTGGGAGTTTCTGTCATTCTTCTCTGCAGATCCTCTCACGCTCTGTCAGGTTGGATGGGGTGCGTTGCTGCACGGGTTCAAGTCCGGGCTCTGGCTGGGCCACTCAAGGACATTCAGAGTCTTGTCCAGAAGCCACTCCTACATTGCCTTGGCTATGTGCTTAGGGTCGATGTCCTGTTGGAAGGTGAACCTTCACCCCAGTCTGAAGTCCGGAGCGCTCTCGAGCAGGCTTTCATCAGGGATCTCTCTGTACTTTGCGCCGTTTATATTTCCCTCAATCCTTACTAGTCTCCCAGTCCCTGACGCTGAAAAACATTCCCACAGCATGATGCTGCCACCACCATGATTCACCGTCAGGATGGTGCCAGGTTTTCTCCAGACGTGATGCTTGGCATTCAGGCCAAAGAGTTCAATCTTGGTTATTTCTCATGGTCTGAGAGTCCTTTTCCTTTCGGTGCCTTTAGAGTTGCTTCCATCTAGCCACTCTAACATAAAGGCCTGATTGTTGGAGTGTTGCAGAGATGGTTGTCCTTCTGTAAGGTTCTGCCAGTGACCGCCAGGTTTTTTGTCACCTCCCTGACCAAGGCCCTTCTCCCCAGATTTCTCAGTGTGGCCGTGCGGCCAGCTCTAGGAAGAGTCTTGATGGTTCCTGTCACACCCTGGCCTTAGTATTCTGTGTTTTCTTTATTATGTTGGTTAGGCCAGGGTGTGACATGGGTAATTTATGTGTCTTGTTTTGTCTAGGGGTTTTGTAGTCTATGGGGTTGTGTTCAGTTGAGTGTTCTCTGTAAGTCTATGGTTGCCTGGAGTGGTTCTCAATCAGAGGCAGGTGTTTATCGTTGTCTCTGATTGGGAATCATATTTAGGCAGCCATATTCTTTAGGTATCTTGTGGGTGATTGTTCCTGTCTCTGTGTTTTGCACCAGTTAGGACTGTTTCGGTTTTTCCACATTTTCTTATTTCGTATAGTGTTCACGGTTTCATCTTTCATTAAAGATGTTTATAAATAACCACGCTGCATTTTGGTCCTCCTCTCCTTCCCAGGAAGAAAGCCGTTACAGAATCACCCACCACAACAGGACCAAGCGGCGTGGTGACAGGCAGCGGCAGCAGGAGCAGCGCAAGGAGGAATGGACATGGGATGATGTGTTGGATGGCAAGGGTTGCTACACTTGGGAGGAGATCCTGGCGGGAAAGGATCGCTTCCCATGGGTACAGGTGGAGGCAGCTAGGAGAGCAGAGGCAGCCGGAGAGAGGAGCCGGCGATACGAGGGAACACAGCTGGCAAGGAAGCCCGAGAGTCAGCCCCAAAACATTCTTGGGGGGTGGCACACAGGAAGTATGGCAAAGCCAGGTAGGAGACCTGCGCCAACTTCTTGTGCTTACCCGGGGGCTAGCGAGACCGGGCAGGCACCGTTTTATGCTGTGGAGCGCACGGTGTCCCCAGTGCGGGTGCATAGCCCGGTGCGGTACATACCAGCTCCTCGTATCGGCCGGGCTAGAGTGGGCATCGAGCCAGGTGCCATTAAGCCGGCTCTACGCATCTGGTCTCCAGTGCATCTCCTTGGGCCGGCATACATGGCACCAGCCTTACGCATGGTGTCTCCGGATCGCCTGCACAGCCCAGTGCGGGCTATTCCACCTCGCCGCACTGGCAGGGCCACCGGGAGCATTCAACCAGGTAAGGTTGGCCAGGCTCGGTGTTCAAGAGCTCCAGTGCGCCTGCACAGTCCGGTCTATCCAGTAGCACCTCCACGCACCAGCCCTCCGGTGGCAGCTCCCCGCACCAGGCTTCCTGTGCGTGTCCTTGGCCCAGTACCACCAGTGCCGACACCACGTACCAGGCCTGCAGGTGTGCCTCGCCTGTCCAACGCTGTCAGAGCCTTCCTCCTCTCCAGCATCGCCTGAGCTGCCCGTCTGTCATGAGCTGCCAGAGTCTCCCGTCTGTCATAAGCCACCAGAGTCTCCCGTCTGTCATGAGCCGCCAGAGTCTCCCGTCTGTCATGAGCCGCCAGAGTCTCCCGTCTGTCATGAGCCGCCAGAGTCTCCCGTCTGTCATGAGCCGCCAGAGTCTCCCGTCTGTCATGAGCCGCCAGAGTCTCCCGTCTGTCATGGGCCGCCAGAGTCTCCCGTCTGTCATGGGCCGCCAGAGTCTCCCGTCTGTCATGAGCCGCCAGAGTCTCCCGTCTGTCATGAGCCGCCAGAGTCTCCCGTCTGTCATGAGCCGCCAGAGTCTCCCGTCTGTCATGAGCCGCCAAAGTCTCCCGTCTGTCATGAGCCGCCAGAGTCTCCCGTCTGTCATGGGCCGCCAGAGTCTCCCGTCTGTCATGGGCCACCAGAGTCTCCCGTCTGTCATGGGCCGCCAGAGTCTCCCGTCTGTCATGGACCGCCAGAGTCTCCCGCCAGAGTCTCCCGTCTGTCATGAGCAGCCAGGTTCTCCCGTCTGTCATGAGCCGCCAGAGTCTCCCGTCTGTCATGAGCCGCCAGAGTCTCCCGTCTGTCATGAGCCGCCAGAGTCTCCCGTCTGTCATGGACCGCCAGAGTCTCCCGCCAGAGTCTCCCGTCTGTCATGAGCAGCCAGGTTCTCCCGTCTGTCATGAGCCGCCAGAGTCTCCCGTCTGTCATGAGCCGCCAGAGTCTCCCGTCTGTCATGAGCCGCCAGAGTCTCCCGTCTGTCATGAGCCGCCAGAGTCTCCCGTCTGTCATGAGCCGCCAGAGTCTCCCGTCTGTCATGAGCCGCCAGAGTCGCCAGTCTGCAGGGAGCCGCCAGAGCCGCCAGTCAGCATGGAGCAGCCAGAGCCGCCAGTCAGCATGGAGCAGCCAGAGCCGCCAGTCAGCATGGAGCAGCCAGAGCCGCCAGTCAGCATGGAGCAGCCAGAGCCACCAGTCAGCATGGAGCAGCAAGAGCCGCCAGTCAGCATGGAGCAGCCAGAGCCGACAGTCAGCATGGTGCAGCCAGAGCCGACAGTCAGCCAGGATCCTCCAGAGCCGCCAGTCAGCCAGGATCTTCCAGAGCCGCCAGTCAGCCAGGATCTTCCATAGCCGCCAGTCAGCCAGGATCTTCCAGAGCCGCCAGTCAGCCAGGAGCCGCCAGTCAGCCAGGATCCGCCAGAGCCGCCAGTCAGCCAGGATCCGCCAGAGCCGCCATTCAGCCAGGATCCGCCAGAGCCGCCATTCTGCCAGGATCCGCCAGAGCCGCCATTCAGCCAGGATCTGCCAGAGCCATCAACCTGCTTGAGCTATCTCTTAGTCCTGGGCTACCTATCAGTCCTGAGCTACCTATCAGTCCTGAACTACCTATCAGTATTCAGCTACCCCTCAGTCTTGAGCTACCCCTCAGTCTTGAGCTACCCCTCAGTCTTCAGCTACCCCTCGGTCTTGAGCTACCCCTCAGTCCCGACCTACCCCATAGTCCCGTGCTACCCCTCAGTCCCGAGCTACCCCTCAGTCCCAAGCTACCTCAGCCCGAGCTGTCCCTCAGTCCAGAGCTGCCCCTCAGTCCAGTGGGGCCCTTTGTTAAGGTTACTAGGCCAAGGACGGCGGTGAGGGTTGCTACTCAAGGGACGCTAGGTAAGCGGACTAAGACTGTGTTGGAGAGGGGTCCCGCGCCAGAGCCGCCACCGTGGACAGACGCCCACCCAGGCCCTCCCCTATGGGTTTAGGTGTGCGGCCAGGAGTCCGCACCTTTGGGGGGGGGTTTGGTTGGTGGTACTGTCACGCCCTGGCCTTAGTATTCTGTGTTTTCTTTATTATGTTGGTTAGGCCAGGGTGTGATATGGGTGAGTTATGTGTCTTGTTTTGTCTAGGGGTTTTGTAGTCTATGGGGTTGTGTTCAGTTGAGTGTTCTCTGTAAGTCTATGGTTGCCTGGAGTGGTTCTCAATCAGAGGCAGGTGTTTAACGTTGTCTCTGATTGGGAACCATATTTAGGCAGCCATATTCTTTAGGTATCTTGTGGGTGATTGTTCCTGTCTCTGTGTTTTGCACCAATTAGGACTGTTTCGGTTTTTCCACATTTTCTTATTTTGAATAGTGTTCACGTTTTCATCTTTCATTAAATATGTTTATAAATAACCACGCTGCATTTTGGTCCTCCTCTCCTTCCCAGGAAGAAAGCCGTTACAGTTCCAAACTTATTCAATTTAAGAATGATGGCGGCCACTGTGTTCTTGAGAACCTTCAATGCTACAGACATTTTTTGGTACCCTTCCCCAGATCTGTGACTTGACACAATCCTGTCTCGGAGCTCTACGGACAATTCCATCGACCTCGTGACTTGGTTTTTGCTCTGACATGAACTGTTACCTGTCGGACCTTATATAGACAGGTGTGTGCTTTTCCAAATCATGTCCAATCAATAGAATTTACCACAGGTGGACTCCAATCATGTTGTAGAAACTTCTCAAGCATGATCAATGAAAACAGGATGCACCTGAGCTCAATTTCGAGTCTCATAGCAAAGGGTCTGAATACTTATATATTTATGTAAATGTAATATTTTTTGCAAAAATTTATAAAAACATGTTTTTTCTTTGTCATTGTGAGTGTGTGTGTGTGTGTGTGTGTGTGTGTGTGTGTGTGTGTGTGTGTGTGTGTGTGTGTGTGTGTGTGTGTGTGTGTGTGTGTGTGTGTGTGTGTGTGTGTGTGTGTGTGTGTGTGTGTGTTGATGGGGGAAAAACAATTTAATACGTTTTAGAATTAGGCTGTAATGTAACAAAATGTGGAACATTTGAAGGGGTCTGAGTACTTTCCCAATTGCACTGTAAATGTAATTAATTCAAGACATCACAACAGTATTTCTGTCATTGGAGTGTTTGGGGTGACACTCTTGGGCAGCCCTTGCGAAATGTGAGCTATCTGAGCCGTGTTTTCCACTCATCTCCACAATCAATTGCAATTCATAATTAGACCCACGCTGTAGGTGTTGCGGTTACATAAACATCTCACCAGGCTCTCTCCATATCAAAATATCTCTGTAAATTCTCTGCATTGTTCGTAGAATGGGGAAAACAACCTTAAAGGAATGCCAAACATATTACTTGCCTGGTCTGTAGTGCAGTTTACAGTTCATTCTCCTGGCAACCTGAACTCACCCACCACCAACGTATTGTTCTCAAATGGAAAATATTTGTATTATTCCTTTTCACTAACAATGCAGTCAAAGCCTACAGTTATAATTTGAATAATGTAATGCTCTATTTGCCAGTATGCTGGCAACATGCAAAGGTACATTACAATATTATCAAATAACAATTATATTAACAACAATGAGGCCATGGATATTATAATAAACTATTATTATTTGTATTATTATAGTGAATACTGAATAGACTAATAATAATAGTAGCTTATTAATTATGATAAAGATTATAATAATAGCCTAATTGCAGGCTTAATATACTAAATTGTATTTATTGTTGCAGGTTAAGATATGGTTCCAGAACAAACGCTCCAAGTACAAGAAGATCATGAAGCTTGGCCCGGGCGGACCGGAGGGAGAACACCTGCACCCTGGGTCATCTGGGTCTCCGTGTTCCCCCGGGATGCCGCCACTTTGGGAAATTTCCATGGCAAATAAGGGGACGCCTGCGCAATCCGGTGGATACATGAACAATTTCGGACACTGGTACCCAAGCCACCACCAGGAATGTATGCCGAGAACTCAAATGATGTGACGGGATGTGGACAATGGGATGGAATTATATCCACTCTCCTCAACTGACTTTACTCAATCTCAACATTTAGATTCGTGTTTCGTCTCCTCTTGTACATGAACCGCGTAGCATATCCCCTTTTAAATGTAGCTCCAAGCCCCAGCTATCACATTAGAGTCTTCATTTTTGAAACGGACGTTTAAAGGTCTTTTGCTTGAATTTCATCAGAGGTTTTGCCTACAATTTCGTGGACATGAAGAAATGACTGCACGGATTTTGCCTTGGAGGTTTATGTGGATCTGGAATTTGAATGCAGTTTAGTTTCAAATAAAGCCTCAGTGGTCAACTATGCACTGCAATAATATCTCTTTTTACGAAATGAGCAATCCGAAGATGTCAGAAGTTTGAGCATGAAAATGCCTAACCCTAACATTTTTTTACCTTTATTTAACTAGGCAAGTCAGTTAAGAACAAATTCTTATTTTCAATGACGGCTTAGGAACAGTGGGTTAACTGCCTGTTTTTAAATTAATTTTAGGCTAGTTGAGAACAAGTTCTCATTTACAACTGCGACCTGGCCAAGATAAAGCATAGCAGTGTGAACAGACAACAACACAGAGTTACACATGGATTAAACAATAAACAAGTCAATAACACAGTAGAAAAAAAAGAAGAAAAAAAGAGTCTACATACATTGTGTGCAAAAAGCATGAGGAGGTAGGCGAATAATTACAATTTAGCAGATTAACACTGGAGTGATAAATTATCAGATGGTCATGTGCAGGTAGAGATACCGGTATGCAAAAGAGCAGAAAAGTAAATAAATAAAAATAGAATGGGGATTTTTTTTTTTTTCAGGCAAGTCAGTTAAGAACAAATTCTTATTTTCAATGATGGCCTAGGAACAGTGGGTTAACTGCCTGTTCAAGGGGCAGAACGACAGATTTGTACCTTGTCAGCTCGGGGGTTTGAACTTGCAACCTTCCGGTTACTAGTCCAACCACTAGGCTACCCTGCCGCCATATATATATATAATTTAAATATTTGATGTAAATACATAAGTTCGATTAGGCATGAGTTTATATTTATTACTATTATTATTAGTAGTAGTAGTAGTAGTATTATTAGTAACCTATTATTATTAAAGTAAATATCAAATATACCAAAATACGGAAAAAAACGGACATCTATGGCGCAATGAAAACTAACAAAGGGTCATGTATTTTACCCTAAAACATTTGAACAAGCAAAAGAGGGTATAATTTTAATGTTGACAATGATTTTATAAAATGGTTATGTCAATTAAAGGTAATTAATAGCTTGTTAAATAAAACTTTCATTCCAACAGTATAATTACCATCAATTTGCAGGCAACAAAATATTCTTCTCCAAAACTGAAAGTCCATAGGAACTAATATGAAAAGAACAATGAGCATCCATCGGCTGTTGCGGGTCTACAAGGCAACGGAATCGTCATTAACCCAAATTACTTGCAGGCGTAAACTAATTGTAGCCTATCAGCAATCCGGCACAAATAGCTGAAAAACGAGAGGCAAAAAACATGATAGCGCCCGTGAGAGTGCTATCATGAGGGTGCAAACAAACCAACGGTGGTGATTTTTTTTTAGTATAGGACTAACTATTGAGCACAAAGGTGGCAACACATGTCCAAGAGTGGTGTGGCGATAAAAACAATTCTGGGGCCCGTGGTTATTCTTGATCTTGTAAGTCAATGCCTTATACTGTATACATGAATCACCTCTTGTAAAAAAGGTTTAATATGATGATGGGACCAGCGTTTTTCTAATCAGGTCACGTGGGTTTAAAAAAAACTCCTGGGAAAACTGGCTTTGGTGAGGATAACTGCAGCAACCTTGTACTTGCTCATGTCTGAATTGTGTTTTAAAAGGACTGGAGGGTTCCTTTACACGTACACACAGAGAAAGCAACATGATTGGGCAATAAAACACACAGGGCTGAGCTTGCTTTATGCAGATTTGCTTCGTGTAGTCCTGCCCTATGCAACTGTAGGCTGAATAAAACATGTACTCACAGTCTTTCAGCTATTGTGTTTATTGATTAATTCCAGTTTTAATTTTGGACTGAAAAATCCTAAATTGCCTAGTCAGCCCAAGTTTGAAAATAAACCACATTTGATCCATTTACATTTTCTCACAACCAAATGGGCTATAAATAAGCCTACACAACGTTAACTCTTCGTTAACATTGGCCAGAGGGAGGCTAGACAATGCAGCTACTGTTGTTAGTAGCCTCCAGTTGATCAGACTGAAAAATTGTCTCGTTACCAGGCAATACAGCGTGTACGATGGCTAATGTTTAGGTGTATAGGCTGTTACATTTATGTAATAGTCTTTGCTTGTGTATGTCGGGAGTGTTGTGTTATTATGCTCGCTAAATAAATACCAGCCAGAGGAAGGTGAAGAGCGCACCTTGAGCTTTGTCCAGCCCGCGCTACCTGCGTTTTCCGTGAATCTGATTGGTCAAGACAAGCAAAGAACCCGCAGCAGCACTCGGATGGAAGGACAGAAAGAACAGAAATTGTGCGGGAGTTGACAAATAAGGCAAATCGGTCTAAATAACAGCACTTTGCCCCTCTTTTTAAAAATTTGCTTCGATATATTTTATTGAAGAAAATTAACGTTACATTAAAAAAAAAGTGAAATAAAAGTTAAATTAAGTAAAAAAGTGGTTGAAAAGTGTTGTAAAACTCTTTTCTTATAGCCGGCGGTTGTCAATGTGCGGTTGGATTATTTTGCCCAAATGGCTACTCAGGGCTAAATATGCTAACTACGTTATATTGTGTTGACCACAATATTACCACTACGACCCACCTTGGTCTGAAGGTAGGCTTTGGCACGTGCTACCGGAGTTATCGGGAGCCCTTAGTTCCCAGTAGTAGCGGTGCGTGGGTAAAATCACTGGGGAAGCCAGGGGAAAAAAGCCATATTACAATTTATGTGTTATGATAATTGCGTTGTTTTCTCTATAACCAATTAGTTAATTCATATGCATTACGAACGTGATATACATGCCTAAAGGCAGACACAATAAGAAGACACAGTGGCAGAATAAATTCAATCACACGTTTGATTCATCACAAAACCGGAGATCAAGTCCATAAAGCACATTGCATGTAACGAACAGTTACATGACCTACAGAATGGTAAAGCAAGTTAATGTTTCCAACATTTTCGGACCACTAAACAACTATTGATTTACACTGAAAATAAATCTAAACCCAACATGCAACAATTTCAAAGATTTTACTGTTCATACGGAAATCAATTAATTTAAATAAATTCCTTCATGGTTGAAGAATTGTTCCGACTTCAAAGGCACCTGAACACATTCATGTAGACTTAGCTACCATTTCCCAGTTTCTCATTTCCCACGAGCACATGAAGCAACACTTTATCCATCATCGGTAGATGGTTTCGGCCTATATGAATTCTGCATCATTTACAAAGCAGTGCGCAAGAAACAAACCTATTCAAAACAGAATTGACCCCCCTTCCCAAATCAAACATGGGTGCTAATGTTGTCGCCTCGTTTTGCATGCACATGCTTCCTCTACTACCTGTCTGTTGCAGCCTATCATAGGTGGCAGCATGACACGCATGTTTAGCAGGGCTCATTAGCTAATGGGGGGATACCTAGTCAGTTGCACAACCGAAAGCATTAAACCAAAACACGTCTTTTGCATTTAACCCAACCCCTCTGAATCGACTTCCATGTTATCAGCACCCGGGGAGTAGTTGTTGTTGGGGGTTAACTGCCTTGCTCAGAGGCAGAACAGCAGACTTTTCCACCTGGCCAGCTCGGGGATTCAAACCAGCGACCTTTCAGTTACTGGCCCAATGCTCTTAACCTCTAGAGATACAGGTGTGTGAACCACAGACACAGGTGTGCACGCAAATCAAGAAAATTCTGTCCTAATTATTTTGGAAATGTCTACGTACAGTGGGGCAAAAACGTATTTAGTCAGCCACCAATTGTGCAAGTTCTCCCACTTAAAAAGATGAGAGACGCATGTAATTTTCATCATAGGTACACGTCAACTATGAAAACTCAGCTCGTCGTGTTTGGAGGACAAAGAATGCTGAGTTGCATTCAAACAACACCATACCTACTGTGAAGCATGGGGGTGGAAACATCATGCTTTGGGGCTGTTTTTCTGCAAAGAGACCAGGACGACTGATCCGTGTAAAGGAAAGAATGAATGGGGCCATGTATCGTGAGATTTTGAGTGAAAACCTCCTTCCATCAACAAGGGCATTGAAAATGAATCGTGGCTGGGTCTTTCAGCATGACAATGATCCCAAACACACCACCCGGGAAACGAAAGAGTGGCTTCGTAAGAAGCATTTCAAGCTCCTGGAGTGGCCTAGCCAGTTTCCAGATCTCAAAATACCAGCAACAGTGTGTGAAAACCTTGTGAAGACTTACAGAAAACATTTGACCTCTGTCATTGCCAACAAAGGGTATATAACAAAGTATTGAGATAAACTTTTGTTATTGACCAAATACTTATTTTCCACCATAATTTGCAAATAAATTCATAAAAATTCCTACAATGTGATTTTCTGGATTTTTTCTTGTCATTTTGTCTGTCATAATTGAAGTGTACCTATGATGAAAATTACAGGCCTCTCTCATCTTTTTAAGTGGGAGAACTTGCACAATTGGTGGCTGACTAAATACTTTTTTTGCCCCACTGTTACAGTACTCACTTACATAAAAATAACGTGATTTCAAGTTTTGCACATGCAACATTTTATTTTTCATCTGAAATTTCAAGTGAAGTAATGTGAAACCATGTGGTTTTGGAACACTTCACGTGATAATATTTTATATGAAGTTTATATGAAGATATTTTTAACGAGATTTCACAGGTGATGCCCTGCAAACAGAAATGTGTGGTTCGGATGTCTCCGGAACGTCACGCAGTCACAGTGTTTTCAACTGTTTCACCTAATTATATTTACAGGTGTCGCCCACTATCCCCTGTGTATTTATATCTGCGTTCTCTGTCTGTTGCCAGTTCGTATTGTTCGTCAAGCCTACCAGCGTTGTATATGGCCCCACTGTATATGGATAGACCTATAATTTCCAACCTGGGAAAAGTATCCGAAACAGGTAGGCCTACATCACAGGTACAGTCATTTCAGCACGACTTATCTGGACCACATCTATAATTAAATAAGGAATAAGAGGTCTACGTTTAGGGTTTCTGGAAGGAGAGGTAGTGGTCAGAGCAAAGTGGCAGAATAAATATGCAAATGTTATCGAACCAACCCAACCTTAGGTGCAATGCATCCCCATCTACAATTAGTAACACCCCAAGCATGTGGCAGAAAAGTGTCCCTGCTGCAAACATCAACACTGAGAATAAATATTCCAGCGGCCAGTGGGCCAGCAAAAATTCCACAGCTTCCTCTCATGCCTCTTCCCATCCCATCTTTGTTATGTCTCTTTCCCCATATGAAGACGACAGTGGTGAGTGATGTTTGTTGTTGGAGTGAAACCATATCCCTTCCCTAACATCTGTAAGCTGGGATGTTGTCCTCCTCAGCTGTGCTTCTCAGTTCTCACCCAACCACCAAATCCACCTCCAGATACCCCCCCCCCCCCCCTGCCCTCACTGGTTCCCAATGATACCATAGACGTGGACCGTGGCTGCACCTGCTACACCAGAAATACAAAACATTAAGGACACCTGCTCTTTCCATGACACAGACCGACCAAGTGAATCCAGGTGAAGGCTATGATCCATCATTGATGTCACTTAAATCCACTTAAATCAGTGTAGATGAAGGGGAGGAGAAGGATTTTTAAGCCTTGAGACAATTGAGACATCAATTGTGTATGTGTGCCTTTTAGAGGGTGAATGGGAAAGACAAAATATTTAAGAGCCTTTGATCGGGGTATAGTAGTAGGTGCCAGGCACACCAGTTTGTGTCAAGAACTGCAACGCTGCTGGGCTTGTCACGCTCAACAGTTTCCCGTGTGTATCAAGAATGGTCGACCACCCGAAGGACATCCAACCAACTTGGCACAACTGTGGGAAGCATTGGAGTCAACATGGGCCAGCATCCCTGTGGAACGCTTTCGACACCTTGTAGAGTCCATGCCCCGACGAATTGAGGCTGTTCTGAGAGCAAAAGGGGGTGCAACTCAATATTAGGAAGGTGTTCCTAATGTTTGGTAAACTCAGTGTACTTACTTTGTTTGTTTGTTTTTCAAATGTGGTGGATTCTGATCGATCATGTCCGACTTTGTTTACGATTCAGTTACCATGACAATGTTGAATGTGCTAAGTTGCTTGGTGGGATAAAACCCCAATGCTACCCCCTCGGCCCCTCGGCCCCACACACCAAACATATAATCAACTCATATCTCCTCAGGCTTAAGGCATCCAGTCAGCCTGCTGAGTGAGGCATGAGAGACCAGAGGCCCACACACAGAGCCAGTGAGCGCTCCTCCTACTAACTACAACATTCATAATGTTCTTCCCCTAGAGTCATTGGTAAAGGGGTGGCAGGTAGCCTAGTGGTTAGAGCATTGGGCCAGTAACAGTAAAGGTTGCTAGATCAAATCCCCAAGCTGACAAGGTAAAAACATCTGTCATTTTGCCCCTGAACAAGGCAGTTAGCCCATCATTGTAAATAAGAAATTAGCTGACTTGCCTAGTTAAATAAAGGAATAAAAAATAATGTTGTTTATGTACTGTGGATGAAAATAAGCATTTCCTCACACAGATGAACAGAGGTAAAGCACATCACATTGGTCTCATTGCTTGACTTGTTTAGGTGAGTGATCTGAGAGATGGGGGACTATGACCTGAGGCGGGGAAGGAAACAGCAGCCCAATCTTCCACGACACAGCTACAAACTTTCCTTCCGCTTTTGAGTTTTCCCGTTGTGCTTGCGACAGGTGATGTCATCACCTTGTCTTTCCGCATCTTCAGAGTTACCGGCGGCTGCCGAGAGGCATTTTTCTTTGTCACTTGAAAGGTCTTTAACAATAAGATAAGCGCTAAGGCTTCTATAAACAGAAACCAAAAATTCAGCCCAGCCCAAAAAGACATAGGTCTACTTCCTAATTTCACGCCATCATATAAATGTGTCAATCCTTCATAACAGAAGAAAAAGCATGAATGAACATATATGATAGTAAGGACAGTGCTGGATCAGGGTGACATACATATTATCTTTAACTATTTCATTTCATTTTGTTGTTGTTGATGTTTGTCAAAGAGCACAGTGACATCATGGAAAAAATGACCTTGAATTGAAGGACCTAAAAGGTATTTACATTCATCAAACCCTGTGACACCATCTTGTGCCATTCAAGTGAAAACCAATCCAGTCCAAGTAGGGCTAGATCGGCACAGATTTCCAGCATAAAGGTAAAGTAACTTCTATAGCAAATTTTATATGCTTCAAACTGAAAAGTAATTCCAGCTCTTGAATAATACAAGGAAAATGAAAGCAGGAGTGATTGTCAGGATCCATCCTTCAATGACTCTTACGCCAATGATTGGCTTTCAACATCAAATAAATTAAGCTGGCTTGGATCAAAGGAAGATGGCAGAGAATCATGAATCTGCCTGTAGTAAGTCACGTAAAGGAAAGGTAATCCCTATCAATTTTAGTCGATGTTGAAGACTGGATCTATGTATTCCCACTAGCTGGGCACAGCTGACAACTTGGCCTTTGAACTGCTATTGTAAGGTTAACAATATACAGCCATTTTAAATATTGTATTCCACAATGCAAATTTAGATTTCCACAATATACCTCTAATATGTTTTCTTGTTTTTTTAGATAGTAATGTATTTGTTATCCCTCTAATTTTCCAGGCTGAATTATTTTCTTAACCCCACAACAGTAGTACACTCAGTGCTGTACTAAAAAAAAATGTTTTTCATCACCACAGCAATACAGTCAGTGCTGTACTAAATTATTTTTTGGTTTAGCAGTGTCATATTGGGATGCACCTCTCATAGACCATAATTTATATCTATACTCAACCCCAGGCTTGAACCTCCTGCAACATAAAGTATAATACATGACTTTAAAGTAAACACACATTGAATAACGTATCAGGTGCAGTAAATTTAAACTCATTATCACCCTTTTCCCTGAGTCTTGGATGTCGATCTATCCCTATTTTATCCTTTACATTTCTTCGTTTCCCGTCATTAGGTAAACTGTTGTTACTCTTGGTCGGTATGCAAGCATCTGAAGCAAGCAAGGATTCTCACAGTCTCCTCTCTTTTTCTTTCCGTCTCTCTCTCTCTCTCTCTCTCTCTCTCTCTCTCTCTCAGCAGTGTGCTATTAAAATCCAGAGACTCCAGTGTGTCTGCTTGCCTGTCACCTCCCACAGTCTCTTCACACAGCAGGCAGCTCTTCCTAAAACCAGGGCATGTGCTCCTCACTGACTCAGCCAGATAGTTTGCCTATCTGCCTCACATACTTAACCCATGAGACGCCAAATACAGTTGGTCCTTAACTTTTCAAAAGGAACCTTTGTATGAAATGTGAACACTACATTACATACATGTGAACATACATGTGAACATATGGTCTCGTGACCTCGTGTAAATTTCAGCTCAACGTGAAAACAGCTATTTCACAAGTGTTTAAGGGAAGTAATGAAATAGTATGGGGGTTTTAAGGTAAGTGTTCAAGGAACTGTTCAGCTACAATAGTGTAAACATTACATTTGACATGATGCCTTAGTACTGACTAACCCCACCTGACTAAACTGACTAAACCCATCTTTAAACTCACAACCTCTGGATTTGGGGAATTCTGTAGAATTCTCAGAAGTCCCCTACATATCCATAACCTATAATACATTTCTGCACTTAGCAACAGAGTGTCATCTGCACTGCTATTTTAGTTATCAGTTAATCTGACTATTCTCTCATCATTGATATAATTAACTTCTTTCAGCAATTTCAGGGTTTTCTGTATAGTTGTCCAATGTTGGTGGGGTATATTATTCTGTTTTAATGTTACTCCTGAATAACTATGATACATATAATAGAATTGTGTGTGTATTTGTAACAAAGCTTAGTTTTACTTTGAAGTCCAGAGTGTAGGAGTACAGGTGAAATCAGCTATTGACACACATGGTGGCATAGCAGAAAGATCAGAATGCCATGAACCAAGAGTTTAGATCCCAGGTAAGGACATGTTGAATAATAATTATTGTATAATTAAACATCCACAATGTAATTATGTATGTCAATATCACGTTTAAGTTAAGACCCAGGTGCAGACAGTGTCGAAAGAACAAAAGTTTATTATTCGAACAGGGGCAGGCAAAAGGACAGGTCAGAGACAGGCAAAATGGCAGGTCAAAGGGCAGGCAGAGGTCAGTAATCGAGATAGGTGGGGCAAGGGTACAGGGCAGCAGGCAAGCTCAGGGTCAGGGCAAGAAAGGAGCAAAAGCAGACAGGAGCAAGGGGGAACAACGCTGGTAGGCTTGACGAACAATACGAACTGGTAACAGACAGAGAACGCAGATATAAATACACAGGGGATAGTGGGCGACACCTGTAAATATAATTAGGTGAAACAGATCAGGGTGTGACAGCCAAAGTGTGTCTAATATGTCAGTTGAAAACACTGTGACTGCGTGACGTTCCGGAGACATCCGAACCACAAATTTCTGTTTGCAGGGCATCACCTGTGAAATCTCGTTAAAAATATCTTCATATAAACTTCATATAAAATATGATCACGTGAAGTGTTCCAAAACCACATGGTTTCACATTATTTCACTTGAAATTTCAGATGAAAAATAAAATGTTGCATGTGCAAAACTTGAAATCACATTATTTTTCTGTAAGTGAGTACTGCAACAGTGGGGCAAAAAACTATTTAGTCAGCCACCAATTGTGCAAGTTCTCCCACTTAAAAAGATGAGAGAGGCCTGTAATTTTCATCATAGGTATACTTCAACTATGACAGACAAAATGACAAGAAAGAAAATCCAGAAAATAACATTGTAGGATTTTTAATGAATTTATTTGACAATTATGGTGGAAAATAAGTATTTGGTCAATAACAAAAGTTTACCTCAATACTTTGTTTATATACCCTTTTTGGGAAATGACAGAGGTCAAATGTTTTCTGTAAGTCTTCACAAGGTTTTCACACACTGTTGCTGGTATTTTGGCCCATTCCTCCATGCAGATCTCCTCTAGAGCAGTGATGTTTTGGGGCTCTTGCTGGGCAACACGGACTTTCACCTCCCTCCAAAGATTTTCTATGGGGTTGAGATCTGGAGACTGGCTAGGCCACTCCAGGACCTTGAAATGCTTCTTACGAAGCCACTCCTTCGTTGCCTGGGCGGTGTGTTTGGGATCATTGTCATGCTGAAAGACCCAGCCACGTTTCATCTTCAATGCCCTTGCTGATGGAAGGAGGTTTTCACTCAAAATCTCACGATACATGGCCCCATTCATTCTTTCCTTTACACGGATCAGTCGTCCTGGTCCCTTTGCAGAAAAACAGCCCCAAAGCATGATGTTTCCACCCCCATGCTTCACAGTAGGTATGGTGTTCTTTGGATGCAACTCAGCATTCTTTGTCCTCCAAACATGACTAGTTGAGTTTTCACCAAAAAGTTCTATTTTGGTTTCATCTGACCATATGACAATCTCCCAATCTTCTTCTGGATCATCCAAATGCTCTCTAGCAAACTTCAGATTGGCCTGGACATATACTGGTTTAAGCATTGGGGACACGTCTGGCACTGCAGGATTTGAGTCCCTGGCGGCGTAGTGTGTTACTGATGGTAGGCTTTGTTACTTTGGTCCCAGCTCTCTGCAGGTAATTCACTAGGTCACCCCGTGTGGTTCTGGGATTTTTGCTCACCGTTCTTGTGATCATTTTGACCCCACGGGGTGAAATCTTGCGTGGAGCCCCAAATCGAGGGAGATTATCAGTGGTATTGTATGTATTCCATTTCCTAATAATTGCTCCCACAGTTGATTTCTTCAAACCAAGCTGCTTACCTATTGCAGATTCAGTCTTCCCAGCCTGGTGCAGGTCTACAATTTTGTTTCTGGTGTCCTTTGACAGCTCTTTGGTCTTGGCCATAGTGGAGTTTGGAGTGTGACTGTTTGAGGTTGTGGACAGGTGTCTTTTATACTGATAACAAGTTCAAACAGGTGTCATTAATACTGGTAATGAGTGGAGGACAGAGGAGCCTCTTAAAGAAGAAGTTACAGGTCTGTGAGAGCCAGAAATCTTGCTTGTTTGTAGGTGACCAAATACTTATTTTCTATCATAATTTGCAAATAAATTCATTAAAAATCCTACAATGTGATTTTCTGGATTTTTTTCCCTCATTTTGTCTGTCATAGTTGAAGTGTACCTATGATGAAAATTACAGGCCTCTTTCATCTTTTTATGTGGGAGAACTTGCACAATTGGTGGCTGACTAAATACTTTTTTGCCCCACTGTATATGCCATTTATGCAGCAGACACAGTCCACACATTTTGGTATGTGACCCCGGTAAGAATCGAACACACAATTATGGTGTTGCTAGTACCATGCTTTAATAAACTGAGCCACATACAGGACTTCTGCAAATACATAAGTACATAAATTTGCAGTAGCAAATTACAATACATGACTACAATACAGATGGAAGACGTATAATTGCCATCCCCATGAGCGTACCACCCTCCTTCTGGCTATAGAGGAGGCATGCAATGATTCCAATCCAGACCAATTTAGACCGAAAGATTTTTCCCAAGGTGCATGAATAATGAGGATATTTACTGCCATTTCGATCAAAACCTATGGCCAAATGCTCAAGACAGACTTCAAGATGCAGCCGAGCGGAAATGGAGGAAAACTCGCCTCCCTGCGGACCTGGCATCCTTTCACTCCCTCCTCTCTACATTTTCCTCCTCTGTCTCTGCTGCTAAAGCCACTTTCTACCACTCTAAATTCCAAGCATCTGCCTCTAACCCTAGGAAGCTCTTTGCCACCTTCTCCTCCCTCCTGAATCCTCCTCCCCCTCCCCCCTCCTCCCTCTCTGCAGATGACTTCGTCAACCATTTTGAAAAGAAGGTCGACGACATCCGATCCTCGTTTGCTAAGTCAAACGACACCGCTGGTTCTGCTCACACTGCCCTACCCTGTGCTCTGACCTCTTTCTCCCCTCTCTCTCCAGATGAAATCTCGCTTCTTGTGACGGCCGGCCGCCCAACAACCTGCCCGCTTGACCCTATCCCCTCCTCTCTTCTCCAGACCATTTCCGGAGACCTTCTCCCTTACCTCACCTCGCTCATCAACTCATCCCTGACCGCTGGCTACGTCCCTTCCGTCTTCAAGAGAGCGAGAGTTGCACCCCTTCTGAAAAAACCTACACTCGATCCCTCCGATGTCAACAACTACAGACCAGTATCCCTTCTTTCTTTTCTCTCCAAAACTCTTGAACGTGCCGTCCTTGGCCAGCTCTCCCGCTATCTCTCTCAGAATGACCTTCTTGATCCAATTCAGTCAGGTTTCAAGACTAGTCATTCAACTGAGACTGCTCTTCTCTGTATCACGGAGGCGCTCCGCACTGCTAAAGCTAACTCTCTCTCCTCTGCTCTCATCCTTCTAGACCTATCGGCTGCCTTCGATACTGTGAACCATCAGATCCTCCTCTCCACCCTCTCCGAGTTGGGCATCTCCGGCGCGGCCCACGCTTGGATTGCGTCCTACCTGACAGGTCGCTCCTACCAGGTGGCGTGGCGAGAATCTGTCTCCTCGCCACGCGCTCTCACCACTGGTGTCCCCCAGGGCTCTGTTCTAGGCCCTCTCCTATTCTCGCTATACACCAAGTCACTTGGCTCTGTCATAACCTCACATGGTCTCTCCTATCATTGCTATGCAGACGACACACAATTAATCTTCTCCTTTCCCCCTTCTGATGACCAGGTGGCGAATCGCATCTCTGCATGTCTGGCAGACATATCAGTGTGGATGACCGATCACCACCTCAAGCTGAACCTCGGCAAGACGGAGCTGCTCTTCCTCCCGGGGAAGGACTGCCCGTTCCATGATCTCGCCATCACGGTTGACAACTCCATTGTGTCCTCCTCCCAGAGCGCTAAGAACCTTGGCGTGATCCTGGACAACACCCTGTCGTTCTCAACCAACATCATGGCGGTGGCCCGTTCCTGTAGGTTCATGCTCTACAACATCCGCAGAGTACGACCCTGCCTCACACAGGAAGCGGCGCAGGTCCTAATCCAGGCACTTGTCATCTCCCGTCTGGATTACTGCAACTCGCTGTTGGCTGGGCTCCCTGCCTGTGCCATTAAACCCCTACAACTCATCCAGAACGCCGCAGCCCGTCTGGTGTTCAACCTTCCCAAGTTCTCTCACGTCACCCCGCTCCTCCGCTCTCTCCACTGGCTTCCAGTTGAAGCTCGCATCCGCTACAAGACCATGGTGCTTGCCTACGGAGCTGTGAGGGGAACGGCACCGCAGTACCTCCAGGCTCTGATCAGGCCCTACACCCAAGCAAGGGCACTGCGTTCATCCACCTCTGGCCTGCTCGCCTCCCTACCATTGAGGAAGTACAGTTCCCGCTCAGCCCAGTCAAAACTGTTCGCTGCTCTGGCCCCCAATGGTGGAACAAACTCCCTCACGACGCCAGGACAGCGGAGTCAATCACCACCTTCCGGAGACACCTGAAACCCCACCTCTTCAAGGAATACCTAGGATAGGATAAGTAATCCTTCTCACCACCCCCCCCCTTAATGATTTAGATGCACTATTGTAAAGTGGCTGTTCCACTGGATGTCAGAAGGTGAATTCACCAATTTGTAAGTCGCTCTGGATAAGAGCGTCTGCTAAATGACTTAAATGTAAATGTATGCAAACTAGTTTCTGCTAAAGATTGTTTCTTTCATTTCTTTCATTTGATTACATTGTGAAAGATGTCTTCAATGATCACACTTTTGATCACACAAGGGATAGAAATTATGGAAATTTGATGTTCAGTCAATTTTCATGGGTAGTGCAAGTGTATAGCCTAATGTAAAACAGTGTAATGTACTGTAATTTACAGTACTGTAGCATATTACATTCAAAGGACAAGTTTTGGTATTGGATTAAATGGTTGTTAAAATAACTCAATTGAGAATATATCATTATGTTGTGTTTTTGTGATTAAACCAATGTACTAATTATATTTCACAGTAAACGTATATTTCAAGCTCTAAGCGCCTATATATTTATTGGTCTGGACTGTTAATATATAATTTCTTCCATTCCATTTTGTCCTTACAACCGTTTCATAGGATAATTTGTATAAAGAAATCTATGGAAACAAGATTTGAACGTTATCTCAAGGGGTTATTTACATCTGTGTGTGTGCATGTGTGTGTAAATATTACATCATTTCAATTGGTGTAAATATAATTAATAAAAACAAAAACTTTAATATCCACACAAAAGACTAACTATAAAATATGTGTTTCTCAGGCACCAAAGTTATATTAACATATCAATAGAGTATAAAATAGGCTACATTATAAATAACAACCTGAGTTTATGGCTTTTACCAAAAATCTATTGCAAATGCAAAGTACCAAATACACGTTTTTATTTCCTATAGTTCTCTGCAACTTCCAAGAGATGTTTTGTTTTGAACCATTGTGTAATAAAATGTTGTATGGCTCAATATGTGAATTGAGCCTTAATTATATCTATATAAATGCAAGAAATGGTAAGTATAATTTATGAATGTTTGAAAATGGCACACACCACTTCCATGTATCTGTGGGTGTTTCATATTGTGAAGAAACAAAGGGTGTTGAATGCACTGACAGTATATATTTGAATAGCTGTAGATCAAAGAATATGTTCATTTAATGGTCCCACAGTGGGCCACTATAAAGGAAATTGCCACCAAATAGGCTGCTATTCCATCCATTCTCATATCAAATCTCTCCAACAGAGTGAAATGAGCCACTGATAATATTAGCAACTCATCACTCTAAACATCCATCTAAACAGAACATGGATTTGTCCATTCTTTTTGTATACAGTTCCTCTGTTTTGAATCAAAAAGGAACAACAGAGACAATAAGTCCTTGTGCATGTTTCCCAACTTGTCCGTGAACTTCAGCCCTCTGTATTGGCACACAAATCCCATCACAGCCCTCTAGGCTTTATTTCCAATGAGCGGCCATGTTGTTGGACCACAGTTTGTTCCGATACGTTTTGTATTATTACACCTCCCCCATATTCTTTGGTGGTGTTGTGTGCTGAAGAACCAGTCCTGAGTGCTGTGAACGTGACTGTGAGGTCTGTTGATACCAGTGATGAGTGTAGTTCTCCACATAACATAGAGGGGAGCTGAGGGAGGGCTGGGGAGCCTGCTCTCTAGTGGCAGGGTCTGTGGGTATACTACTGTCCCAAATGGCCAGGGACGGGGGTGAATTGCAGGACATAGAGTCACTGGCTCCTGGGCTATGGTCCAGTGGAACTTCCCCGTATGTGTACAGCTTCTTGAATTTGGAACGCCGATTCTGGAACCAGATCTTGACCTGAAAGAAAAAATATTTGAGCTACAGGTTGTTTGGGATGTTTGTACCAGAAAATGTGAAGGTATGAGTTAAAAATGTATTATCTAGCAAAGTGTTGTAATTTCATATTGACACCCTATGCCTTATTAGAATAGAATATACCTAATTACATTGCATTGAAATTTGGAATCCAGATGCAAACTTAGATCCATAAATTAAGCTATCAATTATCAGATATGAAAACAAACAGGAAGAGGTTAATAAACCCGGTGGTTTGACATATAATATAAACAATACTGTTTTTTTATCACTTTGGTAAAAAATGTACAAGTATGTGGTGAATTGTAAGATACATGTTTCAAATTTGTACTTTGAATGTAGTATGCTCCAGTACTGTAAATAACAGTACATGACACTGTTTCCACATTAAGCTATGCACTTGCACTACCCATTAAAATTGACTAAACATCACATTTCCATCATTTCTATCCCATGTGTGATCAAAGGTATGATGATTGAAGACATCTTCACAATGTAATCAAATTAAAGAAATACGTTTTAGCAGACACTAGTTTGCATTAAGCCTGTCTTGAGCATTTGGCCATAGTTTCTCATCGAATTTGTAGTAATTATCCTCATTGTTCATGTACCTGGGGAAAAACCTTTTGTCAGGGCAAACTTCATTTTGGATACATGTTTATCGTATAGGGAATGCATTTCTTTCTTGTTTTGGACTTTCTGGATTATTTATGCATTTGGTATTGTATTGATATTTTATTACTGCACTGTAGGAGCTAGAAACACAAGCATTTCATTCAACTGCTGTAACATTAGCTAATCTGTGTACATGACCAATACACTTTGATTTGTTACATACAAGTGCATCTCTGATCAGATTTTTTTTTAACTTACTGTGAAGTAAAATCATAGTCATCATCATAGTAGCACATAGTAGTATCATATTTTTTACGTTTATACTTTACAGACATACTTTTTAATATGTAATTCTCAAAATCTGTAGTAGACAAACCAGTTTACGTGTACAATCTATAGGTTTACCAAATGTTTAAATGATCATCAATTAAGAACAGTCAGATTAAGTAATAGTAACATGTTTTAACAAAAGAAAAGTGAATCATATCAAAAGTAATGTGAGTATTGCATTGTGAAAGGAAATTACTTTATATGAACATGTATTTCTAGATGAAACACTGTTTAAGTTGGTCTCCTGAGTGGCGCAGCAGTCTAAGCCACTACATCTCAGTGCAAGAGGTGTCACTACAGTCCCTGGTTTGAATCCCGGCTGTATCACATCCGGATGTGATTGGGAGTCCCATAGAGCGGTGCACAATTGGCCCAGCATTGTTTGGATTTGGCTGGCGTCATTGTAAATAAGTATTTGTTCTTAACTGACTTGCCTACTTAAATAAAGGTTTTAAAAAACAACATTTAATTAAGTTTGGTGAAAAAGTGACTATGATTTTTGCATGTTGTATTAAGTCAATTGAACATGTGCTACGAGTTTAAAACAACTGCCTTTTTGATCATCTGTTTTGTACTAAGAGTTGTGAAAATGTACCAAATACTTTTGAAAATTAAAGCGATAAAAACCTATAACGTCTCAGATGATTCGTTAAGTGTAGAATTACAGTATGCAAAAAGATGCCAGCATAGTTCATGGTTTTATTAGACAAAAGAACATAAATCGTAGAGATATTTAATCTCTCAACAGCGTGTCATAACAGTGGTATGTGTCTTCCTCACCTGTGTTTGTGTCACGCCGAGATGAGCCGCTAGTTCGGCTCTCTCAGGAAGAGACAAATACTGAGCTCCCTGAAAGCGATGTTGCAACGCAGCGAGCTGGTAACTAGAATATATGGTGCGAGGTTTTCTGATTTTTCTAGGCTTTCCGTTGACCATTCTCACCTCAGGCTCTGGTTCCTCTTTCGCTAAAAAAATGAAAAATGACAACAGAGCATTAGTAGGCTAAAGGACTTGAGGGGCTCATACATTTACACTAGACTACAGAGGGCTTCAACAGTAGACTATAGGCCTATGCCTACAGAAAAAAAGTATTATGATAACAGATTAATTAATTAATGATAAATTTCAAAAGTAAACATCATTAAAAAAAAATATGATTATGTTTTTACCCGTTCTGAAATAGGCTTTACTCAATAGCCTAAACAGGGTTTGGTGCACAAAATATCTCTGTCCAAGATATTACAATGCCCCTCACACTATAATGGGAGATGTCACTAATGAGAGAAGATGATTGGTGCATCGGCTATTTAGCCTTCATGTATTGTTTGTGGTGTTTTCACATGGAGTGATCAAGTCAAAACTCTAAGACAGGCTATTGAGCCAAAAAGAAATGTGTGCCAGACTGACATGTCGTGACACCTCATGTTGATGCATGTGGCTTTGGGCTTAGCCCCGGGCCAATTTCGAAGAGAAAGATTCTTCCTGGAATGTCAATGCTACCAGCTAAACTGTATGTTATAGGGCCTGGATACCTAAACATTGTTAACACTAAAATTACCAATGACAACGCAAATACAATAGTAGTTCTCTCTCAAATGTGAAGGTTTCAGCTGCTTTGCAAAACCAATTTTGGAAAAAATAAGGAAGTCTTTTGCATTTATAGAATAGGCTACATTTTCATTTTCATTCTAGGCCATATGAACAATTTATATTATTTAAGAGCTTAATAGCATAGTGTGTTATTGCAAAACAATCAAAGTAGACTAGGCCCAATGGGTAATTTGAATTTTAGGATAAAAATGATATAATACACTATTCCCTGGGAGCTCATCTTAAAGGTAAAGAACAGTCAAAATCATGTATTTCATGAAATGTAATGATATTTGGATGAAACCAGATCAAGTATGATGACCAATGTATGAAAAGTATGACTGTTGCTTCTACATTGATCAAGTTTGATCATAAAGTTACTGGTCCCCTCCCCCATGTCAAACAATTAGATTCAGGAGGCGGGATTATTAAGGTGATAGGGTCTCATAACCTTAATTTTCTATTACCTCATTTAAATAAGTACCACCTTGTAACCAACATCGGAGAAGGAGTGGTTGCAAATGGGCCTATGTCACAGTATAGCTTCCATCCCTCTCCTCATCCCTACCTGGGCTCGAACCAGGGACCCTCTGCACACATCAACATTAGCCACCCTTGAATTACCGTTACCCATCGCTCCACAAAAGACACAGCCTTTTGTGAACAACTACTTCAAGGTCCCAGAGCGAGTGAAGTCACTGATATAAACGCTATTAGCGCGCACCCCGCTAACCATTTCGCATTGGTTACACTCAGCCCCCTTTTGACCTCCTCCTTTTCCGCAGCAACCAGTGATCCGAGTCAACAGCATCAATGTAACAGTTTTGCTTCGTCCCTCTCCTCGCCCGTACCTGGGCTCAAAACAGGGACCCTCTGCACACGTCAACAACAGCCAGCCTCGAAGCATCATTACCCATCGCTCCACAAAAGCCGCGGCCCTTGCAGAGCAAGCGGAACAACTACTTCAAGGTCTCAGAGCGAGAGACGTCACCGATTGAAACGCTATTAGCGCGCACCCCGCTAACATTTTACATCGGCTACACATGGTTTATATAGCTAGATAGCTACTTTACTGTGCCAAAATTTGGTGGTAGGGTATCATCAAATATAATTAAAAGTTTGCCATATTCATCTATGGCAATGTTTACATTTTCATCTGTGTCTGGTGTTAGCTAACTACTATCTTCAGCCATCATGGAACAAAAAGGAGGGAAGGGTCGTTCAAAACTCTGACGCAGTTGTCAAGTCAAGACATTCGTTAGTGCTGCTGTGAACCGCATCACAAGAGACATGCCAGACGGGAAATGTATAAAACATTTTTGACATCATTGATGCAATCATTGCTTTGTATATCACCAAATTTGCTTGAGATGATTTTACCGCAACACTGCTCAGTGCAACCAAGTTGCTTGAGAGCTCTCATATACGCTCCCCGCCCACTCGCCTGTCTTCTCAAACTTCCTAGTGGTTAGCTATGAGCTAATTTTGAGCATTTCTATCCAAAACTAATATTATGGATAATATTTTAGTCACTCAAAATGCTATTTTACATGGGAATTAGAATGACTGCTTGGTACCTTTAAGACTTTTTAAAAACAAAAATACAAAATGGGGTAGGATTTAGCTCATTTTCTTTAAATTAAAAGTTGTCGCATATCACATGTTGTTAGCTTTGCAGCCTGGAACGCAGATTAGCAAAAAAATATGTTTCTGCATAGCATATCCTTGCAGATTTTTTGTATCACGTGAAGTAAATGTGATAACATGTGAAACAAGTAAAAGCAACACGTGATAACATGAAAGTACACATGTGAAAACATTTCATCACATATGAAAACATATTATATGAAATAAATCTGACAATATGGGGAGGCAAAATTTCAACGTGATACCATGCTACATGTGACAACATTTGAAAGTTTTTCACATGTGAAGTAAAAACATTATTCTCCTCACATGTAAAAATGTGAACTCTATATTGAATACATGTGAAATTTTTTCACATTTGAACATCTGACCTCAAGTGTCGTAATACATAATACATTTAGCAAACGACTGCCTTATGAACTGCTATAATTTAATCTGACTATTCTTTCATCATTGATTTCATGTACTTATCTCAACATTTTGAGGGTTTTCTGTATAGTTGTCTAATGTTGGTGGGGTATATTATAATATTTTAATGTTACTCCTGAATCACTGATAAATATAATATTTTTTCTTGAGTGTATTATACAAAGCTGAGATTTACTTTGAAGTCCAGTGTAAGGAATACAGGTGAAATCAGTCATTTTTACAGACATGGTGGCATAGTAGGAAGTTATGAACGCCATGAACCAAGAGTTCTTGAGTTCATATCCCACATGAGGACATGTTGAATAATAATTACTGTATAAATAAACATGCACAATATAATCATGTATGTAAAATAATGTAGGTAGGCCTAAAAATCAATAGTAGGCTACGCTAACGTATACTACTTTCGAAATCTTTGAACTCCCCCCAAATTAATGCCCAACACCAATATTAGGCTGACCAAATGTAAATTCGATTCATATCAATTTAAATTGAACCATTTAAATTTGTGGCATAAAGATTGGTCCTTGTCGATAAGCGATAGCCTACGCATTTGGGATGGTTCATTTAACACGGGCCATTGACACTATTAATAAACATAACTTCGAGTATCTTTATTCACCAAAAATGGCAACGCGTCTCATGCGTAAATCTTACCGATATCTTGGAGATGTGACTGTATGTCGCGGGTATAATGAGCGTATTGCTTAGGGGGATAAGGGTATTCCGATTTTGCAATGTAGGCCCCCGATACCCCAATCCCATGGAGATTGTAATGGTGATGATACGAGTATGGTTTCATTGGTTGCGAGTAGGACTGGCCGTGGCTGGGGTAGAAGCCGTGGTGGCTGTGCATCGTCTGGCCGCTGTAGAACCCCATGTCCGTGGGAGAAGACTTTGGCAGCGTCGGGAAATCATTGGAGCCAGGGTGACCGCTCACTGTGGCGTGGAGATCAGACGACAGGCTCGATGCCGCCTTCTCAGAAGTAGTTCCATTCATCCTGCGCCGCCCTCCTTCACTCTCCTAATAAAAACCTCCAGAAAGTGTGGAGACTTGTAAAAAATGCGTAGTAAGTTGAAATAGAAGTTTGAAAAGAAAACATAAACTCCCCAAATAAAACCAAAACAATAGGCCTATTGTGGAGCATCGAAATCCTCAGAGCCCATCCAAAGTCCCTCGGCGAGACTGCACTGCACTGTGGCGGCACCCAACCCAACTGAACTCAAATTTACAGAGCGAGGGGAGTGGATGCTTCATTCCCATTGGTTCCAAACAGCCTCTGCTTCGTTTACCCTGAGGGATAAACTCGAAAATTTCCAGAACCTCCCCCGGACAGAACCACAGTCCCACAACCTTTTTGAAAGTAGAAGATACATTTTCTGTTGGACGTGTTTATTACATGTTTAGTCTGTCTGCAACAAGTATTTGCACCATTCTTCAGTGGAGTTGTGTATACAAACAAAAAAACGTAGCCTATATATATTTGTTTTACCTTTATTTAACTAGGCAAGTCAGTTAAGAACTTAAGAACAAATTCATATTTTCAATGACGGCCTAGCAACAGTGGGTTAATTCCCTTGCTCGGGCAGAACGACATATTTTCACCTTGTCAGCTCAGGGATTCTAGCTTGCAACCTTTCGATTAGAAACACGCTCTAACCACAAGGCTACCTGCCGCCCCTATATGCATAGGTTTGGTCCTATGCTATTTTATTCATGGGCTTTTAGATCAATTTGATAGACTAAATCTTCTTTAGGTTGGCTCGTGACTTGCCCTAAGGCCTTTCCCTAGGTGTGGCAGCCCTATAATTGTGTCATCACTAGTTACCACAATCAATAAGTAATAAACCCCGCCTATTTCTACAATTTATCTTCTTAAAATCTGATTTTAAACCTACCCGTAACCTTAACCATACTGCTAACCTTATGCCTAACGCTTTTTGTTTTCATTCATATTTACGAAAGCCTATAGCCAATTTTTACTTTGTGACTGTGGTAACTAGTGGAAACCCAATACGTGGTCGGCCATCCCATGCACATCCTCCAAAATGACACCAAGGTTTGGATAAATCAAGGTAACGTGTGTGTAATTCGACTTCGCTGATTATCAGAATCCAAAAATGTATACATACAGAACAATACAAAATTCCCTGAAACCAGCTTGGATCTCTAAATATACATCTACATAAATATGCATGTGTAGGTCTTATAGCTATCATCCGCTAGTATATATACTTTTCCTTTTGAAGGACTGTCTGTAACTATTCTAAGCCTAACCACCTCCGAGGCCTGAGCCCTAAGCCTAACCTCTCTGACCCACATGCCGAACCCTAACCACCCCAAGAGACCTGAGTCCCAACCATAACCTTTCTGGCCAATAAAACCCAACCATAACCACCCCAGAGACCTGATTCCTAACCTTAACCTCTCTAGCCTCCATACCTAACCCCAACCATTCCCGAGTCCTAACCCTAAACCTCCTTGGTTCTCATGCCTAACCCTAACCCCTAGGGAGATCCAGGCCCTTTTCCCACCATGATAAGTTTAATTGACACTTTTACCTACAACTATAAAAAATATTTGTCTACAAATTATTTTGAATATACCCCCCTATTTTCTTATGGCAAAATACATCCCGTTTTGTTCAATGTATATGAGATCATCCTCAACAGCTAACATCACTTTTTGTGAATTTTGGAGAATTTATCTAGGCCAATAATATGAAACACAAATCACATAAAAGCCTCATAATTCATAAAGGTCATGTTAACTGACTGCTATTATCGGGGAGGGGGGACGTATTATGCGCGAAATGGGGGCGGAAAGCCTTTATGCGCATATATTGATATAGCCTATAAGCATCACATCTAAGTAAACTTGGGAGTCACGCGATGATATGGTGTGTTGTCCTCCCACTATGACTCGTGAAAACATGCAGTTTGTTAGGCTACAGATGAAATAAATTGATTAACTTCAGAGTGGTGAACGTGCACGGTGATGCGTTTTATGCCGGTTTCCAATAAATATCTCGTGTGACATGAGGATCGATGTCTGACTGCCGTTTGACAAATACAAATACTCTCGCTATTATGCATAATAATCTCATGTCGCCCCCCATACCAGCACAGGCACTGTATTTGTCATTAGTTGGCTGGAGCGCACGTTGCAAGACCAGAGTAGACACATTTTAAATTTAACACAAGCCACTGATAGCTATTTGCTTTGTTGCAATTACTACATGTTCAATTGGTCATTTGCCAGGTTAGGGTATAGATAGCTAAAAAAAACTCCTCCGAAATACAGATTTAAGGTCATGAAGCAGAATTCCTGCTTAGGGATGAGAGCACATTATTACACCAAATTTTCACTCTGAGTGATTTTGCATGCCCGTTTCTATTATTTGCCCTTAAGATTCAGAGGCATATAAAATCTCTATGGCATATGGAAATAAGCTATTGAATGGTCAGTGGTCATCACCATTTGAAGCATGTAATTAAATATAATTACAATTTTGGCTGCAATATGTTATAGGCCAAGTGGGACCATCATGGTTGCCTAACGAGAAGAGGGAACTAATAGAACATGAGGGAATTGATAAACCTTGGAAGCTAATAAAGAGAGGGAATGAATAAAAAAGAGGGAATAATAATTTTAAAAAAGAGGGAATGGATTAGCCTGGCTGTTTATTTTTCTCCACCAAGACCCCTAAGTGGCTCCATAAAGGTTAATTAGGTGAGATATAAAATGCAGTATTATTCATGATTAGATCATTTTTGAAATTGGAAAAATGTTCCTTGAATAATAAGCATGTAGCCTGTTATTTCATAATACTTTTGTCAGACAGACAGTAGACACACCAATTACAATGTGAACATGGCTCAAGCAGAGCATGAAGGATGTATAAGACATATATATTATCAAATTTGTAAATTTAAAGATATTATTTTCCCCTTTCATCTATGACCAAACTAGAAAACAATTTCACTTGTGAAAATTCTAATCCAATAGCGCTCCCTGGTGTCTGCTAAGTGTAGCTACATAATGACAATTTGTAACATGTGCACCTTTTGGTGTCTGTCGCAGATGACACTGTTCCCTATATGGTTTACCACTTTAGGCCAGGCCCTATAGGGCTCTGGTCAAAAGTAGTAAACCATATAGGGAACAGGATGTCATGTGGGACACGTCACTGGGCTATGTTAAGATGCCCTAGCTGGGTAAAATGGTTTGGTGAATAGACCCAGGACTCATTGCAGCTCTGACTGTTCAACCATCTTTTGCCTATGTTTGAGTTGTCTAAAATTGAATAAAATGTAACAATTAATTTACCCTGATAAATGTAGCATATATGCTGAACCTGATAACATATGCAAGATAAAACTCTATATACAGAGACACGATAGATTTGAAAACAAATCAAGGTATTTCTTGATTATTGTAATAGGCAAAAATGAGGCAAAGTCCATCTAGTTTAGGTCTTTCAAACAGAAAATTAAGCTGTGACACTCAATATATTTATTAGCACTTGTCTTTTCTCTGTCTCATGGGAAATGGTCAACTAGTAGTCCTTGCAAAAAGTAGTCCCCAAACCTTACAGCTTTTAACTGTAAGCCCCATTTTTTTTAATACATGAGGAATAAAACAACCAACTCACTCCCTGTCAGCCAGTCACAACACATACAACCAGGTCAATCACCACCACTCCCGAAAGCCCAAGGGCTTATTTTATTCTCGTTTAGTGTAATAAAAATAAAGGGATAGACGGGGTGTTAGCATGGCAGGCCTGACAGACACACCTGGCAACATTATGTACAAACTGGAATTGGAGGCAGGGAAAGGAAACAATTACACCTGGATTAAAATACTCTTAGAGATCATATCAGGTACTTTATATGTTCTCGATTGAGCTAACCTGTTGAAAAATGGAACAAATAGAAAAGTCCCAAAAAGGAAAACCACACCCTCCTGGCACCCCAGGCAGGATAAAACAAACACTCAGTGCTTGAACGATTTTCAAACAATATATTAACCCAGGTCTGGGAACTATAAAACGGTGTGGCGATGACTGTGTCCTTTTCCTGTGGCGTGTTCGCAGAGACAGTGGTCCGTTTCATCTGTCCACTCTGGCACAAAGCCAGCAGACCCAGATTGCCATCTGTGTGTGTTGGGGGGGATGAAGGCAAGAAAACATATGGGTTGGCCAGGGGTTGTTTGGCAACAGAACTGAACCTTAAGGCAATGTAAGCCAACCAATTACACTCTTTCAGAGATCTTTCATACATGTTAAGTATATGTTTGTTTCTTTATTGTTCATTTTTTTACAAGATTCCCTGGCGGTCGGCAAAGAGGGGAAGAGCGGGATGCCGAGGAACATAGAAACCTGTGATGGAGATGCCAGTAGTTGTAATGTCCGTTGGGGGAAAACATTTTTTTTAAATGTACCCAGTCTGAATTGAAGAGGGGTGGAGGGGGGCAGCCTAGCCCTGTCAGTTTGTGGGTTGGTCGGTTGGTTTATTTGCTTGCTGGGTTGTTTGAGTCCGAACACCGCCCCCTCTCCCCTTCCCGGAGTGCTTCACAAACTTGCCGGACAAGCTCTGTGCTGGGGTACAGGTGGTCTCCTCTTTGGAAAGAGACAAAAGGGAAAATATATTAACTAGCAGGCTGGTGCAGCAGATTTAGGGACACAGATCAAGCCGAGTCATGGACTAAATAGCATACTCAAATGAAAGTGGTTAATCTGTGTTCGGGAAACCGTCCCATAATTTCCAAAGCAGGGCTGTCATACATACCTATGACACATATTCAACATACATTTATTCTATAGGACTCCAATTCTGCTAGCGGCTCAGGGGACTGGCTGACCTATGTGAGCTTCTTGGCTTTGTAGAGTGAGTCCACCACTTTGCTTATGTTCTGAATGGTCTCCAGGGCCGCCTCATACGTTGTGTCTACTGCAGGCTCATCGAAGATGATCAGCACACCCTCGCCTTGGTCCAAAATACCTAGAGAAGGAGGTGGAGGGATGGTGTCAAGTGGGTACAGAGTAAAGGCAACAAAAAAACCTCAGACCTAAAAAAATGTGATTGTCTTCCTTTAACTTGAAGTTAATTATTACATTTTCCCAACAACTATGGGACTAAAATGACGGGAGGAGAACATCTGGATTTAAACTCCCCTATGTATTTATTTGGGAAGTAAAGCTAAAGGTTTTAATTTGGCTCTATGCTCCAGGATTTTACATTGGTCGGCAGGTTTTAGCTTCACTGTCCAAATAAATACATAGAGAAGTGTATGTGTTCACATTTTTCATTATCATAGACACCTACCGTGAAATTTTGTGTCAAGAATCATCTGTGACAATTTCCTCTCGACATCTCCCTGTGTAGAAGTGAAGAAACCAAATCAACACAGCTTTACATTACTGCTTCAGTCAACATTAGAGCAAATGTTTAAGGAAGGAAATGGGCATGGCAAAATAACAAAAATAAGTGAAAGATGTGATGACACCATTTAATGTCCTAGTCGTGGAATAAGCCAGGACTTACTTTAGAGAGTTTTATGAGGATGGAAATGTGTTCTATCTGTGGGGAGACAGAACAACACTTGTCAGTGGTCTGGAACACAAGCTCAACAAAGCAAAACAAATAGACAAAATTCTACAAATATTACTTTTATAAACACAGCAATTTGACTTTATACTTTACAAATCCTTAAAGAACTTTACAAGACAAAATATCCAAGCTGAACAAAGCTAAACAAATACTAGCCTTTTACAAATAGCCTTGCTATCAATTCCCTGCCAGTAATCTATAAGCATCTATAATTTCCCATAACCCTAGTGGTACAATAAACTGGCCTCAATGTGTGACCTGGGTTGCTAAGGGGTACATAATTAGTGGGCAGAACACCTGACAGCTATTCTGACTGTACAGGCCAGTGTCTGTTCACTCCTCTGAGGGGACTTGTGGGAAGGAGTGCGTGCAGAATGGAGTTGTTATTGTTGTAACGTGTGTTTACTATTTACTGTTGGTAGTAGATAATGACAATTGTTTGCTTATATAGTCTTGATCTATACAGTCCTTTATATTTATACAGTCCTTACCAGTCCTCTTGCTGTGCTAATAGTGTACAGCCTATTCATTACTGCTTAAATCCTGTAATACAGAACCACATCCTTCCAACATCTATTCCCTGTCTGCTGTGAGTGTGTACAGCAATAAAGTTCCCTTGTGTGTAACTGAGGTTGCCTCATTCCCCTCTTACCGGGGAAGGTGCTAGCGGGTCACAGATCAGCCCAAACCGAGTCGCTCTCTTTCAAGCCTACTACTTTTAAAAACAAAGAAATTCGGATTTTACAGACTTAACAAATTCTTAAAGAATTTTACAAGAACAAAAGCCTAGTCTTGTACTGGAAAGCATGCGCCCACCCTCCACAAAATGCTCAGCTGTAAGCTCACCTGTACCCTGGAGAAAGGCTCGATAACACGGATGAGGTTCTGTTCAAGCAGGTTGTCATAGAGCGTGGTCAAGTGTGTGTTTATGATGGAGTCGTCTCTCAACTCACCTCTGTAATCTGTCAGGGCCTGGAGAGAGAGGGGATAGAGATAAGAAGTGGGGAAAATAGAAGGATATAGATAGGTGAGAAAGTAAAGATTTAGCAAAAGAGGGGATAGAAAGAGAGGAAGAGCAAAACAGGTGTTAAGGAACCTACAATATGGGATAAACAATGCAAGGGATAAAAACAGCAAATGAAAAAAATGCATCACTGTTATTCAGATCACTCAACATGCTCTTTCTTACCTTTTCAAAAATCGTCCAGCGACCAGTTATTGCTGGCCTGCGCCACGCATTTCAGAGAGTCTGTCTGTCTCCCGGTGTGCCGCAGGGCTAGCTTTCCACTGACGAGACCCTGGACCTCCTCAGGAATACAACAAGACAACAGGTTACTCATTCAAGACATCAACTTTCCTCTTAAGCTCTTATCCACACATAACCAACTCCATAACTAACTGTTGTGCTGCATATTTACTAAAATTCCAAAGTTATATCATAAGTATAGTGATTACACATTGATCATCATTACACACAACATATAGAGTTGAGCGTTCAGCTGCTTACAGGTTGAGCATGATTTTGCAGAGCAGCATGTATTTGAGAGCGGTGATCGCTCTGGGATGGTCGATGGAGTCATAGCCTTCGAAGGACTCGTAGAAGTAAGAGTAGGCAGTCTTCCAGTCCTTCTCCTCTGCTGCGTGGATGACCCCTGTAAGGGTGGAGGGGTGAGGAGGCTATCAACCTGCTCAAATCTGGACCTCAAGTCCTGTTGCAATGCTGATTGTCATGCTTGCTCTCTCATCAGGGATTGATTTAGACCCAGGACACCAGCTGAGCGCAATGAGGTAAACAGGGAAATCTGCATGGCCACCTCTGTACAACTAGAAAAAGTCAACCTGCAGCTGTGTCTAGTTAGGACCCGGGCCTTTATGCTTGGCGGATGTGGAAGAGCTGATGCCCTACCACTTTAAAATGACTTAAATATAAATTATATAATGTTTAATAAATCCCTGAATATATTTTTAAACTGCAGAGGCCACTCCTACACAGTGGACATAATAATTAACTAGTGGCGGGTGTTTTAGGGGAGGCGAATGGAGAGTAGCGGACCTGACTGCATGTCCAGGGCGGCCTGTAGCTTGGGCGGGCCGTAAATGCCGTTGGCGGTGGTGCGTGCAGAAGTGAGGGCAGCTCGGGCATTGGGCAGGTTGCTGAGGCCGTGGTACGTCTTACTCTCCAGCAGCTGTACCTCCACCAGCAGGGCCTTGTCATCCATTTTCTTCAGTTCCTTGAGTAGCTGGGTGCCTGTGGGAGAGAGGGATGGAGAGAAAGGGAGAGACATGAATGAATACACCAAGCCAGAGTTGGCAGATTTGAAGGGCATTTTTATTTTGACACCACTTTGTGTCAAAGTGCAGAGAGATGAGACGAGCCTAGAGAGAGACAAAGTCAATGATACCACCACCTCTGAAATCATCTAACATAACCACCAGAGGTCCATTTTAAGAAAGAAAATTCTCAAATTGTTCAATTGGAATTTCAACTCAATTCCCAAATTGACAGAATTGAAATGTGTCATCAAGATCCACCAATGGCCCTTGAAGCAAGAACTGCAACGCTACATAGAGCAAAATAGACTCAAGAACCCCAAGACGGGCTTAATTTCCATCCACTGTAAACCATTTAGTGAGGCGAACCAAACCCATCATATCAGTGCTCCCGCTCAGCTCTCTTCCAGTGGGGTCCCCTCTTCCACTCCTTACCTCCAGGTCCTGTCTGAGGAATGTTCTCTTCTCAGCCATGGCCCACTCGATGCACTCCAGACACAGCTCCACCTCCTGGCCTGTAGCTGCCTCCATGTCCAGAAACAGGTCCAGCAGCGAGCGCACCAGCCGCCCCGCCTTGGCCTTGCTGACCCAGACAGCAGGTTGGAGGGGATCAGTTAAAGCAAGCCAAGGTGAGGAACAGAAACACTAATGTTGATCACAATGACTAGGTATTTGGGATGCAAGGTGATTTGTAGATCAGTAATTCTGGGCAGTCCGCATGCAATGTAATCAAATCTTAAACTTGCGCACAGTCAAGGAGAAACTTGTCACCGTCACTTAACATTATAGAAAAAGTTAATTTCCACAGCTTCGTAATTTGTTTCCTAGCCATACTGAAAATTGTGACAAAACTAGTCAGCATTAGTGTTGCACGTTATACCCAGGGATGAAAATCTGATATCAACTTTCGAGGGGACAATTACATTAAATTCTCAAGAGCAATTCCTGAGGGAGACACCAAAAGTAGTGCTGTAACACATAGCCTACATTGTAATATGTTAAATGCATATTGAGGAACCATAATCCCTACTACTGGATAATTGATAGGTAGTTAACTGAAGGGTTGTCCCAAATTGTTCAAATGTTTAAATCATTATAATACTACTACTACATATAGTTATAGCAGTGTTCCTTATCAGACCACTATGTTTGCAGGTGTTTGTATTTACAACCAGCAATACCAAGAAAGGACAGTAGGTGGCAATGGTACTGTACACTGTTTATGGGTGCAGTTTTCGTAAATACTTTACAATGAGCATGGTGTGATCTCATCTAAAATAATCTCCATTGAGAACCATCAAAGTTGGTCTCAGTATTGAATTGACATTTTACTTTTTCTGATACATTTATATAGCCATTAAATATGTGCCACTGACCTGAATCTACTACAATAGCTTTACAAGAACAAAAAGCTCAAAATAAGTACAGTTCTAAAAGCAAAAGAACTACTAACCCAAATAAATCAACCAAAATATCCTTCAAAAATACTTATTTATTGTTCAGTCAGTGTCTCAACTCTTCAAACAAAAGCTATGGACAAGTATGTCACAAAATAAGCAATTTTAAATACAATAAAATAAATAGTAAGTGTACGGTCATGTACGAATAACTACTAAACAAAAGAACAAATTTACTATATACCAGGGTTTCTCAAACAGGTACCACAAGGTTTCCAGTAACTTTACATATAATATAGAGGGGGCGGGGGTCCCTGAGGACTGTTCAAAGAGACCTAATCTCTCCTGCAATGCCTCAAATGACTATTGGCCATGATGTTCAGAATTTCCTTCTGTGCTTTGGGGCCTGTGTACATTGCGGTACACTCTGTTAACCACTTCAGTAAAATGGGATCATCCCCTAAGTTTCAAAAGCTGGTATAAATTCCCACTGTCATCTGTGTGGCCTCTAAAGGCTTGTCCCGGTCTTGCCACATTGCCGCACCAAACTAACAATTTTCATCAAGCAGTTCATGTCTTGCGTCCTCCTGCCGTTTACCCCACGCGCTGGATAACACGGCACGATTGGATTTAGCTGGTGTGCTGCTACAGTTACAAAGTTGCAGTGGGTTAGGCAGTTTAGATGTGCTGTGAATTTTACAATGGATTTTCTCCAGTTCCTAAAACCTGCACTAATGAAGGCAGCATCTGCTTTTTGGCCAAAATATGGCTGGCTTGAAACCCTTGGCTACAGTGCAAACAACACTCCTTTTATTGATGGATTATAAGGTAGCCAGGGGAAATCGCAAAACCATTTCTCTTGAAACGTCAACACTCACTTGGCAAGAGTTTGCGGTTCTATAAATTGTGGGTGTGGCTGATATGGTTTTGTGCCATCACTGATGTAACTGAACAATGCTGTGCCACTGTCCCCTATACTGGTGCTGCTGGCAAAAAGGTTGACACCTGGTCCTGCCGTGGCTGTGACACTGTCCTCTGAAGTCTCTCTCCCTGGCTCTTTCCCTTTCACCACCCTCACTGACACACAGTCTGTCTCCTAGAAAATAAATAAGGTGTTTGAAATACTCCTAAATACTGGTACCCAAAACTACACAATCACAACAGCAATACCATTGCCTTAAACAAATATTGGTTCAGTCACCAGTTTAAGTTGAGTGGGGGTATCCATGGCATTGCACAATTATGTTCCTATTTTACAAGTCTAAAAAAGAGAACCTTTCATAATGTTGTCAAACAAAGACTCAACAAACTTACCTGAGACTCCCTGTCTCTGCCAGTCTGTCCCTGCCTATCTGTCCCCAGTTCTGCTGTTTATGTGCCATCTGTTGCCCGCTCTGCCTAATGACATCATTATGTCACGTTTTTCTTATGAACATTTTATCAACTAGTCTTTGAGATATTAGGCAACTAGGGTTCTTACTTTGCATTGTGGTGTACTGAAAAATGCTCTGATTTCCGTCTTTGCTGGCGACACACAGTGTGCAGTTTTATTTACAGTAGGAGCCAATAAGTGTCTATAATCAACATAAGTGCTTTCATGGCATATTATTGAAATAAATAGTTATGTTTACAGTAATTTATTGGGTGGGACAAATCATGGCGCGTCCACCCCATCCCCCCTGGGATTGCCGCCTATGGGTATACCGGTACCATGGTACCAAAACATCATGATACCATTTATGAATACCGTAGTACTGTTTCATTTGATACTACTGACTTTTTCATCCCTACCGATCTAAAGAATCTGTTGGTGTCTGTTATAAAATGTTTATAAAAGTCAGCTTTGTTAATAAATTCAATTTCATGCGCTTATCACGTGTGGCAGCTGTCAACCAGCACCATCCCCTAGACCCTACCAGCCCTCTCACCTGATTCTCTCCTCCCACTTTTCACTCATGTCGATTCCCCCATCAGTTTTTTAAAATATAATTTTGCCGTGATAGCGAGCAGAGATGCAGACCCAGATGAGTCTTCTGTTACATTTGACATGCAGATCATTATGCATGTATACCCCATGATGTTGGTGGCACCTTAATTGGGGAGTATGGGCTCGTGAAAATGGCTGGAGCCATTCCATTTGCGCCGTTCCAGCCATTATTATGAGCCATCCTCCCTTCAGCAGCCTCCACCAATGTGTATTCCTTCCTCCCAAATCACAGGTAGGCCTTTGCAAATATTAGCAAAATCAGCCATTCTATGCATTATTATATTATATACTGAACTGTGTGAAGTTAAATTCAATGTGTTGTATTGAGTAGAAGTCTGAATTTCAGTGACAGGTTTTTGGAGAACGTTTCGAAAACGTAAACAAGCGTCTGGGGACGGGGCGAACAGGATGCTAGGCCACAGATTTTCTTCCACCAGGTATCGCGATACTACTCGGTATAGTGATACTTGGCCTGGTATCGTATTGTTTGCAAAATGTCAGCATCATTCTCTAGTAGAGGTGATATGTGAGTCTGCACTTATCCACCTGAAATCGGAGGGGATGAGGGAGGGAGGATATGTTACCTGCAGCCTGGCCCGTCTTAGCCAGCAGACCACCCAGCTCCAGGATGCTCTGCTCTTTGACACACACTGCCTCCTCATCGCTCTTCTGGATGTCCCGCTTTACTGGAAAAAAACAATAGAAGAATACTTGTTGACATTGGCAGCACAACCTTCTACATGTAGACCTAGCATAATAGATGGCAAAATCTAGGCTATATGTGAGAAAAAATGTGCAAACTATAATACATGCCATAATCAGTTTTGTTGTCAAATCAGTGTGGATGCTCACTTATAAGTCACTGCTTTCAGTTGACAGCTAGCTGGGGGAAATCATCCCTGGGTCCAACATTGGACACAGTTCGCTAGCAGTCAATGTAACAAAGGCTGAGCCACTATCTGTTGAGCTTCTGCTGTGAATAAATCTGATTTAGCTGGCTCTACTTACCAACATAAATGTGTAGCTAGTTAGTTAACATTACTGAAATTACACCGAGGTAAAGACAGTTTCAGGTTGGATATTCAACAGATTGTCACACTTTCAAACCTCAATAGCATTCAAACCACTTGAGCCACAGACTCCACATAAGTGTCATGATGTTGGAAAAATTGTGCATAACATTGCACAGGTCTTATTTTCACGATTTGGACATTCATTCGCTTTCCAACGCTAATAAACACGTGGAAATGTGAACAGGATTTTTAATTCCTAATTTAATTAGTTAGTACAAAGTACAAACTTTTTTTACATTCAAATTTCAATAGCTCCTTGGTCATGTGACCTACTGACCTCAACCAAGGTTCAGAATGTAAACTCAATGGGCCTACCCATTGCACGCCCTTTAGTTAGTCCTTTCCCCCTGCCCTACCATGCCCACAGCAGAGTTTTGTTATTGGATCACAGCCCCGCACCGGTGGCTGGCAACCCGTTAATGATCCTTCCGCAGGTTCACCTACGGAAACCTTGTTACGACTTTTACAAATTCCCTAACCCCCGGTACGTCTTTAAACGTTAATAACTAAAATTATAAGTCCAATCTGGATGTTTTTTTGTAACGCAAAGGCACGCCAAGACCTGCATATCCATGCAACCAAAGTTGATTTTGCATCAAATGTAATATAGGATAATCGTGTCAGAAGGTAATAAAAAAAAGTCCTGGGGGCAGGGGGAGGGGGAAAGGACAAACTAAAGGGTGTGCAATGTGTAGGCCTACTGAGTGTACATTCTGAACCTTGTTTGAGGTCAGGTGCTATTGAAGCTATTGAAATTCTAAAGCTTTACAAAACTCATGTGAGATGAAAATGGACAAACAAAATGTTCTGCAATATACAAGGGTAGTCAGTGTACATTTGGAACCTTGTTTGAGTCCAGTAGGTCACATGACCTATTGAGCTATTGATATTGGAAACATCGAAAATGAATGTAAAATCATGTGAGATGAAAATGGACAACAAAAGGTTGTGCTACATATCAGGCTACACAGTGGATATTCTGAGTCGTTTGAGGGTTGTAAAGGCCATAAGACTAAGGAGCTATTGAAAGTAGAATCTTTTACAATTCTCGTAAAATCTCATGAGATGCAAATGGCCAACACAAAAGGTGTGCAATATGTAGGCCCACTGAGTGTACATTATGAACCTTGTTTGGGGTGTGCAGATCACGTCACCAAGGCGCTATTGACATTTTTTAAATAATTCAAAATAGTTTGAGATGTAAAACGACAAAAATAGTGTGCTATTTGCGCCTATGCCATCGGGTTAGCTAGAACCAGTTTTGAAAGTTTTAGAAGTAATAGTTAAAGAGCTATTGAAATTTGAAACATTTGATTTGTCACCATGTTGATGGTCCCTAACTGCTGTTGGTGGGCGTAAGGGTTAGAAAAGGCATTAATTAGACAGATAGCTATCACATTCGCTAACATTTAGCTAGATTGGTAAATTAAAAAATATTTAGCAAGCTAGATGATTCCAATCTTAATGTATATACGTTCAGCTACAGTAGAAGGTTGGATATGCCTTTTGTTTAGATTAACACAGCTGAGCTGGTGCAAGATATGGCTTGGAAAACGTACCTCACTCAAGGGATATAAATGGAATTGTACTCCGAATTGTTCCATTATCCCATCTACTACATGAGAAGATTGAACGACTGCTAGTTAAGTAAACCAAAGTTTTGTTCTCATGCTAGCTAACAGTAGCCACAAAAAGTGCATTTTAGCCTATTCTTTGATTGAAATACCGGTCGATGTAGCGCGAGAGCTTCTGATACAGCTCAAACAGCTTTGATAAGCACAATTATTTTGCAACAATTCTAAAGGCCATTTGTGTAATTTTTTAATATATATTTTTTTTTTAAGTCCACGATTACAAATAGCACATTTTCTCTGGTAATTGAAGTACGCTTCCCTGTCACCATTCAAGTGCTTGGCAACTAGGCAGGCTTCAGTGCGTCACACAGCACTTTGCAATGAGCTGGAGGCAGTACGCATTTCAAAATCATGCTTAATTGTTTGAAACTAGAACGTTTCAATACATTATGAGGCATGTTTTACCTTGCTTCAAAGTAGCCTAGCCAAAATCCAACCAAATGTGCAGGCAATCATTTTACAAAGACTTCCATATGTCATTGAAACCAGTAGCCCTTTTCTTTCATGTCCTATTGGTTTTCAAATCAACTTACTTTCATTGTCCAGCAGCAAAGGCCAGTGGTATAAAATACTTTAAAGTACTGCTTAAGTTGTTTTTTGGGGTATCTTTACTATTTATATTTGACTACTTTTACTTCACTACACTCAAAGAAAATGTAATTTTTTCCTGACACCCAAAAGTACTAGTTACATGTTGAGAGCTAAACAGGACATGAAAATGGTCCAAATTACACACTTATCAAGAGAACACATGATCATCCCTACTACCTCTGATCTGGCAGACTCACTAAACACAAATGCATAATTTGTAAATTATGTCTGAGTGTTGGAGTGTACCCCTGGCTATCTGTACATTTTAAAAACAAGAAAATGGTGCCATTTGCTTTGCTTAATTTAAAGGAATTTAAAATGATTCATACTTTTACTTTTGGTACTTTAGAACCAAATACTTTGACTTTTACTCAAGTAGTATTTACTGGTTGGCTTATACTTGAGTAACTTTCTATTAAGGTATATTAAGGGTTTGGCCGGGGTAGGCCGTCATTGTAAATAAGAACTTGTTCTTAACCAACTTGCCTAGTTAATGTAAAAAAAAAAATACATATATACTTGTACTCAAGTATGATGATTGCATACTTTTTCCACCACTGGCATAGACACACTCCTAGTCATATTGGTCACCAATGCTAGTTGTTGCATAGTGTGCTGCCAACCTGTTAGAAGGTAATATATTATTTTATTACAATGGTTAAAATGTAATAAGAGTTGCTTACATATCAATGTTGGTTGGTTGCATTTACTCACACAAATTGCAATGCCTTTCATGTATGTCGTTAGCTGTATTACTTTGCTCGTGCGTCATGCAAACATGTAAAATATACAATACTGTAGTTTTGTTACTGTTTCTAGTGTAATATGCTTTGTTATTCTACATAGATGGTTGTACATTAGAGTAATGAAAGGAGTTAGCCAATTACCATATGAGTAACAATTAGCTATATGGTTTGGCATCATGCCAGATGCATGGTACCTTAGCACGTGCTTTGTATTTAGTTAAAAAGGTTACAGTTGAAGTCGGAAGTTCACAATTCCTGACATTTAATCCAAGTAAAAAAGACTGTCTTAAGTCAATTAGGATCACCACATTTTAAGACCGTGAAATGTCAGAATAATAGTATTGAAAATGATTTCTTTCAGCTTTTATTTCTTTCATCACATTCCCAGTGGATCAGAAGTTTACATGCACTCAATTAGTATTTGGTAGCATTGCCTTTAAATTGTTTAATTTGGGTCAAATGTTTCAGGTAGCCTTCCACAAGCTTCCCACAATAAGTTGAGTGAATTTTGGCCCATTCCTCCTGACAGAGCTGGTGTAACTGAGTCAGGTTTGTAGGCCTCCTTGCTCGCACACGCTTTTTCAGTTCTGCCCACAAATTTTCTATAGGACTGAGGTCAGGGCTTTGTGATGGCCACTCCAATACCTTGACTTTGTTGTCCTTAAGCCATTTGCAACAACTTTGGAAGTATGCTTGGAGTCATTGTCCATTTGGAAGACCCATTTGCAACCAAGCTTTAACTCCCTGACTGATGTCTTGAGATGTTGCTTTAATATATCCACATAATTTTCCTCCCTCATGATGCCATCTATTTTGTGACGTGCACCAGTCCCTCCTGCAGCAAAGCACCCCCACAACATGATGCTACCACCCCCGTGCTTCACGGTTGGGATGGTGTTTTTCAGCTTGCAAGCCCCCCCCCCCCCTTTTCCTCCAAATATAACGATGGTCATTATGGCCAAACGGTTCTATTTTTGTTTCATCAGACCAGAGGACATTTCTTAAAAAAGTACAATCTTTGTCCCCATGAGCAGTTGCAAACCGTAGTCTGGCTTTTTTAATGGAGGTTTTGGAGCAATGGCTTCTTCCTTGCTGAGCGGCCTTTCAGGTTATGTTGATATAGGACTCGTTTTACTGTGGATATAGATACTTTTGTACATGTTTCCTCCAGCATCTTCACAAGGTCCTTTGCTGTTGTTCTGGGATTGATTTGCACTTTTCGCACCAAAGTACGTTCATCTCTAGTTGACAGAATGTGTGTTCTTCCTGAGCGGTATGACGGCTGCGTGGTCCCATGGTGTTTATACTTGCGTGCCATTGTTTATCCGGGTGAAAGTGGAGGCATTTGGAAATTGCTCCCAAGGATGAATCAGACTTGTGGAGGTCTACAATTTTTTCTGAGGTCTTGGCTGATTTATTTTGATTTTCCCATGATGTCAAGCAAAGAGGCACTGAGTTTGAAGGTAGGCCTTGAAATACATCCACAGGTACACCTCCAATTGACTCAAATTGTCAATTAGCCTATCAGAAGCTTCTAAATCCATGACATACTTTTCTGGAATTTTCCAAGCTGTTTAAAGGCACAATCAATTTATTGTATGTAAACTTCTGACCCACTTTCCAGTGGAAATTATGAAGTTAATTTTAAGTGAAATAATCTGTCTATAAACAATTGTTGGAAAAATTACTTGTGTCATGCACAAAGTAGATGTCCTAGCCGACTTGTCAAAACTATAGTTTGTTAACAAGAAATTTGTGGAGTGGTTGAAAAACAAGCTTTAATGACTCCAACCTAAGTGTGTAAACTTCAGACTTCAACTGTAAATAAAAAAAAAAGATCTGCAGATCCTCTCAAGTTCTGTCAGGTTGGATGGGGAGTGTCACTGCACAGCTATTTTTAGGTCTCTACAGAAATGTTTGATCGGGTTCAAGTCCAGGCTCGGGCTGGGCCTCTCAAGGACATTGAGACTTGTCCAGAAGCCACTCCAGCGATGTCTTGGCTTTGTGCTTAGGGTCATTGTGCTGTTGGAAGGTGAACCTTCACCCCAGTCTGAGGTCCTGAGCACTCAGGAGCAGGTTTTCATCAAGGATTTTATAAGCCATATACTTTGCTCCGTTCATCTTTCCCTCGATCCTGACTAGTCTCCCAGTCCCGGTCTCTGAAAAACATCCCCACAGCATTATGCTGCCACCATCATGGTTCACCGTAGGGATGGAGACAGGTTTCCCCCAGATTTCACGCTTGACATTCAGGCCAAATAGTTCAATATTGGTTTCATCAGAGGAGAGAATCTTGTTTTTCATGGGCTGAAAGTCCTTTAGGTACCTTTTGGCAAACTCCAAGCGGGCTGTCATGTGCATTTTACTGAGGAGTGGCTTCCGTCTGGCCACTGATTGGTGGAGTGCTGTAGAGAAGGTTGTCCTTCTTGGAGCTTCTCCCATCTCCACAGAAGAACTGTGGAGCTCTGTCAGAGTGACCATCGGGTTCTTGGTCACCTTCCTGACCAAGGCCCTTCTCCCCCGATTGCGCAGTTTGGCTAGCTCTAGGAAGGCACTGTCCTTCCAAACTTCTTCCATTTAAGAATGATTGAGGCCACTGTGTTCTTGGGGATGCTCAATGCTGCAGAAATGTTTTGGTACCCTTCCCCAGATCTTTGCCTTGACACAACCCTGTCTCAGAGCTCTGCGAACAATTCCTTCGACCTCATGGCTTGGAATTTGCTCTGACATGCAATATAAACTGTGGGACCTTATATAGACAGGTGTGTGCCTTTTCAAATCATGTCCAATCAATTTAATTTACCACTCCAATCAAGTTGTAGAAACATCAATGATCAATGGAAACAGGATGCACCTGAGCTCAATTTCAAGCCTCAGAGCAAAGGGTCTGAATACTTATGTAAATAAAGGTATGTTTTTGTATTTGTTAAAAATGTGCAAAAATGTCCAAAAACCTGTTATTGGTTTGTAATTATGAGGTATTGTGTGTAGCTATTTAATTTATTGTGTGTATATTAATTTAATGAACGGTATAATATGGCTTTAAGGTAACAAAATGTGGAAAAAGAGAAGGGTCTGAATACTTTCTGAATGCACTGTACATGGCTGTCTCTGGGAAATGTTGTCATCCAAATTTGAAATATAATGATATTGAATATCCACCTACTTGAGCACCAACACTTTGTATATTGGTCATTCTCCAGACTGAAGGTACAAACTCTGCCTTCATGGCAGGCCCAGGGGGAGCAAATAAAGTAACTGCCCTATAGGCCTACCACTGGCCAATTGGATGGCTCAGCTAACCAGGTTTGCAGTAACATAGCAGGCATAAAAGAAAGCTACAACAAAGTTGATACTGTGAGATTTCAAAAACATGACTAGAGAGACTGTCAACAAATACTGCTAAGAGTGAGTTCATGTTTAAGTTTTTACTAAGCACTGTCAACACTTTTGATTCAACACATTTATAAGCCATAAAATGTGCATTCTCCCTACTTCCATTTGCACTACAACCAGCACTGCAGCTGCAATGAATGAGTATGAAAGTGTATCGATAGGCTTGCATTGTTATTATTAGGGGCTTAATTATTTTTTAATATCAAGGAATATTTTACTGTCTCTGGTCATAGGAGTAACAACATGAATTTGTGCGGTGCGACTCAAGTTTAGCCATCAGCAGGAAGACAGTGACCCTTTTTGGTCAGTGTCAATGGAGAGCGGAAGGATGTTGAGGCGGACCATCACTCTGTTTCCCGCTCCCGGCGCTGAGACTGACCATCAGAAACAGGCACCATCAGCCCAGTAAAATAGAAAAAAAGGTCATTACTTAAATGTATGCTCACTCAGCTGTGCATCAGGAGAAATACAACTGATCTATTGCCAGTGTGATCATATAGCCTACCTCGATTATTATTACTTTTAACTGTTCTGAGTAAAATAATTGTATTGGCAGGGCAATTCAAGTAAAGCCAATATGCGGTGATAATGTATAGGTCCTATAGCCTACTGCACATAGTTAAGCCAAAACCATGGTAGAAAATAAAGATTCCTAATTGGGTAGATGTATATTTATATAAAAACGGTACATATTCAACTTATTACTACAGTACTGTTTTAATAGGTTAATTTTGCATAGACTCACGTTTTTTAAAGAAGTAATGTTTAAAAAAATCTGAGCGGTAAATCTCGGCTTGAAATTTGACTCAGAAAGTGATATTGAGGTTGGTGACCACTTGCCCACAGGGTCTGTGTAGCAGGCGTCCCTATTCTCACACCCCAAATCCCAAATCCCGGTCTGGTCTGTCGAGTCTGCTTCGCAAGCGTTCCCGAAAGTTGCGTCGATGGGTATACGGTTGGAATCACTTCTGTCTGTGTCGGAATCTTCTACCATTTAGCTAGCTATTAATTCTATACGCAAGCAAAATAGTTAGTTAACGTTACCTAGCTAACTGCACAGCATGCTAGCTACCGGTGTCACTGCTGCTGACTCACAGCCCGGTACGTCATTGAGCTAAAGCTAGCTAACTTCTCTAACCCATGGACAGGGACTCTTTTAGCGATAATCTACACGTCCAAGACACATGAATACTACAAGTTATGTTGTAGCTATATACTTACCTATCGAATGTAAAATATCGATAGATGCATTCTGGTTTGAACTGAGAAGAGACTGGCTCTTTGAAACTCAGCCACTGCCGGGGCTGCCATCTTGCCATCTCTCTTTCCGGTCTGTCAATCAACATTCCTCTTCTTTTCCCTTGAAGTTATAAATGGCGGCTTTCGCACCTACTGGACTGGAGTATGTAGCCTGTGTTTCACAGACAGAGAATGAACCGTGCCTAGTGCCCACTAATGTTGTCTTCTCGGGTAGCAGTTATCTCCCTAAAATAAAATACAAATGTAACCTCTTAACCTCTCAACACAGGTTCTCCTTGATCTGGGCTATGGACAACTCCCTGCATGTGTAAAGCATAGGAACCACCCCTGTTTCCCAGTGGACCCTTAGTGAGGTTTCTTTTATTGAGAATTTCGGTTGAGAGGTTAGATTTAAATGTTATATATTGTATTGTATTTTACTGTGCATTTGTGTTGTAAGGTTACCACCTGTAGATGAAAAGCAATGAGTGAAGTCGTGGGAGGTGCATCTGCGACAGCCGAAAGGCCAACCCTGTTGTGGTTTTCCTACAGCAAGGCTCCGATCAACATGACAGTGTCAACGTGCCATTGTTTATATATATTTTTATTTCTAATGTCTAAATAAACATGTTTCTTAACTCCAATATCAAATGGTGACCTGTCATTCAGAGCAGGTGGGGCATTTAGCTTGAGCCCCACCTATTTTGCATGTTATTTTGGCATTCATATCAAATCAAATTTTATTGGTCACGTACACATGGTTAGCAGATGTTATTGCGAGTGTAGCGAAATACTTGTGCTTCTAGTTCCGACAGTGCAGTAATATCTAACAAGTAATCTAACAATTCCACAACAACTACCTAATACACACAAATCTAAGTTAAGGGATGGAATAAGAATATACACTACCGTTCAAAAGTTTGTGGTCACTTCGAAATGTCCTTGTTTTCGAAAGAAAAGCTCATTATTTGTCCATTAAAATAACATAAAATTGATCAGAAATACATCGTTTATGTTGTAAGTGACTATTGTAGCTGGAAACGGCAGATTTTTTTTATGGAATACCTACATAGGCATATCAGCAACCATCACTCCTGTGTTCCAATGGCACGTTGTGTTAGCTAATCCAAGTTTATCATTTTAAAAGGATAATTGATCATTAGAAAACCCTTTTGCAATTATGTTAGCACAGCTGAAAAGTGTTGTTCTGATTAAAGAAACAATAAAACTGGCCTTATTCAGACTAGTTGAATATCTGGAGCATCAGCATTTGTGGGTTCAGTCTATTCTTGTTCTGAGAAATTAAGGCTATTCCATGTGAGAAATTGCCAAGAAACTGAAGATATCGTACAATGCTGTATACTACTCCCTTCACAGAACAGCGCAAACTGTCTCTAATCAGAATAGAAAGAGGAGTGGGAGGCCCCAGTGCGCAACTGAGCAAGAGGACAAGTACATTAGAGTGTCTAGTTTGAGTATCCAAAAATGGATATGGTATAAAGTAAATTGGCTAGTGTTCCTAGTGTTGATTTTTCAGTGTAACATTTATAGTGTTGATTCAGGTGTTAAATTAACTCTATAACTTTTAAATGAACATTCATTGGTGTACAATAACCTGTGTTGGTGTTAATAACCAGTGTTAAACCAAAACCACGGCCATCATAATGAAATTTCCCCGCACAATGTTTTTAATTGTTTGTTTCAACATCTGTGTTTTTGCATCTTCATTAATTGATTCATTACTTGTATCTTACTCAAATACAAATAACATAATTTGGTTTATTAATCCAATCTGTTACTTGGACTTGTTGCACCCTTTACTGAAATGGTTGTTCCAGGAAGGTCCTATATATAGGGGCAGTACTCAGTGACAGCACTTCCTGAAACGGGAGGTAAAACATATATAACATAGTTTCACAAAATTAACATTCAATGTATCAAAATATATGTTCATTACAGTAATAAACATACGCATACAATATTAAATTAGGATAAAAACAAACATAATTTGGACATACTGAAACTATAAAAACGGACTCAAGTCAAACTCCTCGTTAAGGCCAAGAGGAGACAATATATTGAGCATGTGGATCCAGAAAGATTCCCTTTGAAGAAGTTTCCTCTCAATGTCCTCTCCCCTACGTGACACCTTGACCATTTCTATTCCAATGTATCTCAGAGAACTAATAGGATGTCCACCTTGTACAGAATGAGCAGCAACCAGATTTTTTGTCTCACCTGTCAGTATAGTGCTGCGGTGCTCACTGATCCGTGTCTTAAGGCTTCTACGGGTTTTACCTATGTAAGACAGACCATAAGGACATTTCAACATGTAAATAACATTGGTGGACATGCAGGTAATCAGGCCTTTGATCTGAAATCTTTGTCATGTGTGGGGGTGGATAAATGTAAGTGAAGCTGCATTGATACAAAAATAATTACTTTCACACTTCTTGAAGAAAACAAAATTGGTTTTGCAAAAACAACAACAAGAACAACAACAAACAACAAATGGGGAGCAATATACACAACAACAGAGCATAAAACATTGCACATTGCTGATGTCCATGGAGTCATAATGGGAAAATGACAATTGCTGTTTATGCTTACTCTGCGTTCATAACCGAGTGGGAGGTGGAAATTTACCAGTTGTGAAGTCATAAATACCAGTTGGATGCATTCACGTGCTTTTGAACTTGTTGGGAAACACAGATTCACTAATGGCCAACATCTGCTTAAACCGTGAATTAAAAGTACATCTATCAAGCTTGTAAACAAATTATAGTATTCAAAAACCATATTAATAGATAGTTTTATATAAATAATGCTTTGTTGTTGCATATAACTGTCGAAAATGCTGTTATCGAGGTAATTTCCTTAGGTGATGTCAGAGGTCAGCATGTGGAATAAGTGGGAGCTCAAGATGATGAAGAGTTTCCCACCAGTTCAAGTGGAATTTTCCCAGTCATATGTGGTAAAGTTCACTTCCCACTTGTTCAGGAATGCAGTATTTGTGTACAGTAGTAGATTATTCATGTTGCTAACGCCCTCGACTGGGACATTAGCCTAGATGTCACCTCATCTGAAACTAAAACCGAAATGACATTTTCTTCCACTGATGGCCAAGAATAACATTCTGAAAGCCATGCCCCTACTAAGTCACGCCTCCAGTCTTCTGATCTGACCAGGTGGATTGTAGCCAGGAATGGGCGCAAATTACAATTATGCCTCCAGTCTTCTGATCTGACCCTGTGGATCATAGCCAGGGTTGGGCATAAATTACTATTTCACTTACAAAATACAACTACAAAATACCCTAAAGACCAAATAATAATAAAAATAAAAATCTTACCTTTGGTGAATGCATTGACACTCTGGATAAGAACATCTGTTAAATTACCAAAATGTAAATGGATATGTGAAAACGAACAACTGCAAAGCACACTGGGTATTTTCATTGGCCTTGTTTCAGGGCAGGGCTCATTAGAGTAATACTCATTATTACATATACTGTACATTTTCATTTAGTTAATTTAGCAGGCGCTCTTATCACACCATAGCCCATTAGCATTTTGATACCAATGTAGAGTGAAAGGGGGGCACACAATTGTGAACAACTATAAAGAAATAGTATAGAAAAGCATTTTGTATTTTGAAAATACACATTACAGCTTTCAAAAGTATCTTGTTCCAAAATACACGACTGTTCTTCAGCCCAGTGTAATACAACATACAAAATACTCAGAAGTAATTCAAATACGTATTTCAAATCCATGTAACAAAAATACTTCCCACCTCTGGTCATAGATGAATAACCAAGCATCAACAACCCAACCTGACTCTGGCAATGGATTGTGAATGACCCAACTGCTGGCTCAAAATAACGTAACATGTGTTTTGTCCAATATTTACCCAAGTGTAATTGTTTTTAACCCAGCATTTATTTTGTCTATCACCCAACCATGCAGACACGTGTTAGAGGTAGCTGCCCTATTGAACCCAAACATTACTCCAGAATTTAGCATGCATTGGAGAGATGAAAGGAAAAGGCTAATGTCCTAAATTATGATGTATAGTGCTCTTTATTCTCTTGCAATGGGGACAATATCGAAATTATAATTTTGATTAAACACTCGATTCCAAGTGTAGGCTATTCAGCATTGTAAAAAAAACTGTCCATCAGAGATGCACTAGGCAGAATTTCACCATCAGATTCAGTTACAAATGCATGTTTATCTAAAAGATATAGACCAACGGATAAATCTTGATCTGCCAATGAGGTTTGAGTTTACAGGAGTGTATCCAACTAGTTTGTATGGCGTTGCTGTATTGGTTGTCAGTGGAGTGAAGGGCACCTCTGGATAGCGGATTCAGCACCATGGACCAAGCACCCAGCGGTTGGCTACCCCACACACAAGACCATCTCTTGCGCTACTATTGCAAGAGCGACATAGCAGAAGCAGCAGCATACAGCGCGGACCAATAGGATGGCTGCATATCAGTTTCACAGCCAACCCGAATATCTGCAGATGCCTGCATGAAAGCGTCGAGATTTATGCTGGTTTGCTGTAGTATACATTTGATCGTTTTCTTTTCTATGTTTACGTCTTCCTTTTATTCTTTCTCGACTTTCCCCACGGCGTGTTTGAGAGAGATACCCCCCTCTGTCTGCTTCGTCGCGTGGACTGAGATAACAGCCGTGCTATTGATTTTTGCTCTTCAATGGAATACATTTGTATTCTAATAGCGAGTGTTGGCAATACATTTCGCATCTGCTGTGTACCGGTATTACCCTCTATGAGAAAGAGAATATTCCATTATTCTTAGCTGAAGATTGAAACACCGCACATAGACACAACAAGTACCGGGAAACGTTCATTCCTAGAGCTTTCAGTTCCATAGTGCCTTGTATTGCTCCCCCCTCGACACCCCAGGACCGTGGACAGCGCGTGTGCTAGTGGCCGCAGCTCGGTGTGAAAAACAACTATTAGGCCTAACGGTTAATCACAATCATAACAAGATACTCAAGAATGTACTAAAAGTAAAGATTATACAGGCCGTGATTCTGTATGGATTATACCAGAAGACTCTACTGATTTGAAGGTAAGACATGGTGGCGTTATGAGCAGTTGTTATTCTGCAGCTTGTGTCACCATCATTATCAATTGATTTAATCAACATGCTATAAACAATACAGTATATTCGGTTTCATTATCATTGCACTGTATTTGTCTTTATTGGACACGATTAAGGAACCATTTTAAAATGACAGTGCCCGTTTTTTGCTTGCATTTTTTTGCTTGCATTTCTACATCTCCATGTCATGTGTTATAAATAAACAACATTTATCAATATTACAAATAAAAAATATGTAACATAAACAAATATAACATCTATATCCTTATCAAAGCTGTATTGTGTTAAAGGGGATGGTGTTTTCATTCAAGGCTTCCATTTTGAAGCTAAGATGGATGCTTGCGCACATTTCTTTATCATGCTTCCGTGGCCTCATCTCGCTCCTTATATAAAATTCATATTAACGATCTAATGTTTTGCCTGGTAAGATTAATTTGAATTTGCATTCGAAATTAGAGATATTTGGGCATAATCGATTTTATAAATGATATTAACATCACGATTGAAATTAAGATTTAACAAATCCTTATATCAAAATTGTATAGCGAATGCTGCGAGATTTGGCCGTTATGAATTAACTGTCTAAGAGGTGTTATATAGCCCAAGGTCTATTCATTTATCTGTGACTAACAAAAAAAAACATGCAACTATGAATCTCCTATAAACATAGGCTATTTAATAAACGTGATAATTATTCATAGCTTAATTAACACACATATAAGGAACTGATTCATTCATTCAAACCAAGCTGTAAAGGAATTTGATCATAAAATACTTTACCCCAGCATTTTCCAAGATCCACAGTAGTTGTTTTACTAACCATTGGAAATGCATTCAGAAATCAATGTACAGCTTATTTTCAATACAATTTTCACCCAAGTACCAAATGTTTACCATGCACAAAAAGCTGTAGCACACTACTTTGTAATGCACTTTCTTGTCTGTTTATTGACAGGTATCATTTATCTTCTCAGAGAACAAGAATCTTTGGTTTTTCCCGTTAGAAACACTTTTATCAGATCCCCCAGAGAAGAGAGCCAACTCTTCCTCCCCTCCATAACTCTCTCTCCCAGAGGAACCATGGGTACCGTACTGTCCCTCTCCCCCAGCTACCGGAAAGCAGCCCTGTTCGAAGATGGCCCGGCCACTGTGGGCCACTACACGGCAGTCCAGAACAGCAAAAACTCCAAGGACACCAAGAGCCTCAAGCGCCAGTCCCTCATCAGTGTGTTGCCATGGAAACGCATTGTGGCGGTATCGGCCAAACGGAAAGGTTCCAAAAAGCTCCCACCAGACGACGGGCAGAAGGTCAGCACTGAGCACACCATCACCAACAGCCAGAAGCTGAAGAAATCCCAGTCCTGCGCCAACTTGTCCTCTTTCACCACGCAGGAACCCACCATAGCTGCCACCATTCCCACCTCCAAGACCGTCTCCAACGTCGCTGCCACCGCTAAGAAGAACCCGTTGACTGGTTCCAAGGGGGGCCAGGCAACGAACGCGGGCACGCCCAAGCGGGTGATTGTCCAGGCCTCCACCAGCGAGCTAATGCGTAGCCTGGGTGAGTTCCTGTGCCGGCGCTGCTACCGGCTGAAGCGTCTGTCGCCTACCGACCCGGTGCTGTGGTTGCGAAGCGTGGACCGCTCCCTCCTTCTCCAGGGCTGGCAGGACCAGGGCTTCATCACCCCAGCCAACGTGGTCTTCCTCTACATGCTGTGCCGCGATGTGGTCTCCTCCGAGGTGGCCAGCGAGCAGGAGCTGCAAGCCTCTCTGCTCACCTGCCTCTACCTGTCCTACTCCTACATGGGCAACGAGATCTCCTACCCGCTCAAGCCCTTCCTGGTTGAGGCTGAGAAGGAGGCCTTCTGGGATCGCTGCCTGGAAATCATCAACCGCATGAGTGGCAAGATGCTGCAGATCAACTCCGACCCACACTACTTCACCCAGGTGTTTGCCGACCTCAAAAATGAGAGCAAGAAGGAGGAAGAGAAGACAAGGTTGTTGATTGGCCTCGACCGATAAGAGGAACCATGGGAGAATGGTAAAGGGAGGAACAGGGGAGAAGTGGGACGGGAGGGATGTGGATAGGGTCAGGGTGGCACGCACGACTACAGAAAAAACAGGACCGTTGTTTGGTATTCCCATCTTGAATTAGGAGGAAATTGGTTTAACTGGAGGCCCATAATGACCAATTAGGAGGCTCTGGTGTCATATATCATGTTAACAATATTTGGGCATTATAGTACTTACAGACAATCACACAGATACAATTACTGATAACCTTTATGTTGAGTGAACATTAAAACACTGCCTTCAGGACATTTAACAACACAGATGCAGCGTGGTCTGGGGCTGGACACATATTACATATTACTTCAATAGCAGCCAAACTTGACAAGATTACAATGATAGAAAATGATGACCCCTCATAATCCCAAAACAGGTAATCAAATGTCAATGACTTGAGTAAAAAGAAGAATGGCTGAGTAAAAGACAGATACATTTTGTGTCCAGATTCAGAGTCAAGAGAATCACTTTAGGAACTTCATAAGCTAAAGAGAGGATCCATGTGGATTCAACAAGCAATGTAGGGGAACAAGAAACATGAGGATTCCACTTACGCATGAGACCACGTCCCATGTCATCAGGACATCACGTCTTCACACGTCTTGATTTCGTAATGTCCTCCATTTTGGGGAGGCAGGGTAGCCTAGTGGTTAGAGTATTGGACTAGCAACCAAAAGGTTGCAAGTTCAAATCCCCAAGCTGACAAGGTACAAATCTGTCGTTCTACCCCTGAACAGGCAGTTAACCCACTGTTTCTAGGCAGTCATTGAAAATAAGAATTTGTTCTTAACTGACTTGCCTAGTAAAATTTAAAAAATGCAAATGCCCCCTACCTCACCACCAACAATAGCCCTGCCCAAGTCTTCCCCCACAACATTGCACTTCTTCCCACAACAAGCATGCCTGGTTTTATTTCACCATTTACAGATAACATTACCAAACCTCATCACCCACCAAAGTCCTGATTTGTGTTTTGGTATGGAGAGGAGGCTAGTCCTCGTCAAAGAAAGTGATATGGGATACCAGTAGAACATACTGCTGAGTTGATTGACTTCCATTGCACTGAAACAACACTAGTCGAGAACTAAAGGAGACTATTATTGTGGCACTTCATATGATGTGTCCACCTCCTTGGTTTCCATTGAGGTCAGAACAAAATGGATTCTCCATTCAGTCATCTCCCTTAATAAAGAGACTCTTTCCTCCCCACTGATGGTTATTTATGTAACGACTTGTGTTGACATGCATGTGTGCTTCTATGGGTTCCTAGCATGCTGCTTTGTGTTCGCACACCACGACAAAGTCCTAAATGACGCCTTATTTCCTATGTAATGGGCTGCTATGGCCAAAAGTAGTGCACTACATAGGGAATAGGATGCCATTTTAGACATACCCCACATGATTTTAGACAGAGCAGTATGCTGCAATGCTGCCCTTACCTTAAATAATTATGAAATCATGATTACTGATTAAGTCTTCATTTTGATGAAATCCCACCTCCTGCAAGGTTGTGCCATATCGTTCTGAAAATTATGATTTATAAAAACAACAAGGCAAGTCTTGGATCATCATGCAGAACAAGAAAGACTTCTTTGTGCAATCATCCTATACATTTCATTAGTTATTATTATATTATTGCGTATGTATGTTGGAGATGACAGAGCCAGTGACTTGTGTTCTACCAATGGCAATGTGTAACAAGAGAAATATGAATTATCTCTCCATTTCAGAATCTCCACTGACTTGGCTACGTAGCGTTCAATTGAAACTGCCATTGATATTACCAACAGTCTCAAACCTCATGAAAAATATGCATATGAAAATTAGATTGCAGAGCCTGCATACAAGTTCTTCGTGTATGATGTGTTTGGGAGGGATTGAACAGTAGATAGCTGATGTATACCTTTCAGATAAAATTGGAATTATAATTATCAAGACATTTTCTTTGCTGTTGAACCGAGTTGTGTGGTATGGGTTCAGTGCTTATTCTCATACAATACTGTACTTTACACTTCCATGTGCTTGAAATATTTACTGAAAAGAAAAGAAAATAATTCACAGAGGTTTTGCTGCATCTAAATAGATGCTAGTAAATGAAAATGTGAATATTGCTCACTTTTCACTGCTATTAATGTTTATTAGCTCCAACCACATCTGAATGTGTGTAATTATAATCTTTACAATTTCAGATAGTTACAGTAAATGGTAAAATATTGACATCTGGATATTTTGCGAACTCTATCAATAGGCCTTCCATGAAAATGCACATGTGTAAACTGGCCAATAATACTGATGAGTAGAAATGTAGTGGAAATGACAAGCAGTGAAACTTCTATACTTGGACTTATATATTGTGTAAAGCAACAGAGATAGTGACTGCCAGGTGGAGTTTCCACCATTTTGTTTTCATCTATTCAGTCCATTCAACTCAGCAAGGGCAAGTCGCAAAGAACAGAGGGAAGGAAACAAATGTTTGTAATGGAACACCCAGCCAGTTTGGAATGGGAAACTCAGCCTGTTTGGAATGGAACACAGCCTGGGACTCTATGGAACTTTATGGAGAGGGGTGAAGTTCACCTTGCATCCTCTTCTCTTTGACTAAGTCATAACTATGTGCCATATTTTCATTTGCAACACAAACAAGACAACACGTTTGTACAATACAAAGTTAATGGGGTTATGAAATGTTTTCCCCTTTTCATTTGTGAATCATATTGTGTGCAACTTTGTTGAACAAATCATGTCAAAATAGTGTTATTAGAGGGAAGATGAGGCAATCTGTGACTAATGTATGTGGATGTGTGACTATGTATGTGAGTGAGAAGAATTTGATCAACTGTTACATTTACTTTATATAAAAAATACATTTGCAAGTCTTTATTAAATGTTCTGTTTCATTGTGTCTGATCGTGTGAATGAATGTTGAACATTGAGGAAGTAAGACCTCCATTTTAGACAGTTAGGCTTGGTGGAATTTTCACTGTATTGGATACACCAATCCTGTCCAAGGGATCACACACTATACAACTATATTGCAGACAGGCCAAATACTTTCCACCTCCTAGCCATATAAAGCATTGTATAAACAATATGAGGGGAAACATCTTCCCTTCATCTGTAGGTCATGGAAGCCATCCCTGTAAAAAAATATAAACATAACTTCCCATGAGCCCGCACTACCCAGTCTAGCCACAACGAGACAGTAGAGAGTTGTGGTCCATCATCAGGAATGCTGAGCAACCTGCAGTTTGAAGATCTGAGAGGACAGATACTGTATCTAAGTACCGTCATTGAAATAGCTTCACCGTTCCATTTGATTGGCTGGGTGGAATGTTGGATAAGAGAGGATTTGGTAGCTGAATATGTCTGCCAAACTATAGCCATGTCTGCTGTGAGGCTGCCGAGGTAGCCTCCACTATCCATGGCAGGCTGACTTGAGATTGCAGTCGAACTGCGGAGAATCACAGATCGACCTTTCCTTCCATGTGATTAAGATTAGCAATTTTGCGCCTTGTCTCGCTCAAAGGGAACCCCCCTTAAAAACACTGGGTGCGCATTGTTAGAATCTAGATCCTAAACTGTGCTGGGTGTGTGGTATCTTGCAAAGGCGCTCCTTTCAGCACTTGCAGACATTAGTCAGGACCAGGGACAGCGGCCCTCACACTAACAAACATCTAATCTGCAGCGGGGTGGGCAACTGCAGTGCGGAATGGTCTTTTCTGAAGTGGTGGAGGGGTTAGGATGAGCTGTCCACGGTTGGTGGTGCTGAAGGAGCAGCTAGCTGTTTGTTCGTGTGAGGGCCGCTGTCCCTGGTCCTGACTAATGTAGAGGCGCTGTCTGCAGTGCTGAAAGGACCTTCGCAAGATACCACACACCCAGCACAGTTTAGGATCTAGATTCTAGCTGCTTATTCACAATTGCAGATCACAATGTTAATCTATAAACTCCAATAGCTATATTGTGTGCGTAATTGGTTAGCCCATATTATTTACTGGTAAACTAGGCTACATACAATGTGGCGTTTAGCTTGGTTTAATAACAAAATAATTGTATTGCGAATACTCAACATTAAACAGAGAATAGGCTACATGGATAAGAGTGTGTGAGAGTGGGAGGGGGACACACATGGAATCAGGAGGGAGGTCATTCCATAAGATTGCCAGCCTATCCATCAATCGTGCAACGTGAGGAACGTTCATTGCACGAGATCATTGACGAGGAAGAAGAACGTTCATCGAGGGCTTCCTCTGAATTCGGCCAATCAAAACTGAATGCGTTGTACTCGTCAGTCTTGCAGTGTGTGTAGCGTTGGTTCCTCCTGCGTAGCTAGATAGGTAGGATACAGTCCTACTGGCAGTGCTTCCGACTGCCGTATGAATTACCATTCAGAGCTGCACCTCTGAACATCACCAAACGCGAATATGGCGGCCCGGGTAAGATATTTTCTCGTTTGTTCAATATCTCCTTGTCAAAATAAAACATTTATTTCATTGTAAAATAGGGTACAATGCCGAGTGCGACGTATGGTTTACAGGCAAAAATTTAGCTGCAGCAACATGGTATCTGAATGTCAAATACGACGTCGGCTCAGCTATTTCGATGCAGAATGTTTTTTATGCCCTGGCATTCAGTTTGATAGGCTCCCGTAAAATCTGTTTTTTTTTTTACGGTCGCAGAAACAATTTATCTGTCTTGTATAATCAGCCTACAGTCAGAGCTAGGGAGCTATCGGCCTCTACAGCTAGCCACTGCATTAGCTGAGTGAATCGGTTAAAACTAATCCTGGATTTTACATGCCCTTTAGCCGACAGAATGCTTAAAAGGGCAATTTAAACCTTTTATAGGATATCTGTGCAAAAAGTGCTTGTAATAATTTTGTGAAAAGCATATCACAGCAGCGCACACATGCGTCCTTGTCCATAGCACGACCTCGACATCGCAGGTGTCTTTTTATTAGGCTATATAGCATATGGCAGTTTTGGGAGTCCAGAATATAATCTGTGCTTTCTTGTATTGGAAAGCTATTTTTGCGCTATCTAGAACATGGTTGAGCAACCCCCTTTTTTATGCCCATGGATCAATTTCCAAATCCAAATACTTTTTGGGGAACTCAGTCAGGGTCAATTTACTGTTGAGAGTTAGAATGGTAGAACAAACAATTGCAGGAAATTAACTCTAAAACTTAAAAGGACCCCAAAAAAATTCCTCAATGTTGTCCAGCAACAACCTAAAGCAGGGGTAAGCAACTCTGTTCCTGGAGTGCTACAGGTATATATGCTATGCTCAACTTGAACAAACACCTTTCTGCTGCATTATGTAGGTTAGCTATGCCCTGCCTGGCCTGCTGATAGAGACTGGTGCCACTGTGCTGCCAAATTGCTATTGGAAATACGTATATCTCTGGATTATAATCACAGGAAGGAGCACCATTTAGAGCTGGTCAACTGTCAAGTTATGCAACGCACTTTGGCATGTAGGCCCATCACTAATGCTGATTGAAGCTCTTCTCCTGTCTCTCCTAGTTTTAAACCATTAAATGTTATGGAGATCTAAACTTGCCCATTGAATTGACATAGTTCCAGGTAAAATTGTAATATAGGTGGGGCAAAATAGCATGAGATTTGCAAATCAAAGCCTATTCCATTGGTTGATGTTGTTGCACGCCTGCATTATTCAAACTTGTATCAGAAGACACTACTGGCAATACCCCTCTGTGGTTTGAGAATAAGGACTGAAAACTGAAACTGAAAACTGAAACAAGGATCACCTTTCCATTCTCAATGGATTCTTTGTTGTAAGATAGGCCTATCTACAACAAGACAGCTTTGATTTGTCAGCAGGGTTTGCATCCAGCCAGGGCACCGTGGGCACACAGACACGACCAGAGGTGCAATTTGTGAAATTCTGACTAGAGCTGTTGTGTTCTTTTTAAACATCTCCACCAGAGGTGTCTATCACAAATTTCCGGTCCCTATGCACTGCTAAATTATATGACAAGGCATTTTTGGATTAACCAAATATTTCCCCCTATAGTGGCCCCAATGGAATTACAAGACAGTATAGAATATGCTATCTTTAACTATGAAAATAACCAAAATGTCATTCTTTCTACTCCTTCTTGCCATTAAATGTCAAGGCAATGATTAGCTTTTGTACATAAGTGTACTGGATTCAGCAGTTCGTTTCAGGCAATAGACTTGTTTATTTGTTATAATTTCAGTCGACAGACTTGTTTATTTGTTATCATTTCAGTCGACGTACTTGCATTACAGGCATTGAGATGCTTTGAAATCTATGCCTGAGTGAGAGGGAGAATGTGCATCTCTGTACCGAGCCAATGCATCTGATGATACATTTTTAGTCATTTATTTTTTAAATACATTTTTATTTCACCTTTAGGCTAGTTGAGAACAAGTTCTCATTTACAACTGCGACCTGGCCAAGATAAAGCATAGCAGTGTGAACAGACAACAACACAGAGTTACACATGGATTAAACAATAAACAAGTCAATAACACAGTAGAAAAAAAAGAAGAAAAAAAGAGTCTACATACATTGTGTGCAAAAGGCATGAGGAGGTAGGCGAATAATTACAATTTAGCAGATTAACACTGGAGTGATAAATGATCAGATGGTCATGTGCAGGTAGAGATACCGGTGTGCAAAAGAGCAGAAAAGTAAATAAATAAAAACAGTATGGGGATTTTTTTTTTTTTTTACCAGGCAAGTCAGTTAAGAACAAAAGCATATTTTCAATGACAGCCTAGGAACAGTGGGTTAACTGCCTGTTCAGGGGCAGAACGACAGATTCGTACCTTGTCAGCTCAGGGGTTTGAACTTGCAACCTTTTGGTTACTAGTCCAAAGCTCTAACCACTAGGCTACCCTGCTGCCCCGGGAGGAGGTCTATTTACCGATGGACTATGTACAGCTGCAGCGATCGGTTCGCTGCTCAGATAGCAGATGTTTAAAGTTGGTGAGGGAGATAAAAGTCTCCAACTTCAACGATTTTTGCAATTCGTTCCAGTCACAGGCAGCCGAGAAATGGAAGGAAAGGCGACCAAATGAGGTGTTGGCTTTAGGGATGATCAGTGAGATACACCTGCTGGAGTGCGTGCTGGGTGTTGCCATCGTGACCAGTGAATTGAGATAAGGCGGAGCTTTACCTAGCATGGACTTGTAGATGACCTGGAGCCAGTGGGTCTGGCGACAAATATGTAGCAAGAGCCAGCCAATTAGAGCATACAGGTTGCAGTGGTGGGTGGTATAAGGTGCTTTAGTAACAAAACGGATGGCACTGTGATAAACTGCATCCAGTTTGCTGAGTAGAGTATTGGAAGCTATTTTGTAGACATCACCGAAGTCGAGGATCTGTAGGATAGTCAGTTTTACTAGGGTAAGTTTGGCGGCGTGAGTGTAGGTTTTGTTTGTGAAATAGAAATCTGATTCTAGATTTGATTTTGGATTGGAGATGTTTGATATGACTCTGGAAAGAGAGTTTACAGTCTAGCCAGACACCAAGGTACTTATAGATGTCCACATATTCTAGGTCGGAACCATCCAGGGTGGTGATGCAAGTCGGATGCAAGTCGGGCGTGCGCGTGCAGGCAGCGAACAGTTGAAAAGCATGCATTTGGTTTTACTAGCGTTTAAGAGCAGCTCGCATTGAAGCTCGTTTGGAGGTTAGATAGCACAGTGTCCAAGGAAGGGCAAGAAGTATACAGAATGGTGTCGTCTGCGTAGAGGTAGATCAGGGAATCGCCCGCAGCAAGAGCAACATCATTGATATATACAGAGAAAAGAGTCGGCCTGAGAATTGAACCCTGTGGCCTATCTACAATAGAGACTGCCAGAGGACCGGACAACATGCTCTCCGATTTGACACACTGAACTCTGTCTGAAAAGTAGTTGGTGAACCAGGCAAGGCAGTCATTAGAAAAACCGAGGCTACTGAGTCTGCCAATAAGAATATGGTGATTGACAGAGTCGAAAGCCTTGGCCAGGTCGATGAAGACGGCTGCACAGTACTGTCTTTTATCGATGGCGGTTATTATATCGTTTAGCACCTTGAGCGTGGTTGAGGTGCACCCGTGACCGGCTCGGAAACCAGATTGCACAGCGGAGAAGGTACGGTGGGATTCGAGATGGTCATTGATCTGTTTGTTGACTTGGCTTTCGAAGACCTTAGATAGGCAGGGCAGGATGGATGTAGGTCTGTAACAGTTTGGGTCCAGGGTGTCTCCCCCTTTGAAGAGGGGGAGCTTTCCAGTCCTTGGGGATCTCAGACGATATGAAAGAGAGGTTGAACAGGCTGGTAATAGGGGTTGCGACAATGGCGGCGGATAGTTTCAGAAATAGAGGGTCCAGATTGTCAAGCCCGGCTGATTTGTACGGGTCCAGGTTTTGCAGGTCTTTCAGAACATCTGCTATCTGGATTTGGGTAAAGGAGAAGCTGGGGAGGCTTGGGCGAGTAGCTGCAGGGGGGCGGAGCTGTTGGCCAAGGTTGGAGTAGCCAGGAAGAAGGCAAGGCCAGCCGTTGAGAAATGGTTGTTGAAGTTTTCAATTATCATGGATTTATGACCGTGTTACCTAGCCTCAGTGCAATGGGCAGCTGGGAGGAGGTGCTCTTGTTCTCCATGGACTTTACAGTGTCCCAGAACTTTTTGGAGTTAGAGCTACAGGATGCAAATTTCTGCTTGAAAAAGCTAGCCTTTGCTTTCCTGACTGACTGCGTGTATTGGTTCTTGACTTCCCTGAACAGTTGCATATCACAGTGACTATTCAATGCTATTGCAGTCCGCCACAGGATGTTTTTGTGCTGGTCGGGGGCAGTCAGGTCTGGAGTGAACCAGGGTCTATATCTGTTCTTTGTTCTGCATTTTTTGAACGGAGCATGCTTATCTAAGATGGTGAGGAAGTTACCTTTAAATAATGACCAGGCATCCTCAACTGACGGGAGGAGGTCAATATCCTTCCAGGATACCCGGGCCAGGTTGATTAGAAAGGCCTGCTCGCAGAAGAGTTTTAGGGAGCGTTTGACAGTGATTAGGGGTGGTCGTTTGACTGCGGACCCATAGCGGATACAGGCAATGAGGCAGTGATCGCTGCGATCCTGATTGAAGACAGCGCAGGTGTATTTGGAGGGCCAGTTGGTCAGGATAACGTCTATGACAGTGCCCTTGTTTACAGATTTAGGGTTGTACCTGCTGGTTCCTTGATGATTTGTGTGAGATTGAGGGCATCTAGCTTAGATTGTAGGACTGCCGGGGTGTTAAGCATATCCCAGTTTAGGTCACCTAACAGAACAAACTCTGAAGCTAGATGGGGGGCGATCAATTCACAAATGGTGTCCAGGGCACAGCTGGGAGCTGAGGGGGGTCGGTAGCAGGCGGCAACAGTGAGAGACTTATTTCTGGAGAGATACATTTTTAAAATTAGAAGTTCAAACTGTTTGGGTATGGACCTGGAATGTATGACATTACTTTGCAGGCTATCTCTGCAGTAGACTGCAACTCCTCCCCCTTTGGCAGTTCTATCTTGATGGAAAATGTTATAGTTGGGTATGGAAATCTCAGAATTTTTGGTGGCCTTCCTAAGCCAGGATTCAGACACAGCAAGGACATCAGGGTTGGCAGAGTGTGCTAAAGCAGTGAGTAAAACAAACTTAGCGAGGAGGCTTCTGATGTTGACATGCATGAAACCAAGGCTTTTTCGATCACAGAAGTCAACAAATGAGGGTGCCTGGGGACATGCAGGGTCTGGGTTTACCTCCACATCACCCGCGGAACAGGGGAGGAGTAGGATGAGGGTGCGGTTAAAGGCTATCAAAACTGGTCGCCTAGAGCGTTGGGGACAAAGAATATTCAGGGCATAATGCGCAGACAGGGGTATGGTGGGGTGTGGGTACAGCGGAGGTAAGCCCAGGCACTGGGTGATGATAAGATAGGTTGTATCTCTGGACATGCTGGTTGTAATGGGTGAGGTCACTGCATGTGTGGGAGGTGGGACAAAGGAGCTATCAAAGGTATGAAGAGTGGAAACTAAAACTATAATAACTAACCTGAACAACAGTATACAAGACATATTGACATTTGAGAGAGACATACAGCGAGGCATAAAGTAATCGCAGGTATTGATTGGGAGAGCTAGCTAAAACAACAGGTGAGACAACAACAGCTAATCAGCTAACACAACAACAGCAGGTAATATGGCGATGACTAGGCAGAGAGGGTCGGATTAACTACACACAGAGCCTGAGTTTGCGGCTGGGGCCGACATATCAAAAATATATATAAACAGAATGGAGTACCGTGATTAATGGACAGTCCAGCAGGCATCAGCTATGTAGCCAAGTAATCATAGTGTCCAGGGGGCAACAGTAGATGGAACAGGGAAGCCACCACTACGCTAGCGACACAGCGTTTAAAGTTAGTAGCCCTGGGCTAGTAGGAGTGTCTGCTCCGACGGAGGCCGGATGAAGGCACAGCAGATGGAGTATTTGTCAGCAAATACTCGAAAGAGGTATTGTGGAATTTAGTTTGCTAGCCGGGAGATGTGCCTGGCTCATGGCTAACTTGTGCTAGCTTCGTGGCAGTGGCGTAAGCCACTATATCCAATCGGTAGCAGCGGTGATCCGGTGCCAAGGTCCAGAGTTTACAGCAAGGATCCGGTGGAGTATTGGGCTCTAGCCGTGTATGAGTGGGGTTCGGGTGAACAGCTGAGTAGGCCGGGAGGTGGGCCTCAGGGATAGCTTCGGTACTGGGTACCACGGTGAGGGCAAGATGAGTGTGAGCTAGCTAGCTGCAAGCTGTGAGCTAGCTAGCTGCATGCTAGCTGTGAAGATCAGAAATAGTGGTTCAGGGATTACGGCAGGAATCCGGTGTTGTTGTGGAGAGACAGTCCGATACTGGTACACTAGCGAGTATTATCCAGGCTAAAAGCAGGGCTGGTATCTGTGCAGAAGGTAAAAGCCGTTAGCAATGGCTAACAATGACTAAATAATTGTTGCTAATTAGCTGGTTAGCTTCTGGAGGTTCTTGTACAGTGCCTTGCGAAAGTATTCGGCCCCCTTGAACTTTGCAACCTTTTGCCACATTTCAGGCTTCAAACATAAAGATATAAAACTGTATTTTTTTGTGAAGAATCAACAACAAGTGGGACACAATCATGAAGTGGAACGACATTTATTGGATATTTCAAACTGTTTAACAAATCAAAAACTGAAAAATTGGGAGTGCAAAATTATTCAGCCCCTTTACTTTCAGTGCAGCAAACTCTCTCCAGAAGTTCAGTGAGGATCTCTGAATGATCCAATGTTGACCTAAATGACTAATGATGATAAATACAAAAGCGCAGAGAGCATCATGAAGAACAAGGAACACACCAGGCAGGTCCGAGATACTGTTGTGAAGAAGTTTAAAGCCTGATTTGGATACAAAAAGATTTCCCAAGCTTTAAACATCCCAAGGAGCACTGTGCAAGCGATAATATTGAAATGGAAGGAGTATCAGACCACTGCAAATCTACCAAGACCTGGCCGTCCCTCTAAACTTTCAGCTCATACAAGGAGAAGACTGATCAGAGATGCAGCTAAGAGGCCCATGATCACTCTGGATGAACTGCAGAGATCTACAGCTGAGGTGGGAGATTCTGTCCATAGGACAACAATCAGTCGTATATTGCACAAATCTGGCCTTTATGGAAGAGTGGCAAGAAGAAATCCATTTCTTAAAGATATCCATAAAAAGTGTTGTTTAAAGTTTGCCACAAGCCACCTGGGAGACACACCAAACATTTGGAAGAAGGTGCTCTGGTCAGATGAAACCAAAATTGAACTTTTTGGCAACAATGCAAAACGTTATGTTTGGCTTAAAAGCAACACAGCTCATCACCCTGAACACACCATCCCCACTGTCAAACATGGTGGTGGCTGCATCATGGTTTGGGCCTGCTTTTCTTTAGCAGGGACAGGGAAGATGGTTAAAATTGATGGGAAGATGGATGGAGCCAAATACAGGACCATTCTGGAAGAAAACCTGATGGACTCTGCAAACAACGTGAGACTGGGACGGAGATTTGTCTTCCAACAAGACAATGATCCAAAACATAAAGCAAAATCTACAATGGAATGGTTCAAAAATAAACATATCCAGGTGTTGTTAGAATGGCCAAGTCAAGTCCAGACCTGAATCCAATCGAGAATCTGTGGAAAGAACTGAAAACTGCTGTTCACAAATGCTCTCCATCCAACCTCACTGAGCTCGAGCTGTTTTGCAAGGAGGAATGGGAAAAAAATTCAGTCTCTCGATGTGCAAAACTGATAGAGACATACTCCAAGCGACTTACAGCTGTATTCGCAGCAAAAGGTGACGCTACAAAGTATTAACTTAAGGGGGCTGAATAATTTTGCACGCCCAATTTTTCAGTTTTTGATTTGTTAAAAAAGTTTGAAATATCCAATAAATGTCGTTCCACTTCATGATTGCGTCCCACTTGTTGTTGATTCTTCACAAAAAAATACAGTTTTATATCTTTATGTTTGAAGCCTGAAATGTGGCAAAATGTGGCAAAGTTCAAGGGGGCCGAATACTTTCGCAAGGCACTGTATGTGTTCTAAAATGTAAAATAATAGCGATTCTGTATCACATTGGGTGAGGCAGGTTACCGGAATGTATAATCAAATTAAAAATCGAAAAGATATTGAAAATAAATTGAAATATATATACAAAAAATACAAAAGTACACGAGAGGACAAACAAACACGTCTTCACTGCTACGCCATTCACAAGGTGTGTCCACTGGCATTGGTCTCCCTTCTTCTCTCGCCCTTGCAGAGTGCACTGCATATTGTTGCTGGGCCTAGAGTGTCAGAGCTGCTGAGAGGGACATAGATGGTATCACAGACTGACAGCACACAGTGGACATTTTACAACAGAGGGAAATAGCCTACATGAATACCCCTTACTAAATTCCCTTACTACGAGGAAAACACAGGAAAGTACGCAGATTCACTATGAACAGTCGACCTAGAGAACTCTCATGAGGACCGCCATAAGAATGGAAGACCCAGAGTTACCTCTGCTGCAGAGGATAAGTTCATTAGAGTTATCCGCCTCAGAAATTGCAGCCCAAATAAATGCTTCACAGAGTTAGAGTAACATACACACCTCAGCATCACGGTTCAGAAGAGATTACATGAATCAGGACTTCATGGTCGAATTGCTGCAAAGAAACCACTAATAAAGGACACCAATAATAAGCAGAGACTTACTTGGGCCAAGAAACACTAGCAATGGACATTAGACCGGTGGAAATCTGTCATCAGACCGTCGGATGAGTCCAAATTTGAGATTTTTGGTGACAACCGGCGTGTCTTTGTGAGACGCAGAGTAAGCGAATGGACGATCTCTGCATGTGTGGTTCCCACCGTGAAGCACGGAGGAGGAGGTATGATGGCGTGGGGGTGCTTTGCTGGTGACACTGTCAGAGATTTATTTAGAATTCAAAGCACACTTAATCCGCATGGCTAACCCAGCATTCTGCAGCGATCCCATCTGGTTTGCGCTTAGTGGGACTATCACATGTTTTTCAACAGGACAATGACCCAACACACCTCCAGGCTGTGTAAGGGATATTTGACCAAGAAAGAGAGTGATGGAGTGCTGCATCAGATGACCTGGCCTCCATAATCCCCCAACCTCAACCCAAATGAGATGGTTTGGGAAGAGTTGGACCTCAGAGTGAAGGAAAAGCAGCCATCAAGTGCTCAGTATATGTGGGAACTCCTTCAAGACTGTTTGAAAAGCGTTCCTCATGAAGCAGGTTGAGAGAATGCTGAGTGTGCAAAGCTGTCAAAGGCAAAGGGTGGCTACTTTGAAGAATCTAAAATCTATTTTGATTTGTTTAACACATTTCTGCTTACTACATCATACCATATGTATTATGTAGTTTTGATGTCTTCACTATCATTCTACAATGTAGAACATAGTAAAAAAGAATACCCCCTGAATAGGTGGTGTGTCCAAACCTTTGACTGGTACTGTATGTGTGGTCATCTATAGTATTTTAATTGGAGAGTTAACATATTATGTTCCGTTTTTGTAATGTACAACTTGTAAATAAACAAACACAACAGCGCAGCGGAAAGATTACTCAACAAAATCTGTGTTCTGTGCAAGATGTGATAGAATGGGGAGGTTTTCAACATGACAAGAGTCAGGATTTAAGATTGTTGGAGGAGTGTGACAGGATACGAGAAAATTACCGATTGAACTAGATAGCATTCTCCCTCCTGTGAATCTCTACACATCCTCTACAACCGATAACCACCCCAAACTATGACTCCCACAAACTGCAACTAAACTATTAGCAGTGAACTAAATGACCTCACACAACCACTTTCTGTCCATAACTGTCCCTGCCTCCAACAGTGCATACAGGTCTTTATAAGGATGTCATAATAATGTCATAACTGCACTGGTAGTATGGACTGCATTATTAGAACTTGACAGAGGAGACTGGTGGGCAGAGATATAGGAGGACGAGCTCATTGTAATGGTTGAAATGGAATTAATTGAAAGGTATCAAACACAGGGTTTCCATTCATACCGTTCCATTTATTCCATTCCAGCCACCACTGGACCAGAACACTTATAGCCAGACCCAGACTAAAGTGTATTGAGACTGTGATGAAGCGCTGAGCCAAGACTTCATTTTTTGGATATTAAACAACTAATTGACCGACGTCAGTCCAATTACTTGAATACCATTTAGTTCGGTCCAGCACACCATTTCTCTAGAGAGAAGTCAAATAATTCACCAGAGAAAGGGCTGAAGGGAGTTGTAGTTTTCATTAACCTTTTACTGCAGTGGGCGAAATCAGGGTAACACAGAACACTTTCTTGGTAGTCTTAAATAAATCTACTCTAAAACAAAAGTATACACCTCACAAACATGGTTTGCACCTGTACCATGTCAGATATAAAGTTGAAATGTATTAAATTTTGTGTTTGTATCCCAATATTACACTTTATATACAGTACATCACAGAATACTGACTTATAGCAAAACTGTTTGACAAAGAAACACTGGATTTTCAGCAGGTATAAAAAATGTAAGTTCATTAATTATGAAAAATAGGTAATTTCATTGCAGGAAAGGGATATGCAAATATTCAACCTAGTTCAGAGCAGAAACCTGGTAATTAACAACAATGATCATAATCAATTGCGCCTGTTCTGTCCGGCTTGGACAAAACCGTAATGTATCATGGGTAAATTGTGACTGACTGATCTACAAATAATAAAAAGTAGTTATTTTTGATGCAAGGTCTTTTGTAGATCAGTCAGTCGGCAGTCACCTGCAATGTTGTACAAGCCAAAGGAAACACTTTTAAGCCTAGTTTTGCTATCCACTATACGGATAGCAAAACTAGCTTCACCCTCATATCGGTGCTAGCAAGCAGGCAAGGTAGGTATCAACAGCCAATCTGGGCTGGAAACTATAGTGAGCCTTGATTGGTCAACAGCAACGAGTACGCAAAAAAAGTTCAGCTTTTCCCAACTTTGGTCCCGCCCTGTTTATGCTCCCTCGCCATGCTTGTATCACACAACGGTTCCTGCCCACTTGGCTTCCCTACATTGAAAATGAACGGGGTTTCGTTGTTTCAACGCCCACAACGTGCTGGGTGGATTTCTGCCATTAGGTTTGAGGAAGATCGAGAGCTACCAGTACCTAGCTCGCCAATCAATTCTGAAAGTACACTACATGCATTTTTTCATGTGTTCCATCGCAGACTGTCCCTGCTACTATCCAATAAAAGCCATATTGACATTATCCCACCCCTGGTTAGCCACTACTGGCTTAATTTAGGGCTGCAATCCCATTAATGGAACAGCCAGTGAAAGTGAAAGTGACAACAGCCAGTGAAAGTGCAGGGCGCCAAATTCAAAACAACAGAAGTCTCATCATTAAAATTCCTCAAACATACATGTATCTTGTACCGTTTTAAAGGGAATCTTGTTGTTAATCCCGCCACAGTGTCCGATTTCAAATAGGCTTTACAGCGAAAGTACCACAAATGATTATGTTAGGTCACCCCCAAGCCACAGAAAAACACAGCCATTTTTCCAGCCAAATATAGGAGTCACAAAAAGCACAAATAGAGATAAAATTAATCACTAAACTTTGATGATCTTCATCAGATGACACTCATAGGACTTCATGTTACACAATACATGTACGTTTTGTTTGATAAAGTTCATATTTATATAAAAAAATCTGAGTTTACATTGCCCCGTTATGTTCAGTAGTTCCAATCTTTAGGATGTTTTCATCATAAATCTTCAATAACGTTCCAACTGGAGAATTCCATTGTCTGTAGAAAAGCCATGGAACGCAGGTCACTCTCATGTGAAATGACCAGGACCTGGCTCTCTGCCAGACCACTGACTCAAAGCGCTCTCATCCGGCCCCACATCACAGTAGAAGCCTCATTCAAGTTTCTAAAGACGGTTGACATCTAGTGGAAGCCCTAGGAAGTGCAACTTGAACAATATCCCACTGTGTATTCAATAGGGGCTGGGTTGAAAATCGACCAACCTCAGATTTCCCACTTCCTGTTTGGATTTCTTGCCATATGAGTTCTGTTATACTCACAGACATCATTCAAACAGTTTTAGAAACTTCAGAGTGGTTTCTATCCAATACTAATGATACTATGCATATATTAGCAACTGGGACTGAGGAGCAGGCCGTTTACTCTGGGCACCTCTGGGCACCTTATTCATCCAAGCTACTCAATACTGCCCCTGCAGCCATAAGAAGTTTTAAAAAGCCAAACGTAACACAATATCTGCTAATTAATTTCCAGCAATATTGCCCGTCTGTCTGTTTGGTGTGCACATTTGTCTATCACTCGTTATTTAGCCAGTTAGCGATGCTAATGATAACCATCTTGTGAGTATACAGACTTTCCCCAAAAACCTCCTCAATTAAATGTTAACTGCAAAGTACTCCTACCTGACAGAACTACTGGATATCAGGATTATTTGTATCATTGGTTGGTGATTGTTTTGCAAACGCTGTGCTGCAGCAGTAGGTCTAACATCAGAAACATTGCTAGACCTTCACATTCCTCTCTTGCTAGAAGGGAAGGGAAATTACACTAAAATCTTCTGATGTGATTTAAGCATTGATATGGACACACATTTTTTTATTCTCTATGAGTAATTTTAATATTCAGAGTAAAAAATGGAACAAAAAAAATCCAAAACCAGGACAAATAACACAGAGAAAACAGAATTCAGGAAAATTCCAAATATAACTTTTTGACCCCCCACTTAGAGTTGTTTATTAACCATTACTTTACCAGGTAAATCGACAGAAAACAGATATATTGTACACCAAGGAGTTGCAGGGTAGAGGTGAAGAATGTGCCTATTTCAAAGGTATAATAAAATTAGCAGCTCACGACATAAACTCAGAAAAAAAAAATGTTCAATTTTCAGGACCCTGTCTTTCAAAGCTAATTCGTATAAATCCAAATAACTTCACAGATCTTCAATGTAAAGGTTTTAAACACTGTTTCCCATGCTTGTTCAATTAACCATAAACAATTAATGAACATGTACATGTGGGACGGTCGTTAAGACACTAACAGCTTACAGACAGGATCGGTACATCCGAACATCACACCTGCGAGACAGGTACAGGATGGCAACAACATCTGCCCGAGTTACACCAGGAACGCACAAACCCTCCATCAGTGCTCAGACTGTCCGCAATAGGCTGAGAGAGGCTGGACTGAGGGCTTGTAGGCCTGTTGTAAGGCAGGTCCTCACCAGACATTACCGGCAACGTCACCAATGGGCACAAACCCACCGTCGCTGGACCAGACAGGACTGGCAAAAGTGCTCTTCATTGACGACTTGCGGTTTTGTCTCACCAAGGCTGATGATTGGATTCACGTTTATCATCGAAGGAATGAGCGTTACACCGAGGCCTGTACTCTGGAGCGGGATCGATTTGGAAGTGAAGGGTCCATCATGGTCTGGGGCGGTGTGTCACAGCATCATCGGACTGAGCTTGTTGTCATTGCAGGCAATCTCAACGCTGTGCGTTACAGGGAAGACATCCTCCTCCCTTATGTGGTACCCTTGCTGCAGGCTCATCCTGACATGACCTTCCAGCATGACAATGCCACCAGCCATACTGCTTGTGCTGTGCGTGCTTTCCTGCAAGACAGGAATGCCAGTGTTCTGCCATGGCCAGCAAAGAGACCGGATCTCAATCCCATTGACCACGTCTGGGACCTGTTGGATCGGAGCGTGAGAGCTAGGGCCATTCCCCCCAGAAATGTCCGGGAACTTGCAGGTGCCTTGGTGGAAGAGTGGGGTAACATCTCACAGCAAGAACGGTCAAATCTGGTGCAGTCCATGAGGAGGAGATGCACTGCATTAGTTAATGCAGCTGGTGGCCACACCAGATACTGGCTGTTACTTTTGATTTTGATTTTCACTTTGTTCAGGGACACATTATTCAATTTCTGTTAGTCACATGTCTGTGGAACTTGTTCTGTTTATGTCTCAGTTGTTGAATCTTGTTATATGTTCATACAATACTATATTGACAGTATTTAAGTTTGCTGAAAATAAACGCAGTTGACAGTGAGAGGACGTTTCTTTTTTTGCTGAGTTTATTTCATTTTTGAGAGAGGAATGTAAACAACGCAACGACGAGAGAGAGGGATAGAGACAGTTTGTTAAAGTATGCCTAATCTACTTTGAGGAACTAGTCTAATGATTTCGTCAGACAACTCTGCAGCACACTTAGGCAGGCTAGCCTAGCTAAATAGGATGACTAAAGACAGTACAGTATGGGGAGCACAAGAGATAACATTGTCTGGCTGGCTGGCAGGCAGGCTGCTACTGCGTAAGCAGAGATGAGATGATGACTTTAAGGAATGCAAATAAGCATGTCATCAAATAAAATGAAGTAATATACACTACCGGTCAAAAGTTTTAGAACACCTACCCATTCAAGGGTTTTTCTTTATTTTTTACTATTTTTTCATTGTAGAATAATAGTGAAGACATAAACACTTTGAAATAACACACATGGAATCTTGTATTAACCAAAAAAGTGTTAAACAAATCAAAATATATTTAATATTTGAGATTTTTCAAATAGCCACCCTTTGCCTTGATGACAGCTTTGCACACTGTTGGCATTCTCTCATCAGCTTTACCTGGAATGCTTTTCCAACAGTCTTGAAGGTGTTCCCACATATGCTGAGCACTTGTTGGATACTTTTCCTTCACTCTGCGGTCCTAATCATCCCAAACCATCTCAACTGGGTTGAGGTCGGGGGATTGTGGAGGCCAGGGGATAGATTCACAAAACCTCCTTAAGAAGGAATTTCTTCTTAACTGCCATTTTTTCCTTAACTGTAGACTTAAGAAGAAAGTTAAGCAAAGTTGCTATTCCTGAGTTAAGTTATTGGAAATGTTCTTAAGATTTTTCCTACGTTACCTAAGATAAAAGTGAAGAAGAAATGGGATTCTTGAAAATAATAATTTCTTCTTGGAAATGTACTTAACTTTAGGACAGCTAAACCCTTGTTTTGAGACAAATGAATACTTTTATAATCATTAACGTTTTCTTGCGCCATAGACACAGTTGGTTACTGGATATTTAAATACAGCAAGAATAGAAATTAAACACGCATTATCTAGCTAGCTAACAATATATTCCAATATTCTAGAAGTGTTAAATAGCTAGCGCTATCTCTGCAATTTGCAAAGAAGAACTTGGCTGACTTAGCTAATGACGTTAACGTTAACCCCAGATGTAAAATAGTAAATAATGGCTACATCTCAGAGAGTTTTGAATTGTCAAGAGGAGTTAAACAAGGCTGTCTGCTGTCACCATATCTATTCATTATGGCCATCGAAATGCTAGCTATTAAAATCAGATCCAATAACAACATTAGAGGATTAGAAACAAAGGTGTCCATGTATGTTGATGACTCAACTTTTATATTAAGTCCGCAAGCTAGATCCCTGCAATGTCTCATTGAAAATCTAGATAACTTATCTGGACTCTCTGGAATAAAATCTAATTATGATAAGTGTACAATATTATGTATTGGATCTTTAAAAAATACAACTTTTACATTACCCTGCAGTTTAGCTTCATTAAATAGTGCCCACAAAACACCAGTCTCAACGTCAACAGTGAAGAGGCAACTCCGGGATGCTGGCCTTTGTAAGGGGTGCGTATCTGGTGGCAGGGAAGTCAGACACAGGAGAGCAGAACTTGATAATAGCCGGAGTGGTTTAATAGCAAAATCAACGGCATAAGAAATACAAAGTATGGGCACAATAACCCGACGCGCACCAGTCAAGCAAAATGTTCACAAAAAAACAACACCACACAAAGACATGGGGGGAACAGAGGGTTAAATACACAACACATAATCAAGGAAATGAGAACCAGGTGTGTGGGAAAATGAGACAAAACACATGGAAAATGAAAAATGGATCGGCGATGGCTAGAAGACCGGCGACGTCGCCTGCCGAACACCGCCCGAACAAGGAGAGGCATTGACTTCGGCAGAAGTCGTGACTGCCTTCTAGACAGAGTTGCAAAGAAAAAGCTATATCTCAGACTGGCCAATAAAAGGAATAGATTAAGATGGTCAAAAGAACACAGACACTGGACAGAGGAACTCTGCCTAGAAGGCCAGCATCCCGGAGTTGCCTCTTCACTGTTGACAATGAGATTGGTGTTTTGTGGGTACTATTTAATGAAGCTGCCAGTTGAAGGACTTGTGAGGTGTCTGTTTCTCAAACTAGACACTCAAATGAACTTCTCCTCTTGCTCAGTTGTGTACTGGGGCCTCCCACTCCTCTTTCTATTCTGATTAGAGCCAGTTTGCGCTGTTCTGTGAAGGGAGTAGTGCACAGCGTTGTGCGAGATCTTCAGTTTCTTGGCATTTTTTTGCATGGAATAGCCTTAATTTCTCAGAACAGGAATTGGCTGACAAGTTTCAGAAGAAAGTCCTTTTTTCTGGCCATTTTGAGCCTGTAATCGAACCCACAAATGCTGATGCTCCAGATACTCAACGAGTCCAGGGAAGGCCAGTTTTATTGCTTCTTTAATCAGGACAACCGTTTTCAGCTGTGCTAACATAATTACAAAAGAGTTTTCTAATGATCAATTAGCCTTATAAAATGAGACACTTGGATTAGCCAACACAACACAACATTGGAACACCGGAGTGATGGTTGCTGATAATGGGCCTCTGTACCCCTATGTAGATATTCCATAAAAAATATGCCGTTTCCCGCTACAATAGTAATTTACAACATTAACAATGTCTCCACTGCATTTCTGATCAATTTGATGTTATTTTAATGGACAAAAAAATAGCTTTTCTTTCAAAAACAAGGACATTTCGAAGTGATCCCAAATGTTTGAACGGTAGTGTACACACCTGAAATGTTTTATTATTTCATAGCAATTTCCTATTTTGTCTACCCAATGTCTACCCAATGTGAACCTGACAGAGACAATGGAATATTTTAAATGTTTTGGCAATTTCCATTAAAAAGCTCTAAAATAATTTATGTCATTATTTCATAATGCATTTAATGTAAAAAAAGAAAACCTTGATAATTTTTTCCCATAATCAAACCGAAACCTATCATGACTCAGGATATGACCCATATGGATTTATTTAATTTACCTTTATTTAACTAGGTAAGTCAGTTAAGAACAAATTCTGATTTTCAATGTCGGCCTAGGAACAGTGGGTTAACTGCCTGTTCAGGGGTAGAACGACAGACATTTTCAGCACAGGGGTTTGAACTTGCAACCTTCCGGTTACTAGTCCAACACTCTAACCACTAGGCTACCCTGCCTCCCCAGTTATCGGATAATTTATTAGAAACACGGGGCAGGCAAAGGGCAGGTCGAGGGCAGGCAGAGCTTCGTGATCAGGTCAGATTAAGGCTGGTACAGGACGGCAGGCAGTCTCGGGGTCAGGGCAGGCAGAATGGTCAGAATCGGGGGATGTTGGGAAGATGGGCTACACCTGGAGGGGGGTGGAGACAAGCACAAAGACAGGTGAAACAGATCATGGTGTGACAAAACCGACCTCAAAAATCACTAATTGCTCAGCACTACCGTGATGAGACCAAGACCCGTTTAAATATGAAAAACATGAACCTGAGGAGAGTTTAATGACAAAAGCATTCTAGCTCTCCCCAGGCCCTTATAAATAAATGGGTAATTAATTTAGCTAGTTTAGGTAAACTAATTATCTCAGAATAGCAGTGTCAAACTTCTCCCTCACGGTTAGTCACATGTTCAGTAATACACAGCACTGTTGTATCTGACATATAAATTGGTCTCATTTAAATATTTAGTCTGCAGCCATGTTTTTTTAACCTCAGATATGTCACACAACAAAAACATTAGTGTCACTAATATGTCTATAGGCCTATGTTTTTAAGCTCTTATGCACCAGATATCTCTCTGCATATATTGAAAATGTTATAACAACATGGGTTGTGTGTCTTTATAGCTATATCTCCACGATGCGTCGTGCCTAAGAACAGCCCTTAGCCGTGGTATATTGGCCATATGCTTATCGCTTAATTATAGTCACATCTCTGTATGTATATGCTATGTGCCTATATACATATATACATTTGAATGAGTGTACAGTGTGTGTGGGTATCTGTGTAATCTGTAAACCCTGTTTTAGTGTAGGGCCTTCAACTGTGTGAGTGTTGAGCTGCAGATATATTTAGAGAGAGTGCTACTCTATGTGCTGTGGGGGCATTGCAGTGGACAGGCTTGAACAGTTCAAACACTCTTTCCATTAGACACACAATTAATCTGATAATTGAATGTGATTATGCTTAGACTGCACAAAACAAGAAGTTGAGTTTAGGTATTTTCTCTGATTCTGAATAGGGTGATGATCAGGGTGTTTTCTCTAGGACAAGAGCGACCTTCAAATGTGTCCTCTTGCCCTGCTGTGATGTGTTCACTCACTAAGCAGTGATGTGTTCCTCCATCTCTGCTGGAGGTGTCAAACAATGAGCATGTGGCAGAATCAGTCAATGAGGACAAAGCAAAATATAACTAATGTGAATTTAATTGTATTGGAATGGAACCAGAAGGCATAGACATCCCTGATAGCGACATTAGCCAGATATATGGAGAAATTGCCGGCTGGACATTTGCAAAAAAGGATATAAAAAATCATAATAATCAAGTGACAATTATCTATCATCTTTCACATTTAGCAGCTATATTGTGTCACTCAAATATAGGATGGGAAATTCCCTACTGCACAACGTAGCCAAATTGCACAGAAGAAATACAAACACATGACATTTTTGAATCTTCCTCTACAAAGCATACCATACCCTGCAGGGCTATAACAGTGCAGTCACAGTATAGTCTCATTGTAGTCAAAGCGATGTGTCTGCATGGTCTTTCCCTGCCATCAATCTCTCCAACTTTGATGTAATTACTTTCCAGTAGGGGAAGACAGCCAATAACTAACAAAGTGATTTATCTGAAATAGAAAAAGGAATTGGCTTTCAAACCTGCCATATTAGCTCAATAATGTCTTTAGCTGCTTCTGAATTCATAACACATATCCCTGTGCTGACTCTAAATGCCCTTCAAAATCTGACCTATGGCCTTCTTGTTGACTCGGTTACAATGGTTTCATGTAAAGATTGGTGTTGGGAGAACTGATCCCAAATAAATTTGTGAAATAGATTGTGTATGCACTTTTTCTGGTGCCATTATGAAAATAACTGATTAGTAGACATTGTCTTTTGTTAAGATTGTCAAACTACCATGGAAAAAGTAACGCCTCATTTGAAATATTGCATAAATTTTGTGGTTTTGTAAACATGAAATATAGGCCCATAGGCATTTACAGTATATTAAAATACACTGAGTATACCAAACATTAGGAACACCTTCCTAACATTGAGTATCACCCGCCAATTGTCCTCAGAACAGCCTCAATTCGTCAAAGGATGGACTCTACAAGGTGTCGAAAGTGTTCCACAGGGATGCTGGCCCATTTTGACGCCAATGCTTCCCACAGTTGTGTCAAGTTGTCTTGATGTCCTTTGGGTGTTAGACCATTCTTGATACATACGGAAAACTGTTGAGCGTGATAAACCCAGCAGCGTCACAGTTCTTGACACAAACTGGAGTGCCTGGCACCTACTACCATACCCCGTTCAAGGGCACTTAAATCTTTTGTCTTGCCCATTCACCCTTTGAATGGCACACATACGCAATCCATGTCTCAATTGTCTCAAGGCTTAAAAATAATTATTTAACATTTCTCCTCCCCTTCATCTACACTGATTGGAGTGGATTTAACAGGTGCCATCAATAAGTTTCACCTGGATTCACCTGGTCAGTCTATGGCATGGAAATAGCAGGTGTCCTAAATGTTTTCTATACTCAGTTTAATTATGTTTCTACTGTATACATCGTTAGGCCTACCCATAGGCAAACCTGATGCACTAGAGTGCTAGAGGCAGAGCTGAATGGCTCCTCCAACTGGCTGCATCCATACATATTTATCTCCAGCACAGACATCTGAATGGATACCTCCCCCAGGACTCCAGCTGATGGAATATTGAAAAGGGATTCCTGAAATAAGGCAGGAGAAAAAGCCTGGAGTGTTCTGTCCTACGAGACCGCAGGGCTGGGTGGGGCATCAAGATTTAGGATTGTGTGTGCGTGTGCGTGCGGGTGTGGGTGTGCATGTGTATTTATACCATAATCAGAAGACGGATCACTGAACACCCTTTATTCTTAGTCTTGAATTGCGCATAGCACCACCAATGAGCCATTTGTAATATATGTTTTGAATACAAATCTAGAGGGTTTGTGGGGCGTGACTACTTTTAATTCAAATGGTGTCTCATTAAAATGCATTAGGTATTTATGTGAAGGGTTTTATTCTTTGTACATTTTCAAAACCATGCAATGTCTTGCTTATTTGTGCATGCTACAGCTCCTATTACCATTTGAATCAGCCATACATGATAGTAACCCTGGGGTTCCATCCATTCACCACATAAGATCACCAAAAATACAAAAGATTTCTGCCTCATGAAAATTCATATTAGTTGTCACATTAAGACAATATTTTCTATTTACAACGTAAAGACTGTAAAGCATATATGGCTGACAAATGACAATACTACCAGATTTGGGGTATATTTATAATAGGCGCTTAACTTGCTGAAAATTCACATTTCAAAAACAAGACTAGCCACAGAACAATTGATTTGGGCAGTGTAAATTCACTGATGTCAAAATGTGCCCATGTTTAGTTCAGGACTAGAACAAAACTAAAGTGAGTGAAATGATAAGAATGACCCCAACTCTGCCCCGTTCTGCATGCGCTTGCCACTTGCCACTGTCAAGGTGGTATTCCTTCGATTGTGAATCAATGCACCCAATGCTGCTTCAGCTCTCTGACAGACAGTGGTCCTGGCTGTCTCAATTCTCTGTCTTATGTCCTCCTCTTCCCCTCCCTCTTTGCTTGCGTACGTTGGCCCCCAGGTCGTAATATTTTTCAAGGTATGTATGTAAGTCATTTCCTCATGTATGAACTCCCACGCCACCCGCTATACGTCTAATAGCTTAATTGGACAGTCAGTCGGCTTTATTGAAAGTAGCTTGATCCGCCTCGTCAACTCCCAAAGTCTTACGGAGGCTTCCCCCCTGCTGCCACTGCCGCTGCTCTCACCCCTGGTAGTGACTGTCTCAGGAGAAACTATATTCATATGATACATATTCCATCTGCCATTGCAAATCCATTGAGTGAGTTGCAATGCAAAGAGGGAATATATTTGCTTGAGTGCACAAACAGTAAATTATAATCCATTACTCCTCCACTGCAGTTTCACTAAGAATGTTTAGACCTACTCTTGGACCTGGGTCATACAGAAAAGCCTTAGCCTATTTACTTTTCTTCTGGCTGAGCGAGCGCTGGCGGTATATGGTAGACTAGGCTGCATGTGATGATTTTAGAAATGGGGCAAGGCAGTGGGCCAGCACTGCAGTGCAACACGCACCTCTATATTAATTGCCACAACCCAAGCATTCCCCTTGCTCCCAAACATTACGACTCCCAACACCCGCTGCCCTTGCTCTTCACTCTCCGCCCCGCAGCCGCCACCGCTCAAATGTCAGACAAGCAAGCGTACATGGCAAGCCTGTGTCTATGAGTGAGCAAAATCAGAGATGACTATGGCATACATTCTTCACAGGGTATGTTCACAACAACGTATATGATCTAACTGAAATCTAACTGTAATTAATGGCGATTCGTCTCCTCCTTATGGCCCTCAAGACCCAGACTAAGACCACACCTTATGACACCCAGAGGAAGATACAACCTATACAGACCCAGACTACCAGTTGTTATTTTAGTCCCACTTGGCTTTGACATTAGAGAAGTAAAGCAGCAAGTGACTTGATGACTTGTGTGTTATTTCACTCATACATGGCCATATAACTGACAAGATGGTATTCAAAGATGCATCTTGACAACATGAGTTAGGGTTAGGGTTAATCTACAAAGACCATGGTATCATCATTGACCATCCGCGCAGACCCAGACCTCTGGCACTGGCCCAGACCAAGACTGTTTTTAAATGGTCTAAACTAGTCTTGAGATGAGGAACCCAAGATCAACTCTCTATCTCCCCTGATTTGTCTTAAAAGCTGGAATGAATATTGCATCATCATCCAGATCTTTCTGTCTTGGTCTGAAAAGTGTATTTGTCGTCATGACAATTGGAACAACATGCTCTTGCTTTTTCTCATCTTTTCTCTTTTACTAACAGTGTTTATAGGTTTGTCCTGTGTACCAAAGGGAAGGCTAAGTACTGCATAGTTTCCTTGGTACATTATGACAGTTCACAGGCAGTCTGAAAGCCATGCTCTTGGCAGCAAACAAGATGACGAGATTCAGTGCCCTGAAAATCTCTTCACCTTTTCACTCAGTGAATTGTGTGAACAGAGCTATGTAAGAGAATGCCAATGTGGTAAATCCGTGCAATAATCTGACATAAGAATATAGAAACTTCTCAACAAGAATTGTGTTCAGATAAGTTACCACAACTGAGAAAGAAGTGTTCTTTTGTTCTTTTGCATTTATATTTTGTGTTTTGAATTTGTCTTTGGTTTCATTGTATTTTGTATGTCATTCATTCATTCATTCATTCATTCATTCATTCATTCATTCATTCATACATAGTCTTGTAACGACTGGAATAGATCCAAACAAATAAACTAACTAGCTAGCTAGCTGTATCTGCTGTCTTTTGCTGCTCTCTTGCATTGTCTGTTTCAAGGCTGGTTTATATCTATATTTGACTGTCTTGTGATGTTGGACAAACATTGATGTTGCCTATGAGTTGAAATATGTTGAATTTGCAGAGAAACTAAACATGATCAATGTTCCACCCATATAAATTTTGTGACATATCTACAGTATACTGTTGCATTGCTACAAAGTTGAATAGTTCGTTATATACCGTCACACCATAGTGTGAACTACCAGAATTTAACTGGATGTTTCTTAATGATTTTTGATGACTTCCAAGAGGCCATCAAGGGTGTGTAACCTAAGTTCCATGATGATGCTACTAAATGTAAAATGAGTTTTCCTTTGGAAAATGGAAAGGAAATGCTGCGTCACCGCTCAACTACTAGAGTAATATCTCCCCTTCAACTTCTCTCTCTCTCTCCTGCAGACGATGCAAGCGGCACGATGCCCGACAGACGACCTATCGTTGACAAACTGTGCTGTGGTGAGCGAGAAAGATCTGCAGTCTGGACAGTGAGTAATCATCCTATACAGCATAGCCCTCTGTAGTCTGAAAAATCACACTATATCAGGGTTCCCCAACTGGCAGTTTTCTGAGCTTTTTTAAATATATTTTTCACTGTTGGACATAAAATACTGTAAAAACACCTGGAAATTGGGAAATCTGCTCCCAAGTATTCCAACACATAATAATAGTCAAACATACAAATTGTTATGTTCCGGGCCCCCCAACGATCCGCTCAAGAAAAAATTCAGACCACGGCTGAATCTAGTCATATAATTAGTGCACAGTTTTTGCTGTGAAGTAATGTCTTTTGTAATGTAGCAGAATATCTGTAATGTAAAAAAAAAAGCTGTTGTAAATATGATATTCTATTGAGGTAATTTTGTTGCCTGTATATATGGAACATATGTCCATGAGTCTCTCTAACCCTCTCTCTACAGACATGTGACTGTGAAGACTACGCCAACTCACAAGTTTGTGTTCACCACAAAAACCCACCATGCCATAGTCCCTGGCACTATCGCTTTCAGTCTGCCACAGGTTAAAAAAAACACACTGTATATTATATTGAATTGTCAATGTATTGTACAGTAGACCCATTTATAATCTTAATGAATTTCTGCAAAGCTAAAATTCTAATATTTTAAGCATACATGCCCCTCTTCACTCTGCTCCCTGCAATTATTGGCTTACTTATCTCCCTTCTTTCTTTCTGTCTCAGAGGAAATGGGCCGGTCTGTCCATTGGACAGGAAGTGGAAGGTAATTCACTCCATTTCTTTGATGAGTCTGAGGAAAAGAAAACTATGACCATAGCACGAAGATATTGCCTCATTTGCACTGCACCCTGCACAGTCCCTAATATACTGTACCTTCACATCTTGACCACAGCCCATAGCTCACCTTAACATACAGTACCTATTTAATTTCTGACAGTACAGTATTTCTGAGAGTAGAACTTATACGATACTAGAAACATATCTGACATGAGTCCTCTCCCCTCATAGTGGCCAACTACAACTTTGACAAGTCCCAGCAGTGCATCGGTGCCATGACTATAGAGATTGACTTCCTCCAGAAGAAGAGCACGGACACCAGCCCCTACGACTCAGACAAGATGGCCAGCGAGTTCATCCAGCAGTTCAACAACCAGGGCTTCTCTGTCACCCAGCAGGTCAGTCAGAACAACAAACACTACAGCCAGTCACAACTCTTCCCACATTTCCTGCACACTTCCATTCCCAGGTGTTACAAGGGAAAAGACTGATGGCTTAAATCAATCAAATGATTTTAGATGTGGGTAGGAGTGCACACTTGGGAGAATTGGAATGCAACCTAACACAGCCCTCCTCTCTCCTCTCATCCTCTCTCTTCTCATCCTCCTACTCATCCCTTCCTCCCTACAGATGGTGTTTAGTTTCTGCGACAAGCTCTTTGGGCTGGTGATCAAAGACATTGAGGCCATGGACGCCAGCATCCTCAAGGGGGAGCCAGCATCAGGCAAGAAGCAGAAGGTACCCAGAGTTACCATTGACCTACTGCTGTAACAACTCAACCCTTCATGATATGGTCTCGTCGGAATTACCCCCCCCTTCCTTTAAGTAATTAATGATTAGAATTGACTGGACAGGTGAACGCCAAGTGGTGGCGCCCATGCTTTCACCTGCACCTTCATTTCGAATGTGGTCTCTATTTGACGAGAGAACATGCTGCAAGAGTGCTAGTCGAAGTCCAAAGGGAACTCTGCAGATTTGTACGTGTTTATTTGGAACAGTTATTTGTAATAACCAGTAGTTGGTAATAACTCCTGTTTCCCTTAGATTGACATTGGCCTGCTGGTGGGGAACAGCCAGGTGGTTTTCGAGAAAGCGGAGAGCTCCTCCCTCACATTAGTTGGTAAGTTGCAGAGGAGTCCATACAGAATACAGGTAGATTATGTAGGAGCTACAGTACAAGTCAAATGTTTGGATAACCCTATTCATTCAAGGCCTTTTCATAATCAAAACTATGAAATAATACATATGGAATCATGTCGTAACCAAAAAAGTGCAAAACAAATCAAAATATATTTTATGTTTGAGATTCTTCAATGTAGCCACCCTTTGCCTTAATGGCAAAGTCCAAATTTGAGATTTTTGGTTCCCACCGCTGTGTCTTTGTGAGACGCAGAGTAGGTGAACGGATGATCTCCACATGTGTGGTTCCCACCGTGAAGCACGGAGGAGGAGGTGTGGTGTGGGGGTACTTTGCTGGTGACACTGTCTGTGATTTATTTAGATTTCAAGGCACACTTAACCAGCATGGCTAACACAGCATTCTGCAGCGATACGCCATCCCATCTGGTTTGCGTTTAGAGGGACAATAAATTGTTTTTCAACAGGACAATGACCCAACACACCTCCAGGCTGTGTAAGGGATATTTGACCAAGAAAGAGAGTGATGGAGTGCTGCATCAGATGACCTGGCCTCCACAATCACCTGACCTCAACCCAATTGAGATGGTTTGGAATGAGTTGGACAGCAGAGTGAAGGAAAAATCCAACAAGTGCTCAGCATATGGGGGAACACCTTCAAGACTGTTGGAAAAGCATTCCAGGTGAAGCTGGTTGAGAGAATGTCAAGAGTGTGCAAAGCTGTCAGCAAGGCAAGGCAAAAGGTGGATAATTTGAAGAATCTAAAATATTGTGTTTTAACACTTTTTTTGCGAACTACATGATTTCATTTGTTATTAGATTTGATGTCTTCACTATTATTCTATAATGTTGAAAATAGTAAAACTAAAGAAAAACTCTTGAATGAGTAGGTGTGTCTAAACTTTTGACTGGTACTGTATATCTAACTATTACATAAGATGGCACCACAACAGGCACATCTTTCTGCACCGTTCAAATTCAAACAAACAGTGCACTCAGAAAGTATTCAGACCCCTTCCCCTTTTCCCCATTTTGTTACTTTACAGCCTTATTCTAAAATGGATAAAATAATGTTTTCCCCTTGGCAATCCACAAACAAAATACCCCATAATGACAAACAAAAACAGTTTTTTTGAAAATGTTTACATTTATTAGAAATAAAAACAGAAATACCTTATTTACAGACAGATTCAGAACTCAGGGGCATAATGTTTCCATTGATTATCCTTGAGATGTTTCTGAAACTTGATTGGAGTCCACCTGTGGTAAATTCAATTGATTGGCTATGATTTGGAAAGGCACACACCTGTCTATATAAGGTCCGACAGTTGACAGTGCATGTCAGAGCAAAAACCAAGCCATGAGGTCGAAGGAATTGTCCGTAAAGCTCAGAGACGGGATTGTGTCGAGGCACAGATCTGGAGAAGGGTACCAACACATTTCTGCAGCATTGAAGGTCCCCAAGAGAAAAGTGGCCTCTGTCATTCTTAAATGGAAGAAGTTTGAAACCACCAAGACTCTTCCTAGAGCTGGCCTCCCAGCCAAACTGAGCAATCGGGGGAGAAGGGCCTTGGTCAGGGAGGTGACCAAGAACCTGATGGTCATTCGGACAGAGCTCCAGAGTTGCTCTGTGGCGATGGGAGTACATTCCAGAAGAACAACTATCTCTGCAGCACGCCTTTATGGTAGAGTGGCCAGACAGACGCCACTCCTCAGTAAAAGGAACATGACAGCCGGCTTGGAGTTTGCCAAAAGGCACCCAAAGGACTCTCAGGCCATGAGAAACAAGATTCTCTGGTCTGATGAAACCAATATTGAACTCTTTGGCCTGAATGCCAAGCATCACATCTGGAGGAAACCTGGCACCATCCCTACAGTGAAGCGTGGTGGTGGCAGTATCATGCTGTGGGGATGTTTTTCAGCGGCAGGGAGTGGGAGACTAATAAGGATCGAGGGAAAGATTAACGTAGCAAAATACAGGAATCCTTGATGAAAACCTGATTGATGAGAGAGTGCTCAGGGCCTCAGACTGGGGAGAAGGTTCACCTTCCAACAGGACAACGACCCAAAGCACACAGCCAAGAAAATGCAGGAGTGGCTTCGGGTCAAGTCTCTGTGTGGCCCAGCCAGAGCCCGGACTTGAACCCATCAAACATCTCTGGAGAGACCTGAAAATAGCTGTGCAGCGACGCTCCCCATCAAACCTGACAGAGCTTGAGAGAATCTGCAGAGAAGAATGGGAGAAACTCCCCAAATACAGATGTGCCAAGCTTGTAGCGTCATACTCAAGACCACTCGAGGCTGTAATCGCTGCCAAAGGTGCTTCAACAAAGTACTGAGTAAATGGTCTGAAAATGTTATATTGAAGTTTTTTTGTCATTATGGGGTATTGTGTGTAGCTTGATGAGGGAAAAAGCAATTTAATCAATTTTAGAATAAGGCTGTGTCGCACCCTGACCTTAGAGCTTTTAATGTCTCTATTTTGGTTTGGTCAGTGTGTTATTTGGGTGGGTATTCTATGTTCTTTTTTCTATGTTTTTGTATTTCTTTGTTTTGGTCGGGTATGGTTCTCAATCAGGGACAGCTGTCCATCGCTGTCTCTGATTGGGAACCATACTTAGGTAGCTTTTTGTCACAGGGTTTTTGTGGGTAGTTAATTTCTGTTTAGTGTTTTGCACCTTTCAGGACTGTTTCGGTTATTCTCTTTGTTATTTTTGTTATAGTGTTCAGTTTTAATAAAGAAAGCATGAGCACTTACCACGCCGCGCTTTGGTCCGATGATTCCTCTTCTTCAGACGACTAATACCGTTACAGGCTGTAACAAAACTCTGGGATCTGAATACTTACCGAATGCACTGATAACACTCTGTGTCCATGGGATAGCCATCTTCTGCGTCATTAACTACCTTGAACTACATAGGCCAATGTGCAAACTGGAAAAAGCTTATCCATTTATTGTAGTTGGGGACTTTAATAAAGGAAATCTGAGGAAACGCTACCGAAATTCCAGCAACACGTTTGTGCTACACGCACAACATGGACCCTGGATCATTGCTACTCTCCCTTCCGGGATGGCTACAAGGCCCTCCCCCACCCTCCGTTCGGCAAATCAGATCACGTCTCTATTCTGCTCCTCCCCACCTATAGGCAGCAACTTGAACAGGAAGCTCCCGTGGTAAGGACTGTTCAACGTTGGTCTGACAAATCAGAATCTATGCTTCAAGATAGTTTGTTTGACTGTGAAATATTCTGGGTTGCCTCTGAAAATACTGTAGTATCTACGTATACACTGACGGGGTTCATCGGGAAGTGCATGGAGGATGGTCTTCCCACTGTGACGATTAGAACTTATCCCAAAACTGTGGATAGAATGAAGTATTTGTGCAAAATTGAAATGCGAACCACCGCATTTATCCATGGCAAGGTGACTTGGAACATGGACATGTACAAACAGACCAACTACTACCTCCGTAAAGCAATCAAAGAGGTAAAATGATAGTACAGGTACAAAGTGGCGTCGCAATTCAACGGCTCAGACACGAGACAAATGTGTCAGGGACTCCAGACAATCACAGATTATGAAGGGAAAGCCATCCAGCTCGCGGACACCGAAACCTGACTCCCGGATGAGATAAACACCTTCTTCGCCCATTTAGAGGAAAACAACATTGAGCTGCCGATGCGGGCACCTCTGTACCCAAGAAAGTGAACGTAACTGAACTAAATGACTTTGAGAGGCTAGTTAAGGACCATATATCACCGCCACCTTACCCAACACCCTAGAGTCACTATAATTCTCATATCGCCGCAACAGATCTACGGACAACACAATCGCCATTGCACTGCACACTGCCCTATCCGACCTGGACAAGAGAAATACCTATGTTAGAATGTTGTTCATCAACTACAACTCAGCCTTCAACACCATAGTGCCCTCCAACCTCATCACTAAGCTCAGGGCCATGGTTTTCCCTGTGCATCTGGGTCGACCCCACAAGTGGTGAAGGTAGGAACCAACACCTCTGCCATGCTGATCCTCAACACGGGGTCCCCATAGGCGTGCATGCTCAGCCCCTCCTGTACTCCTTGTTCATCCATTACTGCCTGGCCACGCACGTCTCCAACTCATCAAGTTTCATGATGACACAACATTGGTAGGCCTGATTACCAAAAACGATGAGACAGCCTACAGGGAGGAGTTGAGCGCCCTCAACGTCAAGAAAATGAAGGAGCTGATTGTGGATTACAGAAGAGAGCACGGCCCCATCCACACCGTCGGGGTCGCAGTGGATAGGGTAAAAAGCTTTAAGTTTCTCTGCGTGCCCATCACTGAAACCTGAATAGGTACATTCACACAGACATCGTGGTGATGAAGGTGCAACAGTGTCTCTTCAATCTCAGGATGCTGAAGAAATTAAGCTTTTCCCTTACGATTTTCTGCAGATGCACCATTGAGAGCATTCTGTCAGGCAGTATAGAAGGGCAATTGCACTGTCCAGAGGGTGGTGGAATCTCCAGAGGGTGGTGTGGTCCGCCCAACGCATCGCCCCGGGGCACACTGCCTGCGTTCCAGGACGTCTACAGCACCCGGTGTCACAAGAAGGCCAGCCACCCTAGCCACGGCCTGTTCACCCCGCTAAGGCGGAGACAGTACAGGTGTCACGCTCGCTATCCTCAAACTCCCTGTAATAAATCGACCAAGGCGCAGCGTGCATGTAGTTCCACATTTTTTAATGAAAGTGAAACCGAAACAACCAAAAAACAAACAGGTAAACAGCAAAGAGCGTGACGCAACCGAGGTGCACACAAACACACACAGAAAAATAATTATCCACAAAACACAGGTGGGAAAAGGTTACCTAAGTATGGTTCTCAATCAGAGACAATGACAGACAGCTGTCCCTGATTGAGAACCATATTCGGCCAAAACAAAGAAATACAAAAACATAGAAAAAAGAACATAGAATGCCCACCCAAATAACACCCTGACCAAACCAAAATAGAGAATAAAAAGCCTCTCTATGGCCAGGGCGTGACAGTACCCCCCCCAAAGGTGCGGACTCCGGCTGTAAAACCTGACTCTAAAGGGGAGGGTCCGGCTGGGCCTTCTTTACGGCAGCGGCTCGGGTGCGGGACGTGGACCCCGCTCCACCTCAGTCTTGGCCCACTTAGGTGGTGCCTCTGGAGCGGAGACCCTTGAAGCGGGCCCCGGACTGAAGACTCTGGCAGTTCCGGACAGTCGGGCGGCTCTGGCAGCTCCGGACAGACGGGCGGCTCTGGCATCTCCGGACAGGAGGGCGGCTCTGGCAGCTCCGGACAGACGGGCGGCTCTGGCATCTCCGGACAGGAGGGCGGCTCTGGCAGCTCCGGACAGGAGGGCGGCTCTGGCAGCTCTGGACAGGAGGGTGGCTCTGGCAGCTCCGGACAGGAGGGTGGCTCTGGCAGCTCCGGACAGGAGGGCGGCTTGGGTTCTGGGAGCAGGCACAGGACTCACCAGGCTGGGGAGACATACAAGCGTCCTCTTCCTTGGCCGAGGCACCAGATACACAGGGCCGTGGAGGTGCACTGGCGGTCTCGACCGCATAGCTGCCCCCCCCTGTTCTGACTAGATGCCAGCTTCCACCCGGCAAATGCGGGATGCTGGCACCGAGCACACCGGCCTGTAAATAATCGGCAGAGACACAGTGCGCATCACCCCATAGCACGGGGCCTGACCTGTCACCTGCTCGCCCCAGTAAGCACGGGGAGTGGGCTCAGGTCTCCAACTTGACTCCGCCACACTCCCCGTGTGCTCCCCCCCAAAAATATTTTGGGGGTTGCCTCTCGGGCTTCAGTGACCGGACAAAGAAATACAAAAACATTAAAAAAATAACATAGAATGCCCACCCAGTCACACCCTGGCCTAACCAAAATAGAGAATAAAAAGGGAGTGACAACAATGGCATCAAATCTGGGACTGAGAGACTGAGAAACAACTCCTATCTCTAGGCCATCAGACTGTTTAACAGTCACCAATAGCCTTAGTCACTGTTCTAGTCAACTACCACCCAGTATTCTACTCTACACCTTAGAGACTGCTGCCTTATATACATACAGTAGATAGTCATGGGACACTGGTCACTTTAATAATGTTTACATAATGTTTTACCCACTTTATATGTATATACTGTATTGTAGTCATGTCTCATCCTATATAACTACTGCTGTACACACTCTTTCTATTCAGATATATACACTACCGTTCAAAAGTTTGAGGTCACTTAGAAATGTCCTTGTTTTTGAAATAAATGCAATTTTTTTATCCATTGAAATAGCATCAAATTGATCAGAAATACAGTGTAGACATTGTTAATGTTGTAAATGACTATTGTAGCTGGTAGGTGATTTCTACATAGGCGTAGAGGCCCATTATCAGCAACAATCACTCCTGTGTTCCAATGGCACATTGTGTTAGCTACTCCAAGATTATAATTTTAAAAGACTAGTTGATCATTAGAAAACCCTTTTGCAATTATGTTAGCAAAGCTGAAAACTGTTGTTCTGATTAAGAAGGAATAAATATTGGCCTTCTATAGACTAGTTGAGTATCTGGAGTCCCTGCCGCTGACATTGCTCGTTCTGATATTTCTTAATTTCTTAATTTTTTTGGATAATGTGTTGTTGATTTATTTTTTTCATTGTCATTGCTAGGTATTACTGCACTGTTGGAGCTATAAACACAAGCATTTACCTGCACCTGTTATAATGTCTGCAGATCTGTCTATGCAAGCAATAAACTTTGATTTGATTTTTTATTTGATTTGTCAAAATACATTTTGAGACCAAATTGACCAAGATTGATCAAATCCTGCAACCATGGGAAAATAACCATTCTTTATCCAATGTTACAGTTTTCATTGTGATGTCTATTTGAGTATGTTTTTAATGCATTTTAAATAACGTTGTATTCAATTCCTCTTTGCCCACTAGGCAAGGCCAAGACCAAAGAACAGCGTCAGTCCATCATCAACCCGGACTGGAACTTTGAGCGCATGGGCATTGGTGGTCTGGACAAAGAGTTCTCTGACATCTTCCGCCGAGCCTTCGCCTCTCGTGTCTTCCCTCCTGACATCGTGGAACAGATGGGTAAGGCTCCCCACTCCATAGTCTTAGTTAGATCATGCAGTACTACCTACAGTGCCGGCACAAAAAAGTAAAGTCGAGCCGCGGTATTGGCAGAACAAATGTATGCGCAACATGGCGTCTCTCAGTGCCTCCTAGTGATAATTTGTCACAAACTAAATTGTCTGTGTACACAACTGGAGCATGCTGTGCTTTCAAAAATTCAGAGATTGTCTATCGACCAACGTTTCTCAGTCATTGTTCCAATGCGCCCCAGGTTGTAAGCACGTGAAGGGAATCCTTCTCTTCGGGCCTCCAGGTTGTGGTAAGACTCTGATGGCCAGGCAGATTGGCAAGATGCTCAACTCCCGCGAACCCAAGATCGTCAACGGCCCTGAGATCCTCAACAAGTTTGTGGGAGAGTCTGAGGCCAACATCCGCAAGCTCTTCGCAGATGCAGAAGAGGAGCAGAAGAGGGTGAGTGGCCAGCCGCCATCTTTTTTTTGATGACCACAAGTTATTAATCAAACTAAAATATCCATCCACGGCCTCCTGAGTGGTGCAGCGTTCTAAGGCACTGCATTGCAGTGTTTGAGGCGTCACTACAGCCCGGGGTTCGATAGCCGGCTATGGCCCGGGAGACCCATGAGGGCGACACACAATTGACTCAGTGTCGTCCGGGTTATGGGAGGGTTTGGCCGGCCATGATGGCCTTGTCAAGCTCTAGCGAATCCTTGTCCATCCACAATGAGAAAATCACAAACAAATGTTATACGTCCATGCATGACTGACTGTCTCTCTCTCTTTCTCGTCATCCACTCTGCCTACTGTCCCCTCTCTTCTGTCATCCTAGCTGGGTGCTAACAGTGGTCTGCACATAATCATCTTTGATGAGCTGGATGCCATCTGTAAGCAGAGAGGTACTGGGCAGGGCAGTACAGGAGTCCACGATACGGTGGTCAACCAGCTGCTGTCCAAAATAGACGGAGTAGAGCAGCTCAACAACATCCTGGTCATAGGTAGGTGTCACGTTCACTGTCTTCAAACTCCCTATCATACATGAGCCAAGGCGCAGCGTGCATGTAATTCCACATCTTTTAATAAAGTGAAACTTTCACACAAAAAACAGGTAAACATAAACCGACTGTGACGCAACCGTGGCGCACAGAGAAAATCAATAATTACCCACAATATTAGGTGGGGAAAAAGGCTGCCTAAGTATGATTCCCAATCAGAGACAACGATAGACAGCTGCCTCTGATTGGGAACCACACTCGGCCAAAAACAAAGAAATAGAAAACATAGAATGCCCACCCAAATCACACCGGGCGTGACAGTAGGTAGTAGTACACTCTTCTGTAACATACTGGTCATAGATAGTTAGTGGTACGCTGTCCTATAAATCAAATCAAATTGTATTAGTCACATGCGCCAAATAAAACAGATGTCGACCTTACAGTGAAATGCTTACTTATGAGCCCCTAACCAACAATGCAGTTAAAAAAAATATGAATAAGAAATAAAAGTAACAAGTAATTAAAGAGCAGCAGTAAAATAACAATAGCAAGACTATATACAAAGGGGATACCGGTACAATGTGCGGGGGCACCGGTTAGTTGAGGTCAAATGTACATGTAGGTAGAGTTATTAAAGTGACTATGCATAGATAATAACAACAGAGAGTAACAGCAGAATAAAAGGGGGGACAATGCAAAAGGGTGGCCTTTTGATTAGATGTCCAGGAGTCTTATGGCTTGGGGGTAGAAGCTGTTAAGAAGCCTCTTGGATTTAGACTTGGTGCTTCGGTACCACTTGCCATGTGGTAGCAGAGAGAACAGTCTTTGACTAGGGTGGCTGGAGTCTTTGAGAATTGTTAGGGCCTTCCTCTGACACCGCCTGGTATAGAGGTCCTGGATGGCAGAAAGCTTGGCCCCAGTGATGTACTGGGCCATACGCATTACCCTCTGTAGTGCCTTGTTGTCGCAGGCCGAGCAGTTGCCACACCAGATAGTGATGCAACCAGTCAGCATGCTCTCGATGGTTCAGCTGTAGAACCTATTGAGGATCTGAGGACCCATGCCAAATCTTTTCAGTCTCCTGAGGTGGAATAGATTTTGTCGTGCCCTCTTCACAACTGTCTTGGTGTGCTTGGTGATGTGGAGACCAAGGAACATGAAGTTCTCAACCTGCTCCACTACAGCCCCGTCGATGAGAATGGGGGCGTGCTCTGTCCTCTTTTTCCTGTAGTCCTCAATCATCTCTTTAGTCTTGATCACGTTGAGTGAGAGGTTGTTGTCCTGGCACCACATGGCCAGGTCTCTGACCATATAGGCTGTCATATAGGCCATATAGGCTGTCTCGTCGTTGTCGGTGATGAGGCCTACCACTGATGTGTCATCAGCAAACTTAATGATGGTGTTGGAGTCGTGCCTGGCCGTGCAGTCATGAGTGAACAGGGAGTACAGGAGGGGACTGAGCACGCACCCCCGAGGGGCCCCTGTGTTGAGGATCAGTGTGGGGCAGATGTGTTGTTACCTACACTTACCACCTGGGGGCTGCCCGCCAGGAAGTCCAGGATCCAGTTGTAGAGGGAGGAGTTTTTTCCCAGCGTCCTTAGCTTATCGATGAGCTTTGAGGGCACTATGGTGTATAACATACTAGTCACAGGTACTGGAAGGTAGTGGTACGCTGTCCTATAATAGAATACCTGTTATAGTTGTTGAACTTTGCTGAACAGGTGTCAGTTTTTATAGATGTAATTTGAGGTATAGATACCAATCTTACATTAAGCCTCACATAGCACCAGAGATGAATACATGACTCTGGTTTAACTAGTAACTCCATCTTTGTATTTATATCCACCTTACACTATTTATTTTTCCCACAGGGATGACCAACAGGCCTGACCTGATAGATGATGCTTTGATGAGGCCTGGCAGGTTTGAGGTCAAGATGGAGATCGGTAATTATTTTTAATTGAACCTTTATTCAACTAGGCAAGTCAGTTAAGAACAGATTCTTATTTACAATGATGGCCTACCCCGGCCAAACCCAGACGACGCTGGGCCAATTGTGCGCCACCCTATGGGACTCCCAATCACAGCCGGATGTGATGCAGCCAGGAATCAAACCAGGTACTGCAGTGATGCCTCTTGCACTGAGATGCAGTGTCTTAGACCACTGCGCCACTCGGGAGCATCTCTCTGTGCCTTCTCCACTTTACCACTTTCATTCTTCCTTCCCTCCCTCCCTCTCAGGTCTTCCGGATGAGAAGGGGCGTGTTCAGATTCTCAACATTCACACTAATAAGATGCGTGACTTCGGCCTGCTGGCTCCTGATGTGGACGTGAAGGAGCTGGCTGCCGGGACCAAGAACTACAGTGGTGCTGAACTGGAGGGACTGGTCAGAGCTGCCCAATCAACAGCCATGAACCGCCACATTAAGGTTAGAGTCCAACCAATCAACAAACATGAACATCCATGATACGCTTAGACCAGTGGTTCCCAAACTTTCTATAGTCCCGTACCCCTTCAAACATTCAACCTCCAGCTGTGTACCCCCTCTAGCACCAGGGTCAGCGCACTATCAAATGTTGTTTTTTGCAGTCATTCTAAGCCTGCTACACACATACTACACATTTATTAAACATATGAATGAGTGTGAATTTTTATCACAACCTGGCTCGTGGGAAGTGACAAAGAGCTCTTATAGGACCAGGGCACAATTAATAATAATCAATACTTTTTCTCTTTTATTTAACCATCTTAAATCTTATTTGTTCATCGAAAATTGGGAATAACCACAGGTTAATGAGAAGGGTGTGCTTGAAAGGATGCACATAACTGCAATGTTGGGTTGTATTGGAAACACTCAGTCGTAAATAATTTTCCACACACAGTCTGTGCCTGTATTTAGTTTTCATGCTAGTGAGGCCTGAGAATCTACTCTCACATAGGTACGTGGTTGCAAATGGCATCAGTGTCTTAACAGGGTACGATTTTCCCAGGCATGACACTCTAAGCACAGCCCAATCCAGAAATCTGGCAGTGGCTTCTGATTAAATTCAATTTTCACAGAACCGCTTGTTGCAATTTCGATGAGGCTCTCTTGTTCAAGATATTGGTTAGTGGACTGGAGGCAGGGCATGAAAGGGATAGTGAATCCAGTTGTTTGTGTCATCCGTTTCGGGAATGAACCTGAGTAATTGCATACCCAACTCACTCAGGTGCTTCGCTATATCACATTTGACATTGTCCATAAGCTTGAGTTGATTTGCACACAAAAAATCATACAATGATGGAAAGACCTGTGTGTTGTCCTTGTTAATGCAGACAGAGAAGAGCTCCAGCTTAATCACAGCCTCAATTTTGTCCAAACACATTGAATATAGTTGCAGAAAGTCTCTGTAATCCTAGATTCAGATAATTCAGGAGAGAAAAAACATCACTCAGATAGGCCAGTCGTGTGAGAATCATGTCATCATGCAAGCGGTCAGAAAAGTGAAAATTATGGTCAGAAAAGAAAACTTTAAGCTTGTCTCTCAATGAAAAATACACAAGAGTTCAGAGGCCTTGCTTTAATAAAGTTAACCATTTTCACTGTAGTGTCCAAAACGTTTTTCAAGCTATCAGGCATTCCCTTGGCAGCAAAAGCCTCTCGGTGTATGCTGCAGTGTACCCAATTGGCATCGGAAGCAACTGCTTGCACACTCGTTACCACTCCACTATGTCTCCCATATACCAGGAGCTGTTCCAGGCGCGCCAAGTCTGTTGACTCATCCAGCTGTAACACATAGAATTCACTGGCTTGTATGCGAAGCAGTAATTGTTTCAAAACATCTCCTGCCATGTCACTGATGCGTTGTGAAACAGTGTTGTTTGATGAAGGCATTGTCTGTATAGCTTTTTGGCCTTTTCCCAGGCAATGTCCTAGTCATATCCGCAGCATCAGGAAGAATGAAGTCCTCCACAATAGCATGTGGCTTGCCTGTCCTAGCCACTCGGTAGCTGACAAGCTTCTTGCCCCTTCTTATTAATGGTATCTGTTGCTATTATACATGTCTTACTACTAGAAAGTCATCTTAATTCTCGCTCAAGAACCTCCTGTGGCTTATTATTCAAAATGGCATGTTTTGTTTCTAAATGTCTGCGCAAGAGTGAAGGTTTCATCGAGTTGTGAGATAGTACTTTTGCACATACAACACACTGTGGGTGAGGAAAGGCACTACTCCCAATATAAGTGAACCCCAAATCAATGTAGTTCATATTTGCACCTCTTCGATGGTCCAACGTCCCTGTTTGTTGTTTGGTGCTTTCCCGGGTAAGGGGGCAGAAACTCTTCGGCTGTATCAGATTCACAACTGTCAGTTTCCATGCTAGCTGGGCTAACAACAAATGTAGAATTTCTGATGCCACTATTGTATTTGCTCGTGGAAGCAGAACAACTTGTGTTGTCGACAGGTGCAGGTATAGTACTGCTGGTAGTAGCAGTAATACCAGTAGCGCTGGTATGTGTCTCTATGGACCCGGGTCTTACATTTTTTTAACCATTTATTAATTTTCGACCAAACGGAATGAACAGCAGTTGCGTTTGGCTACATACGGACCGTTAGTGGAATTCCCGCGAGAGAGTAATGGTTAAAGTGATTGGATGTTAATTATTTGATTAGGCTACCTGTATTTGATATTGTGTTGTTATTTCGCCGGACACTAGATGGTTTAATTTTATTTTTGTCATTGAAACGAGGCTACTCAGTCGAGGAAAAAAACTCAACCAAATGTATAGCCCTGTTGGAAAATATAAATAGACTGTTTAAAAATGTGTGTATATATGTGTGTATATATATATAAATGTGTGTATATATATATATATATATATATATATATATATATATATATATATATATATATATATATATATATATATATACAAATATTTAATTATTTTAATTCTTTTTTTATTTAAAAAAAGTGAATTACATTTTTATTTGGTGAACCCCGATGGCATTGCACGTACCCCAGTCTGGGAATACCTGGCTTAGACTATCCAATTGACAGCTTTGAACACACATGACATGGTTAGACTCCACACCTTAGCAATGTGCTTTTAGGGGCTTTTGTTCATCTCTGCCATAACTCTGTCCTTTGTTAAGTCTACTGTATATCAGTGTCAGATCAGACTGATATTTATTTCTGTGGTTCCAGGCCACAGCCACAGTGGAGGTGGACACAGAGAGAGCCGAGAAGCTGCAGGTCACCAGAAGCGACTTCATGGGCTCCCTAAACAATGACATTAAACCAGTAAGTATCTCTCTACTATATTTGTATTTACGTAGGACAGTAGACAAAGTGAATAGGGTGTCATTTGAGATTGACTATCATTCCAACCCTAAAAGGTTCTGCCCACTCCCCTTCTTCTTTATCCTCATCCTCCCCCTCTTCCTCCCCCAGGCATTTGGTTCCAACCAGGAGGATTACGCCAGCTACATCATGAACGGCATCATCAAGTGGGGCGACCCTGTGACCCGTGTGCTGGATGACGGGGAGCTGCTCGTGCAGCAGACCAAGAACAGCGACCGCACACCACTGGTGGCCGTGCTACTGGAGGGTAGGCCTGACCACACACACATCAATCAATCAAATTGTATTTGTCACATACACATGGTTAGCAGATGTTAATGCGAGTGTAGCGAAATGCTTGTGCTTCTAGTTCCGACAATGCAGTAATAACCAACAAGTAATCTAACTAACAATTCCAAAACTACTGTCTTATACACAAGTGTAAGGGGATAAAGAATATGTACATAAAGATATATGAATGAGTGATGGTACAGAGCAGCATAGGCAAGATACACTCGAGCCACTGCCTGTTCACCCCGCTATCATCCAGAAGGCGAGGTCAGTACAGGTGCATCAAAGCTGGGACTGAGAGACTGAAAAGCAGCGTCTATCTCAAGGCCATCAGACTGTTAAACAGCAACCACTAACATTGAGTGGCTGCTGCCAACACACTGACACAACTCCAGCCACTTTAATAATGGGAATTGATGGGAAATGATGTAAAATATATCACTAGCCACTTTAAACAATGCTACCTAATATAATGTTTACATACCCTACATTATTCATCTCATATGTATATGTATATACTGTACTCTATATCATCCACTGCATCTTTATGTAATACATGTATCACTAGCCACTTTAACTATGCAACTTTGTTTACATACTTATCTCATATGTATATACTGTACTCGATACCATCTACTGTATCTCTTGCCACATACACACACACGTGTGAGCGAACACACATATACACATGCAAGTGAGCGTAGGCACATGCAGGTGGAGCTCACACACTTAAGCACACACACAGTTGAAAAACAGCCCCCCCTTCTCTCTCGAACAGTCTTTATTTGTTCATCTGTCCTCTTAGGACCCCCTCACAGTGGAAAGACGGCCCTGGCTGCCCAAATCTCGGAGAGCTCAGAGTTCCCCTTCATCAAGATCTGTTCCCCAGACAAGATGATCGGTTTCTCTGAAAACTCCAAGTGCCTGGCTATCAAGAAGGTGGATGTGCACCATGAAAGAAAGATTGATACCTGCATACTGTTGAATGCTCCTGCAGTTTTATTAAGTGTTTTGACCCTAATGTCTTTGTAAGGCTGGCACCATGCTTATAGAGAGAGATGGCCACTGTGCCAGAATCTGGTCGAATGGTAGACTAGTTGTGGCACTGCTGACTTTGGACCACACATTGCCCCATAGAGTTGGTGGTTCGATCCCTGGGTTCCCCTCTCTCTTTACTAGCTACTTCTCTCCAGTTTATCAGTCTCCCCCTTTTCCTATCTGATGTATCGATAACAACTAAGAGCAGAAGAAAGAGATTATTGCCAATACCTACTGTATTTTATTATTTTACAGTCTTTTTGTGTTATTTAAATCTGTGTTATTTAACCCCTGCCTTCCTTCCCTCAGATCTTCGAGGATGCCTACAAGTCTCAGCTGAGCTGTGTGGTGGTGGATGACATTGAGCGTCTCCTAGGTGATTCTCTACCTCCTCATTCCTCTGAAACCTCATTCTCCTTTTAGTCTAGTGGACCTCCTACTTCCATCTCTAGTGGAGCAACAAACTCGTATCTCTTCTAAACTTTCTAATGATGCTGCAGATAAACAAAACACTGCATCTAAAGCCAAGACCCAGTCTTCAATCCTGAAAGAATCAGCAGCAACACTAGTGGGTCCTGTCTGAGGTACTGTTCTGATTTCTTTGTGCTCCACTCCTTTAGACTACGTTCCCATTGGACCTCGCTTCTCCAACATGGTTCTCCAGACCCTGCTGGTGCTGCTGAAGAAGACTCCTCCAAAAGTGAGTGTTCACTGTTCAGTTCAACATTGGTATGGTTGCATTACTTAAAGCAGGTGTTGAGTTATATTAATGTGTTTATTTACACCAGTCTGTGTGTCTATGCGTATAAGTGTGTGCATGTGCATGTACATGTGTGTAACTCTGTCTGTGCTTTACTCTGCCTACAGGGCCGTAAGTTGTTGATCATTGGAACCACCAGCCGTAAGGAGGTGCTGCAGGAGATGGAGATGCTGGACGCCTTCAGTACCACTATCCACGTCCCCAACATCTCTACTGGAGAACACCTGGTGGAAGCCCTAGAGGTACGTACACACACTCAAACAAACAAGTGAACACACACATACACACACACACAATGTAAATATTGATTAAGTATTTTAGTAGCTAATGCTACTGTCTTGCTTGTGTGCAATTTGTTTACTCATTGTCATTGTATCCTTTGTAGCTACTGGGAAGCTTCACGGACGCAGAGCGGGTCACCATCGGCCAGCACGTCAAGGGAAAGAGGGTCTGGATTGGCATCAAGAAGCTCCTGATGCTAATCGAAATGTCTCTGCAGGTCAGTGGCAATCAGCACTCCTCCTCCTCATCATCGTTCAGCTGCAGAACAGTCGACCACAAGCGTCATCCAGTAGCTATGGTCGCTAGAAAGGTCTCATGCCTCAAGAAGTGGTGCAAACGGTTTTATACGGTAGAGCCTGCATAATGCCACATATTTGCACTGTCAAGGTGTGTCTTCTTCTTTTTCTTCTTCTGTAAACCACTGGTGTTCATCTTTGGTTTCCTGCTTCCTTCCTCCAGATGGATGTGGAGTACAGAGTCACTAAGTTCCTGCAGCTTCTTAGAGACGAGGGGGCGTAAGTACTCCCCAACCCCTCCCCTTACCCACCCACGCGATCATCCTTCACCCTGCCTGCATGCGACTCAATCACAGCCACCCAATCACTTCCTTGCTTTGACTTTATAACCCTGCCTTCCACTTCTGCATATCCATTACTCCATTTCTATCTCTGTGAATTTTACAACAAGGATACACAATAACAGGCACATATCTAAGGCTAAAGTAAAAAAACACAATTTACTATATTACTAGTAGTATAATTAGTACAGTAGTAGTACTAGGACATCAGTATTACTTATTTGACTGACACAAATGGGATCCTATGAACATGAAACACTGTATCATGCTTGTTCATGTTCTTGAAGAGGGCTATGAATAAAGTTGTCATACTATCACTTTACTTGCCCACTGGCTGCCAATGCAAGGTATCAGTCGTTGACCGGTGTGATCTCATTTTATCATCACCAGGTTGGATGACGCCAAGCACATCCGAATTTAAGCTGTCGCTGAGGGTAAGGCCATCAGTAGAAGCTACGAGGCTAGCTATGAGGCTAGCTACCCAGACATTTAACTAGCTTCCCTAGCTACCTCCTCTAGCTTTAGGGAATAGCTTCCCTCATTCAGCTTTATTACAAGGATACCAATGTTTTAGAACTCTAGAAGGCCCTGCTGGCACTTCTGAGATCGTTCCTGTATCTATTACATACCCATTTACGAGGAATACCCTCGGACAAACTTGTGCTATGAGCAACCAAATTCTACATTTCAATGATCACATTATCAAACAAATGACATATCAAGCATATACAGTTCCGGTCAAATATATCAGCTTATGGAAACTGATTTAACACTTGTCATTAAAGAAGCTATTGTATAGGTAAACTGACATCAGCTGTGAAGACATTTTATGACATGTTTTATGTCATTATAATGAATGCGTTATGAGGTTGTTACTGAAGATTTATATGCATGACATACCTGCCACTCCTGTGCCTCAATCATGTCGATGTAATAAAAACATTACATAAGACAACCTTATGATCATTCTCTCCCTATGTCATGACCTGCCATGACATATTGTCCAGATAATATATTGGCTGATATGACCCTGCTGTGATAGTCTCTGACAATGGACACCACTTATTCCATATCAGGGGTGCATAGCCTCAGTCCTCAAGCCCTTTGAACTACAGACCGACTTCTACCTGGGAATCTGTGACATCAAGTACCAGGGAAAAACAAAAGCAGCAAGACTGCAGAACCCTAGGGCCTGAGTTGTGCTCCCCTGTCCTAGATTGCTGTTGTTGCTTTTTTATAAATTGTTCTGAAGAATGTTTGCAAGATTTAATTAAAGCTAGCCGACAAGATGAAGAAGTCTTTGCTTTTCTTTTGAATGCAATTACCGTATATTAGAAAGGTAATTAAAGTGCTAAAATTACCGTTAAAAGATATAGTTCACCATTATGGTTCTCTTCTTGTTTTATAGCATATCCTGTTCAACATTACTTTCTGTCTTTTTTGTTGTTGTGTGAGTACATGCTGTAGTACAGAAGGATGTGGTTTATGATACGTCAGGTGTTTAAGGTTGGGGACACTGGTAAATCATTGTCACCTAAAGGAGTCTGAATCAGTCTTATTCTCATCTCTCCACACGTCTGTCTCTCCAGAGAACACACCGACCGCAATGACCGCAGCTACAAGTTCGACTAGAGCTGGAGGAGTGTCTGACCAAGAGGCAAAAGGAGGAGAGAAGGACGTCCTCTGTTCGTCATCCATTCTCATCCAACCAATCCGAGAGGGAGAAGAAGTCGTCCCCTCTCACCCACGCATGTTTCAGCGGTAACTGTCGTCATCATCCATCCACCTGACACTATCGACATATCACATAACAGAAACCTATTGAAAATAGCACTGTTCCAATATGTTATCTGTATGAAACGCAATATGGATTGCAAAGTGCTGTCTTGTGTATTGTGCGTATATTTAGCCATGTATGTTTTAGCATTCTGTATTTACAGTACTGTGTATCTGTCTTGCTATCTATATTTATTCAGACCAGTAGATATATCAGTCTTGAAAACATGATATATGTATTATATATACACATAGATTCATATGAAGCGCAAGTCATCAAAATATTTTGAATATTCAGATGATAACATACAGTATACAGTGTAGTGGAAGTGAGAAGTGTCGTTTCCGGTGTAACTGTATTTCTGTATTTCCCTCCACCCTTATATTATTTATTTTCTGTACATAGTATATATTAAATACAGTATATCATGAATTATTTCAAATCATTCTATTGACTTTAATTGAGTAATATATATCAGTATCGTTGTTCATCTCAAAACAAACTTGAAGATTGTGGATGAATAAGATGAATAAGCATTGCTTCTGTGTGTGCCTGTAAGAGTGATTGTGTTTGTGTCTGTGCGTAAGTACAGTATGTGTGTGTAATTTAATCCAAATTTGACCATTCTTTTGTTGTGATGCATTTGTTAATTTATTACTTTATTTATTACATGTGAACAGTACTTGTTGTCAAAGGCTCTTTTTATGTTCTGTCAATTGACCATGTGTGTCAACATACAGATGTATTATTGCAATAAATTATGTTTTTGGAAATTATTACAAATTAATAAAAAAATGTAAGCTTGAGTCAATAAGTATTCAACACTTTAATTATGGCAAACCTAAATAAGTTCAGTAGTATTTTCTTCTTCTTACCAAGTCACATAATAAATTGGATAGAATCATCAGCATTTGTGGGTTTGAATACAAGCTCAAAATGGCCAGAAACAAATAACTTTCTTCTGAAACTTGTCAGTCTATTCTTGTTCTGAGAAATGAAGGCTATTCCATATGAGAAATTGCCAAGAAACTGAAGATCTGGTACAACGATGTGTACAACTCCCTTCATAGAACAGCGAAAATAGTCTCTAATCAGAATAGAAAGAGGAGTGGGATGCCCCGGTGCACAAATGAGCAAGAGGACAAGTACATTAGAGTGTCTAGTTTGAGAAACAGATGCCTCACAAGTCCTCAATTGGCAGCTTCATTGAATAGTACCCGCAAAACACCAATCTCAACGTTAACAGTGAAGAGGCGACTACGGGATCCGTAACTGAGATTAAACAAACATTTGGATATTGTCATATTTAAACAAACTACTGACACAAATAAACAAACAGTGGGCCACACCACAAATGTTCACAGCACAGTTTAGCCTACACATGACCTTTAGGGACAAAGCACTCATCTGGACAGGTGTACACTGTAAGGGCATGATTTTATACCATTTTAAATCTTCCCCACTAATAAATGTACCTTTGGAAACACTGACCAACTTTTTATTTCCTACCCTGTCATACTATTGTTTATTTAAAGGCAATGGAAAAACTTGATTTCCTGTGTTTTATATATATTTCCACAATTGTGAAAATTATGATAATACCCTTTTAGCGTAAGAGCTGTTTGAAAAGACCACCTGAAATTGCAGCCTGTTTTGGTGGGATGGCGTTTTGGCACACCCTGGTGATATCGCCAGGCAATTAATTAGTTAATACACCAATAAGAAAGAAAGATCCAAATCTCTCAGCCAATAACAGCTAACTTTCAGTTTTCTCCTCCCCACTCCCAAGACAGTCCTAGCAAAAGTCTTGCTTGAAAAATTGCTCTCTGCTAAGAAGTTATTTTTGTTTCTTGTTGACCAGTTTAATATATATATATATATATATTTTACAGTAAAGTACTTAATTGTTACCGAGAAATGATTTGATATTGAGATAAAAACGGCTGCATTAGACCTTTAAAAATAAACCATTTAGTGTCACTGTACATATTTCAACAAGCATTTGTGCTCTATAGCAGGGTTTCACAAACTCTGTCCTGGGCTCCCCCTGGAGCACATTTCATTTTTTCCCCAAGCGCTACACAGCTAATTAAAATAACCAACTCATCACCAAACTTTGATTATTTTAATCAGCTGTGTAATGCTAGGGCAAAAAACAAAACCTAGTTTGGGAAACGCTGATCTATAGGGTTGTGCTAGAGCTATAGTGTTGAACTGCAGCTTTGACATTGTTCCTGTAGAGAGCAGTAGACATTTTGATAAAACTCTCTTGGCTGCATACTGCACGCACCCATACTGTAAAGGAGAGGGGCCTATGTAGTATTGCTGTCTGTTACGTTTCCCGGTCGTAGCAGCGGAACGAGGACGGTGCTAAAATGTCCATAGTGGAAAACCAGAGTATTAAGAGCTCACTTACTCCGTTTCTGAAATAGTCTGCTCAACGCAGCGTGCTTACGGATGGTTGGTTAACGTTTCCCGTCTGATAAATTCTAAACTGCGTTGTTCGTTAAATTCCTGACCAGGCGATACGTACGACTACCACCGGTAGCCAGGGAAACTGGTTGGATTTGACACTTGTATCAGCCCGGGACTGCCATGGAAACGACACATACTTTATTCGTCTGCGGCAAGGTGAGTTCTGCTGTCCTCTTGTCAACTCGAGCAGTAAAGCCTATACGAATGATGTCCATTCATTACTATTTTCCCATTCAGCAGCAAGGTCAGTCTGTGCAGTCAGACATAATCTGGAATGCGAGGCAACACTTTTCTACCACAGTTTAGCCTCGTTTTGTAGCCATGTGAAAAGAGGGTTAATCACTTGGCAAGGCCATTTGCGTGGCTACTGTAACATTGTGAAACTGTTTTGTCAGAGGGGGCGTGTGATCTTGCCGTAATGAGAACATTAGTAGCCTACTTATTTTTGATCCAGTTCTTTTCAAATGAATGTGTTCCCAGTGAAATGTGTTTCTGCTTTGCGCGGTCAAAGTAAATTGCTTTGGAATGACATCCATAGTAATTTGGTGTTTTATTAGGATTCCCAGTAGCTGCACAAAAGCAGCAGCTACTCTTCCTGTGGTCCATACAAAACATGAAACATGACATAATACAGAACATTAATAGACAAGAACAACTCAAGGACAGAACTACATACATTTTTTTGCACGTTCACAACAGCCATTGGGGTTGTTGTGAAAGTGAAAAGCCCTAGGTACTTATCGAAGGACATGTTAGCCTACATGAACTGGCAATGCGTCCGTCCCCCCCAAAATTCAACATAGTCAATGTTAGTGTAGCAAAATGGAACACTCAGTGTGGATTTGATCAAGTTAATCTGTCACTATTTAGATGCATCCTCCCACGTGTCATGAAGGCGAATATGGCTGCTGTAAAACATTTCAGTTATTCATTTGTGTCCATTATTAGCCCAACTAGAAGCCTACAATAGCCTACAAATAGGGCAAAGTGCAATTATAGCATACAGCCTAGGTTAGCCTAAAACTCTCTCTAGCCTCTCTCTAAGCCAAGTTAATTTAGCCACATGGTTGGCCTATGGTTCCTTTCAGTGGAGGCTCCTCAGAGGATGAAGTGGAGGGTCATCCTCAAAGAATTTCATAAAAATATTGGAACATAAAAAGTTATTTTGAGATTAAATGACACCAAATATATTCACGTCACCAAATAATTTATTAAAACACTGTTTTGCAATGAAGGTCTATAGTAGCCTCAGCAGCACGGAGGACAGCTAGCTTCTATCCTCGCCTGGGTACATTGCCTTCAATACAAAAATAGGATACTCTTGGTTCTCACCCCCTTCCATAAACTTACACAGTATTTATGACAACCTCCAGAGGACATCCTCCAACCTATCGGAGCTCTTGCAGCATGAACTGACAAGTTGTCCACTCAAAGGAGAATTATTCAGAGAATGAATCTAGTACTGAAAGCATAAGCTACAGCTAGCAAGCAATGCAGTGCATAAAATGTGGTGAGTAGTTGACTCAAAGAAAGACAGTAGTTTAACAGTTTTGAGCAAAACATTTCTTCCAAAATTAAGGAGAAGCGAAAGAGCTAGAGAGCTATATTTGGTTGCATTTATTTATTTAGTAGTTTAGTTGAGCCTACTCAAACACCTGGCACACACAGAGAGGGATTTTATGTTAGCTAGCTGACTTTGGCTTATCCAACACTAGAACTCTTAAAGTCAAGGTAAGCTTTTGGTTTTATTAATTTATTGCCAATTTTGTAACGGTAAATGAGTGAATAGGTGTAGAGTCAGGCGCAGAGAGCAAAGGATACGGGAAAAACACGCTTTAATGTCCAGAAAATCACAACAACAAAAATCAGGCGAACACGTGAAAAATAAAGGGCAGCGAAAAAACCCGAAAATGCAAAACACTAACCACTCTAACACATACAGATGAACAAGCCCGCACAAACAGAAGCGGGCTGAACTAACTTAAATAGCCTCACCCTAACAACCAAACAAGAAACAGGTGAAACCCATTAGACAAAACCAAACGAACACAGAACAATGGATCGGTGGCAGCTAGTAGACCGGCGACGACGAGCGCCGAGCGCCACCCGAACCAGAAGGGGAGTCACCTTCGGTAATATTCGTGAAAGTACCCCCCCCCGACGCCGGCCTCGGAGACGACCCAGGGGTCGAGGCGCCGGCCGATCCGGATGGTGGCGATGGAATTCTCTCAACATGGATGGATCCAGAATATCCCCCACCGGGACCCAGCACCTCTCCTCCGGACCGTACCCCTCCCAGTCAACGAGGTACTGCAAGCCCCTCACCCGGCGTCTCGAGTCCAGAATAGCTCTCCGGCCACAACTGGTAAAGGAGGAGCCTCCTCCTCCGATCTCCTGAGACGCGGCCTCTCCTAGCTCCATCGGGATAGGAGCGGGAGGGTCAGGAGGTGGAACGAACAGGACCCCTTCAGAATGTCCGCGAGCAGCTAGCAGATGGTCTAACCGGATCGACAGGTCTATCAGTTCATCCAGGCTAAGCGTTGTATCCTGACAAGCCAGCTCCCTGCGGAAGTCCTCTCTCAGGCTACACCGGTACTGGTCTATCAGGGCCCTGTCATTCCACCCTGCTCCAGCGGCCAAGGTCCGGAAATCCAGCGCGAAGACCTGTGCGCTCCTCGTCCCCTGCCTTAGATGGAACAACCTCTCACCCGCCGCTCGGCCTTCCGGAGGGTGATCGAACACGGCCCGGAAACGGCGGGTGAACTCCGGGTAGTTGCCCTTCGCTGAGTCGGGCCCGTTCCAAACAGCATTGGTCCACTCCAGGGCTCTACCCGTAAGGCAGGTGATGAGGACATTCACGCTATCCTCATCCGAGGGAGCCGGCCGAATGGTGGCCAGGTAGAGGTCTAATTGAAGCAGAAATCCCTGGCACCCCGCCGCTACTCCATCGTACTCCCTCGGAGGCGTAATGCGCAGAGCGCTGGAACCCTCCTGCTGGGGGAGATGGTAGAGTTGCTGGTGGGAGGGTAGGTGGGGTAGTAGGGAGACCACTCCTCTCCCAATGATCCATCCTCTCCAACATTTGATCCATCGCTGATCCGAAGCGTTGGAGGATGGACGTGTGGTGAAGGACTCTTTCCTCCATCGTGGGAAGAGGGGTGGTCGCTGCTCCTGCTGACTCCATAATGTGGTGCGGGCTTCTGTAACGGTAAATGAGTGAATAGGTGTGGAGTCAGGCGCAGAGAGCAAAGGATACGGAAAAACACGCTTTAATGGCCAGAAAATCACAAGAACAAAAATCAGGCGAACAACACGTGAAAAATAAAGGACGGCGAAAAAACCCGAAAATACTAACCACTCTAACACATACAGATGAACAAGCCCGCACAAACAGAAGCGGGCTGAACTAACTTAAATAGCCCCACCCTAACAACCAACCAAGAAATAGGTGAAACCAATTAGACAAAACCAAACAAACACAGAACAATGGATTGGTGGCAGCTAGTAGATCGGCGACGCCGAGCGCCACCCGAACCAGAAGGGGAGTCACCTTCGGTAATATTCGTGACAAATTTATTGGGTTGGGAAATTAGATGGGTTGGGAAATGAAAGAGTTCGGTTGATCTCCCAATAATCTGAATTCATTGCACCAGTTATGTCAGAAGCTACAAGGCAGCAGGTTAACCCTGTCAGCTCATCGTCAACACTGCAACACCAATACATAGCTTTAGCCAGATATGTCGCTCACAGCCGGGCATGGCAGTTCATCATGCAGAGCAATGAACGGAGAAAGAGAAAAAATTGTTTATACAATAGTGTGGGATTGTGGCACACAATTCGGAATGCCCCCAAGCATCCCATTGGTTCCTGCATGAACCCCCCACCCCTCGAGTATGCCATCTTCATGCTTGTGTGACATTTTTGATATTCTGGATTTCCCCTAATTGTCTATGTGGTTAAAATGTGTGTCAAAATGGAAAGACGAGTATATCAGAGTTTTTCGGGGAGGAGGACACGGTCCTAGATAGCTACCTATCCCGCCTGCTGTGTAACGGAGTTCTAGATAACTAGCTAACAGTGTCTTTTGCTCCAGCCTGCCGAACACCTGTTCTCGCCGTCTTTAATAGAATTATGGGGGAAAGCAGTGCCCAACAGGTGGAAAGACACTGTCTTCCGGTATCCTAGCCAGTTAGCTACCGTTGCAATTTTGCACGCCCAATTTTTCAGTTTTTGATTTGTTAAAAAAGTTTGAAATATCCAATAAATGTCGTTCCACTTCATGATTGTGTCCCACTTGTTGTTGATTCTTCACAAAAAAATACAGTTTTATATCTTTATGTTTGAAGCCTGAAATGTGGCAAAAGGTTGCAAAGTTCAAGGGGGCCGAATACTTTCGCAAGGCACTGTATAGTACTAAAACACTTGAGCGTCTCGCTTGATCCTAGGTCCTGGCAGAGTTGTGCAGACTCAGGACAACTGAGCTTTGAAGGAATACGCAGATTTAAAGAGGAGTCCGTAATTTGCCTTCTAATAATCATGATCTTTTCCTCGAAGACGTTCATGAATTTATTACTGCTGAAGTGAAAGCCATCCTCACTTGGGGAATGCTGCTTTTTCGTTAGCTTTGCAACAGTATCAAAAATACATTTTGGATTGTTGGAAAAAATTCGGATTGTTGGAAAAATAAGATTATTGAGCAGCAGTGAGGGCTCTTCGATACTGCACGGTATTGTCTTTCCAAGCTTGTCGGAAGACTTCCAGTTTGGTGTGGCACCATTTCTATTCCAATTTTCTGGAAGCTTGCTTCAGAGCTCAGGTATTTTCTGTATACCAGGGAGCTAGTTTCTTATGACAAATGTTTTTAGTTTTTAGGGGTGCAACTGCATCTAGGATATTGTGCAAGGTTAAATTGAGTTCCTCAGTTAGGTGGTTAACTGATTTTTGTCCTCTGATGTCCTTGGGTAGGCAGAGGGAGTCTGGAAGGGCATCAAGGAATCTTTGTGTTGTCTGTGAATTTATATCACGACTTTTGATGCTCCTTGGTTGGGGTCTGAGCAGATTATTTGTTGCAATTGCAAACATAATAAAGTGGCTGTCCGATAGTCCAGGATTATGAGGAAAAACATTAAGATTCACATCATTTATTCCATGGGACAAAACTAGGTCCACATTATGACTGTGACAGTGAGTAGGTCCAGAGACATGTTGGACAAAACCCACTGAGTCGATGATGGCTCCCAAAGCCTTTTGGATTGGGTCTGTGGACTTTTCCATGTGAATATTAAAGTCACCAAAAATTATAATTTTATCTGCTATGACTACAAGGTCCGATAGGAATTCAGGGAACTCTGTATATGGCCCAGGTGGCCTGTAAACAGTAGATATAAAAAGTGATTGAGTAGGCTGCATAGATGTCATGATTAGAAGATCAAAAGACGAAAACGTCTCTTTAGTAAATTTAAATTTGCTATCGTAAATGTTAGCAACGCCTTTGCGGGATGCACGAGGGATATGGTCACTAGTGTAACCAGGAGGTGAGGCCTCATTTAACACAGTAAAGTCATCAGGCTTAATCCATGTTTTAGTCAGGCCAATCACATCAATATTATGATCAGTGATAAGTTCATTGACTATAACTGCCTTTGAATAAGGGATCGAACATTAAGTAACCCTATTTTGAGATGTGAGTTATCACGATCTCTTTCAATAATGGCAGGAATGGAGGAGGTCTTTATCCTCGCGATATTGCTAAGGCGAACACCGCCTTGTTTAGTTTATCCCAACCTAGGTTGAGGCACAGACACGGTCTCAATGGGGATAGCTGAGCTGAGTACACTGACTGTGGTAGTGGCAGACTCCACTAAGCTGGCAGGCTGGCTAACAGCCTGCTGCCTGGCCTGCACCCTATTTCATTGTGGAGCTAGAGGAGCTAGAGCCCTGTCTATGTTGGTAGATAAGATGAGAGCACCCCTGTTACTGTAATTTAATTATGCCAATGTGCTTTCATCAATTGAAAGCCCTTAATCTATTTTATGAGAATTTGTAAGATTTCTTGTTTGCATAAAATAGACGCAGACCAGTCTTTCAATAATAGGTAATAGAATTTATTCTCGGAGCGCGCTACCACTTAATCACGTGCAGCAGTTTATATACAGATCATGACATCATTTCATTGCTTTAACAGAATCCCCTCCTCTCGACCGGGACAAAGTAAGGTGAAAAGTTCATTCTAACTTACTAACACACTCCCAGATAACTTTTGACCCCTCAACATTATCGATCACCCCTGAACTGACAGTTTTAATTAACAGAAAACCTTGGAATGCACTCACTGCCTTATCTAAAAACCCCAGAGCTAAGTTTCTGTAGGGTCAACCATAGGCTAACGACATTATCTGTTTTCACAGTCCACAACCCAGTCGTTTTATTCCTAGTTGGAATGGTGCTCAGTAACTTTTTATTACTCCATGTCTGTGTCACACAATCCCTTCTTATGAACTCATATTGTTAATCACTTATAAAACAGTATAAGTTTACTTAGTTACAATTCTATTTAAAATTGGGATATTGTTTATTAATTTATCCATAATAAATCCAACAACCCCTCCAGCTAGGATGGAGTCCGTCACTCCTCAGCAGGCCAGGCTTGGTCCTGTTTGTGGGTGAGTCCCAGAAAGAGGGCCAATTATCCTGTTGAATCTAGGGGGCACTATTTTAATTTTTGGAAAAATAACGTTCCCAAAGTAAACGGGCTATTTTGTCAGGACAAGATGCTAGAATATGCATATAATTGACAGCTTAGGATAGAAAACACTCTAAAGTTTCCAAAACTGTAAAAATATTGTCTGTGAGTATAACAGAACTACTATTGCAGGTGAAAGCCTGAGAAAAATCCAATCAGGACTTATTTAGAAAGCTCTGCGTTCCTATGAGTCCCTATTGAGCAGTGAATTAGATATCAACCAGATTCCTTTTTCTATGGCTTCCCTAATGTGTCTAGTGTCACAATGCATAGTTTCAGGCGTTTATTTTGAAAAATGAGCCTGAACGTCAACATTGCGTCAGTGGTAAGCTGGAGTCTCTCCTAGTGTTTTTTTGCGCGTAAAAGACAAATGCGGCCATTGTTTCTCTCTTTCCTACTAAGAAGCCACCTGTCCCGGTTGATATATTATCGAATAGATATTTGAGAAACACCTTGAGGATTGATTATAAACAAGTTTGGCATGTTTCTGTCGATATTATGGAGCTAATTGTGAATATTCGGCGTTGTCGTGACCGCAATTTCCGGTCGAATTCTCAGCCAAACGTGAAGAACTAACGGAGTTATTTCGGCTACAAAAATAATATTTTTGGAAAAAAGGAACATTTGCTATCTAACTGGGAGTCTTGTGAGTGAAAACATCCGAAGCTCATCAAAGGCAAACTATTTAATTTGATTGATTTTCTGATTTTCGTGACCAGGTTGCCTGCTGCTAGCTAGGCATAATGTTATGCTAGGCTATCGATAAACTTACGCATGCTTGTCTAGCTTTGGCTGTAAAGCATATTTTCAAAATCTGAGATGACAGGGTGATTAACAAAATGCTAAGCTGTGTTTCAATATATTTCACTTGTGATTTCATGAATATGAATATTTTCTAGTAATATTTATGTCCGTTGCATTATGTTAATTAGTGCCAGTTGATGACAACGCTCCCGGATCCAGGATGGGTAGTTACAAGAGAGAATTTGTAGTTAATTAAATCTCTTGGGAGGGGCAGAAAACAGTTTTCAACCAGCAATTGAGTTGTGAGACTCTGCTGAAGAGCTCATCACTCCCCCTAACTGGGAGTGGGCCAGAGACACTTTCTCTGCTCTACTGGTAGTACTGCTACTACCAGCAGTACTATACCTGCACCTGTCGACGACACAAGATGTTCTGCTTCCACGAGCAAATCCATTTTTTTTTTGCCATCAGAACAAATCTCTAAACAACTCAGCTGCCAAGACTAAATTCGAAACTCAGTTGGCTAGTTCAGCTATCTGTCAATAAATGGGCGGGTTGTTACGTGATCCTACTGCTACAATTGGATAGAGGGAGGCTGTAACTCTGCTTCCTTTCATATCCCTCCCATTGCTCAAATCGCTTGGTGCTGTTTACTGCTACTGTGAGAACTACATTAGCTCAATGGTGATGATATTTGCTATCAAGCCATAAATGTGCAAAATATCTAACAGAACGTGCATCATTGTTTTAATCTTGTTAGATATATTATGCACATTAATGGCTTGTGGAAAATGAACACTTCAATGAAACGTCAATAGTAATTGTTGATACATACCTCAGTCTTATTTGGCAGCAACATGAAGACTGTTGGAACCATGTTCTCTTCCTGCAACCTGTGAATGGTGTACACCTGGCTGAACAAAGTTGGGGTTGTCTTGAATGTTCCATCTGCCAACCAGTCCTCAACGTTTGAAAGTTCTGTGTAGTTGTGAAGATCAGAATTATTTCTGGCTTGGGTCCACTGTCATGCTGGAGGAACAGCTCTCCTTTGTAGCCCTTATAGCTGTCAGGGATGACGAGTTCGGAAAGGGATGTAGGTACAGCGGGTGCCGCGTTGTTCTTTTGTCGATGCCTCTGCAACAACTTAATGTTCTTCAGAGAGGGCATTTCTCCCCAAATAGATGCAGGAAGCCATGTGTACCACAGTCCACAACTTGGTCGGTTTCTTCCTGGGTCAACACAGGCTTCTCTCCTTCAGGCCATTCATCACCTTTCGGATCAGAATCCGAGCATTGTCCGGGATATAGTTGTGTTCTCCAGATAACCCTCACTGACAGGTTTATCTCCAGGTTATGTGACCTCGGCAGTCGAAAACATCATATTCGGTGCATTTCCAGAAGGATTTATTTGCGATCTGTCATTCCCGTCTGTAGGTCTCATGCTCCAGGATATTTCTTTCCACACAATTCGGATTCCATGCGAGAAATTGCAAAGAAACTGAAGATCTGGTACAACGCTGTGTACTACTCCCTTCACAGAACACCGCAAACTGACTCTAACCGGAATAGAAAGAAGCTTCATTGAATAGTACCCGCAAAACATCAGTCTTAACGTCAACAGTGAAGACGCGACTCCGTGATGCTGGCCTTCTTGGCAGAGTTCCTCTGTCCAGTGTATGTGTTTATTTTCCCATCCTAATATTTTCCTTTTATTGGCCAGTCTGAGATATGGCTTTGCAACTCTGCCTATAAGGCCAGCATCCCGGAGTTGCCTCTTCACTGTTGACGTTGAAACTGGTGTCTCGCATGGAATGGCCTTTAATTTCTCAGAACAAGAATAGACTGAATAGACTGTTTCAAGAGAAAAGTTTTTTATTTATTTTCATATTTTCACATTTTCAACAGATTTTGCAGCTCAATCAGAACATCTGCTGACTAGATTTGGGAGAAGGAGAAATGGGGAAGGCTTGGGCGAGTTGCTGTGAGGGGTGCAGTGCTGTTGACCGGGGTAGGGGTAGCCAGGTGGAAAGCATGGCCAGCCGTAGAAAAATGCTTATTGAAATTCTCAATTATGGTGGATTTATCAGTGGTGACAGTGTTTCCTATCTTCAGTGCTGTGGGCAGCTGGGAGGAGGTGTTCTTATTCTCCATGGACTTTACAGTGTCCCAGAACCTTTTTGAGTTAGTGTTGCAGGAAGCAAATTTCTGCTTGAAAAAGCTAGCCTTGGCCTTTCTAACTGCCTGTGTATAATGGTTTCTAGCTTCCCTAAAAAGCTGCATCACGGGGGCTGTTCGATGATAAATGCAGAACGCCATATGATGTTTTTGTCTTGATTAAGGGCAGTCAGGTCTGGGGAGAACCAAGGGCTATATTTGTTCCTGGTTCTAAATTTCTTGAATGGGGTATGCCTATTTAAGATGGTTAGGAAGGCATTTAAAAAAATAACCAGGCATCCTCTACTGACGGGATGAGATCAATATCTTTCCAGGATACCCCCATTGTTTTGACGTGTTCCCTGAAGGCTGGGACAAGAGGCTCTGTCTGGACGTGCTGGAGGGGGAGGGCCTGGACGCTATCTACTTCTTTGGCAACGAGACGTCGTCTGGGGGAAACGACTATGAGATCTTCAACGACCCGCGGACCATTGGTTTCACAGTATACTCACCAGAGGACACAGCCAGGCACTGTCGAGAGATTTTCTTCAGCTCCCGCCAATGAGTCGTGATAAATCATGCAGCAGGCACTCTCACAGTCAGCTTCCCCTGGGCTCCCCCTGCTGTTCAGGGCAGGTACTAAGAGCACCTGAAGGAGAAGAGGTGGAGATGGGAGGTAAACCACTACAGATTTGTTAAGTATTCAATGCATTGTCGTTGTATAATATTATTCTAACTAGCACTGGACATATAAAGGGATCATCAGTAATTCACATTGGCTGGACTCCCATGGAAAGTACTATGAGATGTGGACAGATCTGCTTTTTTAAAGGGATGGTATCTCAAACAATGTGAGGAAGTTTACTAATGTTTTCAGTTTTTTATCATGACTAAGTGTTTCTCTAAGGTTTTAATGTAATATCTGACTATTTAACATCTATCAACCCAATGTTTTTTGTAGCGTGTCCCTGTATTTGTATGTAACATCAAATTAACCATAATGTCTTATAGGCCCTCCTGTAAGACAATCCTCTTTTGTGAATATCATGTGAAGAATTCTATACATTTTGAGTATATAATGTAAATACCCACTTATGTTTTGCACTAATATTGATACAGTTATCTGAGTAACTGGTTTGTGGATCATTTGTTGTCTTTGTAAATGTAGGAAGTGACTAGTGTTGTCTTTGAACAAAATGGAGCAAAACAGGAGAGAGAGGGAGTTGTTTTGCTCTGTGCCAGTCCACTTTCAGATTAATCGCCTATAGAAAATCTGCACCCCCTTGAATTTGTTTCACATTTTGTTGCATTACAAAGTGGAATTGAAATAGATTTAATTGTTTGTCAAGATTTTTACAAATGTAAAAACAAATTATAACTCAAATATAATTGTTCCTTAAGTATTCACCCCCTTTGTTTAGCAAGCCTAAATGAGTTCAGAAGTCAAATGTGGCTTAACAAATCACATAATAATTTTATGGACTCACTCTGTGTGAAATAATGGGGGTTGATATTATATATTCAGCCTACGGAGCTGTGAGGGGAACGGCACCGCAGTACCTCCAGGCTCTGATCAGGCCCTACACCCAAACAAGGGCACTGCGTTCATCCACCTCTGGCCTGCTCGCCTCCCTACCACTGAGGAAGTACAGTTCCCGCTCAGCCCAGTCAAAACTGTTCGCTGCTCTGGCCCCCCAATGGTGGAACAAACTCCCTCACGACGCCAGGACAGCGGAGTCAATCACCACCTTCCGGAGACACCTGAAACCCCACCTCTTTAAGGAATACCTAGGATAGGATAAAGTAATCCTTCTCACCCCCCCCCTTAAATGATTTAGATGCACTATTGTAAAGTGGCTGTTCCACTGGATGTCATAAGGTGAATTCACCAATTTGTAAGTCGCTCTGGATAAGAGCGTCTGCCAAATGACTTAAATGTAAATGTAAATTGCTCGCTGAAGTGTTTCAGGGAGAGTTTGACAGTGATGAGTGGAGGTCGCTTGACCCGCTGACCCATTACGGATGCAAGCAATATGAGGCAGTGATCGCTGAGATCTTGGTTGAAGACAGCAGAGGTGTATTTAGAGGGCAAGTTTGTTAGGATGATATCTATGAGGGTGCCCGTGTTTACGGCTTTGGGGAGGTACCTGGTAGGTTCATTGATAATTTGTGTGAGATTGAGGGCATCAAGCTTAGATTGTAGGATGGCTGGGGTGTTAAGCATGTTCCAGTTTAGGTCGCCTAGCAGCACGAGCTTTGAAGATAGATGGGGGGCAAAGCACAGCACAGTGTCCAGAGCACAGCTGCGGGCAGAGCAGGCAGCAAAGGTGAGAGACTTGTTTTTGGAGAGGTGGATTTTTAAAAGTAGAAGTTCAAATTGTTTGGGTACAGACCCGGATAGTAGGACAGAACTCTGCAGGCTATCTTTGCAGTAGATTGCAACACCGCCCCCCTTTGGCAGTTCTATCTTGTCTGAAAATGTTGTAGTTCGGGATGAAAATTTCAGAATCTTTGGTGGTCTTCCTAAGCCAGGATTCAGACACAGAACATCCGGGTTGGCAGAGAGTGCTAAAGCAGTGAATAAAACAAACTTAGGAAGGAGGCTTCTATTGTTGACATGCATGAAAACAAGGCTATTACGGTTACAGAAGTCAACAAAAGAGAGCGCCTGGGGAATAGGAGTGGAGCTAGGCACTGCAGGGCCTGGATTCACCTCTACATCACCAGAGGAAAAGAGGAGTAGTAGGATAAAGGTTCGGCTTAAAGCAATTGGTCATCTAGAATGTCTGGAACAGAGAGTAAAAGGAGGTTTCTGGGGGAGATAAAATACAGTGGAGGTAAACCTAGGTATTGAGTAATGATGAAAGAGATATTGTCTCTAGAAACATCATTGAAACCAGGAGATGTCATCGCATGTGTGGGTGGTGGAATTAATAGGTTGGATAAGGTATAGTGAGCAGGACTAGATACAGTGAAATAAGCCAATAAACACTAACCAGAACAGCAATGGACAAGGCATATTGACATTAAGGAGAGGCATGCTTAGTCGTGTGATCAAAAAGGTCCAATGAATAATGAATTTGGCGATTCAGACAGCTAGCCGGGCCATCGGTAGCATGCTAGCATAGGATGGAGGTCTGTTTTTAGCCACCTCGTGCGTTTCCGTCGGTAGGATTAGTGGGGTTCCGTGTGGTAGAGGGGATCAATCCAATTCACCCAAAAAATAGATATAGTTATAGAGGCCCAAGAAAAAGGAAAAAAAATCACATTGTAGGATTTTTTATGAATTTATTTGCAAATTATGGTGGAAAACTTTTGTTATTGACCAAATACTTATTTATCTCAATACTTTGTTATATACCCTTTGTTGGCAATGACAGAGGTCAAACGTTTTCTGTAAGTCTTCACAAGGTTTTCACACACTGTTGCTGGTATTTTGGCCCATTCCTCCATGCAGATCTCCTCCAGAGCAGTGATGTTTTGGGGCTGTTGCTGGGCAACATGGACTTTCAACTCCCTCCAAAGATTGTCTATGGGGTTGAGATCTGGAGACTGGCTAGGCCACTCCAGGAGCTTGAAATGCTTCTTACGAAGCCACTCCTTCGTTGCCCGGGCGGTGTGTTTGGGATCATTGTCATGCTGAAAGACCCAGCCATGTTTCATCTTCAATGCCCTTGCTGATGGAAGGAGGTTTTCACTCAAAATCTCCCGATACATGGCCCCATTCATTCTTTCCTTTACATGGATCAGTCGTCCTGGTCCCTTTGCAGAAAAACAGCCCCAAAGCATGATGTTTCCACCCCCATGCTTCACAGTAGGTATGGTGTTCTTTGGATGCAACTCAGCATTCTTTGTCCTCCAAACACGACGAGTTGAGTTTTTACCAAAAAGTAATATTTTGGTTTCATCTGACCATATGACATCCTCCCAATCTTCTACTGGATCATCCAAATGCTCTCTAGCAAACTTCAAACGGGCCTGGACATGTACTGGCTTACGCAGGGGGACACGTCTGGCACTGCAGGATTTGAGTCACTGGCGGCGTAGTGTGTTACTGATGGTAGGTCATTCACTAGGTCCCCCTGTGTGGTTCTGGGATTTTTGCTCACCATTCTTGTGATCATTTTGACCCCACGGGGTGACATCTTGCGTGGAGCCCCAGATCGAGGGAGATTATCAGTGGTCTTGTATGTCTTCCATTTCCTAATATTTGCTCCCACAGTTGATTTCTTCAAACCAAGCTGCTTACCTATTGCAGATTCAGTCTTCCCAGCCTGGTGCAGGTCTACAATTTTGTTTCTGGTGTCCTTTGACAGCTCTTTGGTGTTGGCCATAGTGGAGTTTGGAGTGTGACTGTTTGAGGTTGTGGACAGGTGTCTTTTATACTGATAACAAGTTCAAACAGGTGCCATTAATACAGGTAACGAGTGGAGGACAGAGGAGAATCTTAAAGAAGAAGTTACAGGTCTGTGAGAGCCAGAAATCTTGTTTGTTTGTAGGTGACCAAATACTTATTTTCCACCATAATTTGCAAATAAATTCATTAAAAATCCTACAATGTGATTTTCTGGATTTTTTTCTTCTAATTTTGTCTGTCATGGTTGAAGTGTACCTATGATGAAAATTACAGGTCTCTCTCATCTTTTTAAGTGGGAGAACTTGCACAATTGGTGGCTGACTAAATACTTTTTTGCCCCACTGTATGTGGCATTGTGCCGTATGACCAAACTGCACATTTTAGAGTGGCATTTTATTGTTCCGAGCAGTAGTTGCACCGGTGCAATGATCAGGCTGTTTAATCAGCTTCTTGATATTCCACACCTGTAAGAAATTCTCAATAACAGGGATGTAAACAAATTTGTGCCCACAATTTGAGAGAAATTAGCTTTTTGTGCTTATGGAAAATTTCTGGGCTCTTATTTGAGGTCGTGTAATATGGGAACAACACATTACATGTTTTGGTTTACTATATACAGTGCATTCGGAAAGTATTCTCACTAACAGGGAGAATTCCCTTTTTCCTCATTTTGTTACGTTACAGCCGTATTCTTAAATTGATGAGGAAAAACATTTATTTGATCAACCTACACACAATACCCCATAATGACAAAGCAAAAACAGGTTTTTAGAAAATGCATAAATAAATAAAATATATTACAAATCACATTTACATAAGTATTCAGACCCTTTTACTCAGTACTTTGTTGAAGCACCTCGGAAGGCTACTGCAATGACTCGTGGCCAAACAGCTGCTTCATGAAAACTCATAATAATGTTAGCATTAGCTACAGTAGAAGATTCAGCATTGTGTGTGCAGCACTAGGCTATGTAGGCAGCTGGTTTGTTAGCAACATTTCAGTGACTGGCTCAGCTGGCAGGCTAATGTACAAATTTATGCTTGCTTTCATGCCTATAGTCAAACTTCAGAAATACTGTTTATTGAAGCACAGTAATCCTTAGCTAGGTGTAAAATGGGGCGAATAAGACTTCCTCACCAACAAAACATTATTCACAGCCTGTGTATTGTTTTAGCTTAGATTAATATAGACTGTTTTGAGGGAGCATACGATGTCACCTAGGGTTAAATTCCGGGCTGTATCACAGCCGGCCATGATTGGGAGTCCCATAGGGTGGCGCGGTAAACGGCAACATGTAATGGTTCTATCCAGGAAGACTAGCCTTTGTGGTAAACTTGAGCGTAAAGACAACCATTCGCGTAAAGGCGGCGCGCAATTGGTCCACTGTCATCTGGGTTAGGGGAGGGTTTGGCTGGGGTAGGCCAAATATAACATAAATACACTGAGTGTACAAAACATTAAGAACACCTGCTCTTTCCATGAGACTGACCAGGGGAGGATTTTTAAGCCTTGAGACATGGATTGTTTAAGTGTGCAATTGAGGCTGGATGGGCAAGACAAAAAATGTAAGTGCCTTTGAACAAGGTATGGTAGTATGTGCCAGGGGCACCGGTTTGTGTCAAGAACCGCAACACGGATGTAAAAAAAAAACGCTCAACAGTGACCTGTGTGTATCAAGAAGGGTCCACCACCCAAAGGACATCCAGCCAACTTAACACAATTATGGGAAGCATTTGAGCCAGCATGCCCGACTAATTGAGGCTGTTCTCAATATTAGGAAGGTGTTCTTAATGTTTTGTACACTATGTATGTATAATATATAAATGTATTTTTTTTTATATAAATGTAAAATAAAAATACAAGGTAGTATATAACTATATACTACCTTGTATTTTTATTTTACATTTATATAAAAAAAATTACATTTATATTTATGACACAAGCCGTTTACAAAATGTTTTGTGTTAGGCTATAAAAAAGGATTATATCGAACAAAATGACAATTTGTTTCGTCGTGACCTTTAGTATTGCCAAAAGAAGATGATCTTCAAAGGTAATTGATTAATTTTATTGCCATTTCTGACTTTTGTAAGTAATTTACTTGGCTGGTAACTGTCCATAATGTTTTATTTACTGATCGATAATCGAATGGTTTGCTTTCCCAGTAAATACTTTTTAAAATCTGACATGGTGGCTAGATTAAGAGGTTTAGCTTTCATTTGCTGTATTGCACTTCTGATTTAATTAAAGTTAAATATTTATAATAATTACATAAATAAAAATACAAGGTAGTATATAACTATATACTACCTTGTATTTTTATTTTACATTTATATAAAAAAAAATTACATGAAAGTAATTTTCATGAAAGCAGTTTAGGGGCGCAGAACAAGGTAAGCTGACCACACAACGTTATTGACCAGCATACTATTAGTTAAAGGGATAGTGTGAGATTTTTTGCTATTAGGCCCTTTTTCTACTTAATCAGTCAGATATACTCATGGAGGAAAATGTTATGTCTCTGCATGCAGATTGTGGGAAGTTGAAGGTAGTTTTGTGAGCTATTGCTAACTAGCGTTAGCGCAATGACTAAGTATATGGGTATACTTAGTCATTGCACTGATTCCAAGCACTAGATAATGGAATTGTCAGCTATAGGCTCCTGAGAACGTGACATCTTGAACTCTCTGACCTTTTTTCTACATGGGAGTGATACTGTCATTTCATGGAAGTGTTTTGGTGGAGTAGAGGTAGCGTGAGTGGAGGGTTGGTTTTGGACAGTGTAGTGTTTCCTAAGGTTTTGGTAGGAAGCCTCTTGTGTAGGTGCCTCGCTTCTGTCGGCAAAATGTGTAGAATGGCATAAAATTAGCTGTAAAACTGCATGTTGTGTGAGTATGGATGTGGGTTTGCAGATCCGTGAGCAACTGCGGCCTCTCATGAAGAGTTTTCGCATGAGTGCAGGCGGGTGTCTCCAAATGTGCGTGCGTGCGTACTGTATGTGCTCTGTCCCTGTTTGCATTTTTGCTGAATTAGAGAGTAGGTCTACATGACGTTGGACCTTTGCCCAATTCTTTGATAAGTTGACTAGGAAATGCGTTTCCACAAAATTGCAGAAATGTAATTATTATAAATATTTAACTTTAATTAAATCAGAAATGCAATACAGCAAATGAAAGCTAAACCTCTTAATCTAGCCACCATGTCAGATTTTAAAAAGTATTTACTGGGAAAGCAAACCATTCGATTATCGATCAGTAAATAAAACATTATGGACAGTTACCAGCCAAGTAAATTACTCACAAAAGTCAGAAATGGCAATAAAATTAATCAATTACCTTTGAAGATCATCTTCTTTTGGCAATACTAAAGGTCACGACGAAACAAATTGTCATTTTGTTCGATATAATCATTTTTCTATAGCCTAACACAAAACATTTTGTAAACGGCTTGTGTCATAAATTCAGTGTCCTTCAACTTTGGACGTAACATTTGATGTAATTACTCACTCTAAACGGACGTTTATCGATTCATGTTTGGTTTCATTGCAATCTTCTGTTTGTTAGTAATACAGCCATACTTCATGGTTCTTTTCCCGGGACATATTGACCGAAAGGAACTGATTTGAACACACCAAACTATGACCTCATTGCGCACCAATGATAGGACTAGTTCTTTGTTGATTGACTGTATTTCAGACCAATGACCACTGATCGTCTTGAAATCTAGCTTGGGAGATAGCCAATGAGCTGAGGTAAACGGCAACATGTAATGGTTCTATCCAGGAAGACTAGCCTTTGTGGTAAACTTGAGCGTAAAGACAACCATTCGCCATTGAAAATTCTACTAGAAGCAGCCATGCTGGTTACGCGTAGCATTTCTGTTTTGAGAGCATTTTCAGAGAAGAATTATGCTGAGTAAAACTTTAAAATCAAAGACAAAGACAAAATATACATATCTACACGATATTATTGAAGAAATTGATTGGGATGGTGACAGTGAATTACTACAAGATGATTCAGACAGAGAATTATTTTGAGATGTTCCTGTATGGAGAAGATTCTGTGTTGGATTGGTGAGTAACGTTATTTGAAATTAATAATATAAAATATTATTCATTTGAGTTGTTTGAGATATTTTTATTTGATTTGCCATATATAAAAAATATAATCAGTAATGAACTGTTTAAAGTGCACTGCTCTACATTGTGGGTGGGTGTGTGTCTGTATATATTAGATATTTTTTTACATTTTTATTTTATCTAAACATGGAATGGAACAGCTCCTCACCCTACTGATTGATTCCCTACTCTATATATAATCTATGTCTGTGTCTTTATTTCACAGTCCCATCGATTCTGATTGGGAGCCCATACTGCCACAGTGCAAATCCCCCACTGAAGCTGGTCCATCCAGCTGCACCCCTGCTGTCTCTGGCACCACACCTACCCCAGCCCGGCCATCAAGAGGTGTGAAGTCGGTGACAAAGAAGTGGAGGAAGGAAAGTGTGGAACCTGCTGGCAGAGCAGAGGAGGGTCGATGGCACTCTGTGCTGGGACTGTGCTTGAGGAGGATGTGGCCCCACCACCTCCAATATTCAGACCAAAAAGGCCACAAGGACCACAGCTGGACATGACCTCCAAGTACAGCCCCATGCAACTTTTTCAGTTGTTTTTCACCTCGGCAGTTGTTGATTCCCTGGTGTCAAACACAAATAAGTACGGAGCTAAGAAGCAGGAAGGCAAGAAAGTGACATGGAAGGCCATTTCCATGTCAGATCTTTTTTGTTACCTTTCTATGGTCATTTACATGGGTCTTGTAAAGCTGAAAACCCTGAAGGACTACTGGAAATCTGCACCCCTCTATCAACTGCCTTTCCCACCATGGTCATGTCATGAAAAAGGTTTCTGAAAATCTCATGGGCGCTTCATATCAGTGACCCAAAAGTTGACGAGGACAACGAGACAAAGCGAGGCACGGCATGGTTTGATAAGCTCTGCAAAATTAAACCTCTCTACCTCAACATCATTGAGGCTTGCAAGACTTATTTTCAGCCCAGAACCTTTTCATAGATGAGAGGATGGTAGCCTCAAAGGCCAGAATTGGCCTAAAACAGTACATGCGTAACAAACCTACTAAATGGGGTTACAAACTGTTTGTTTTAGCCGATTCTGCATGTGCATACACATGCAATTTCTTTGTCTATGAGGGGAAGAGCAGTTGTGCGACCGGTAAGGGACTTAGCTATGAGATTATTAGATTTTCAGCTGCTAGGGAAGGGCTACAAACTGTTTGTGGACAACTTCTACACAAGCCCTACCATGTTCACAGACCTGAGAGATGTGGGCCTGGAGATGTTTCTGGGCCTGTTTGGGAGCTGGAGATGTGGGCCTGTGGCACCATTCGGACCAACCGAGTGGGATTTCTGAAAACCAGGGTGAACGACATGCCTAAGCGTTATTATTAGATTTTCAGCTGCTAGGGAAGGGCTACAAACTGTTTGTGGACAACTTCTACACAAGCCCTACCCTGTTCACAGACCTGAGGAAGCTGGAGATGTGGGCCTGTGGCACCATTCGGACCAACCGAGTGGGATTTCTGAAAAACAGGGTGAACGACATGCCTAAGCGGGCTGAGCGGGGTACCATGAGATGGATCTGTGAATATGGCCTGCTCTTTGTGAAGTGGATGGATACCAGAGAGGTGGTGATGTGCACAACAATCCACAAGTCCTTTAGTGGTGATCACATCGTCAGGCGTGTGAAGGACGCTACTGGGGCATGGACCACCAAAAATGTCCCCATTCCAGCTGTGAAGGACTACAACAAGAGCATGGGAGGTGTAGTCCCATCAGATGCGCTGATAGGCTACTATAATGTTCTCTACAAAACCATGAAATGGTACAAGACATTGTTTTAGCAATTCATTGGCATTGCTGTGGTGAATGCCTTTATACTCCAGAAGGAAATGTGGACAGCCCCCCATCTCACAGCTAGCCTTCAGGGAGCTGCTCATCCAGGAGCTTGCTAGCTACAGCAAGGCCACTGTAGCACCTTCTGTCCCCTCTACCTCTGTCCCTTCTGCTCCAACCAGTGGTGTTCACATGCCAAAATTCATCATTGCAGGCAGGAATGTGCCTCAGGGCAAAAAGGGCTCAGTAGGGAGGCTTCGTTGTTGTCTGTGTCACAAGAAATCCCCTGTCACCTGCACCACCTGTTCGGTGACCCTCTGCTTCACACCAGAAAGAGACTGCTGTGGGCTATGGCATCAGCAGCACAATATTGTGTAGAAGACTGAGGGTCTTCACATGATTGTACATTGAAAGTGTAAATAGTTACCCTTGTTATTATAAAAAAAATAATAATAATTTGGAGGGGTATGTTAGAATATTTTTTTTTGTATTTTGTGTATAGTTATTTGCATCAATGTATCACTGTACCAATTTAGCCACTTGGGTGCATTTGGGAAGCTTGTGAGGGACACCTGGGTGTCTTCATGCTCAATGGCATGTACCTCCCTCATTTCTGAAGGTATCTGTCTGAAACTTTGGTCAAATACTGTTGCCCTCTTATTTGCAATTATCCCCAGTATCATATCTCAATGTTTGGCTGTTCTTGTTAATTTCAAAGATCCAACAAAATTAAAAGAACAGAAAACGTCTTATTTCCTTGTATTTTCTTCTACCAGATCTATTGTGTTATTCTCCTACAGTCAATTCACATTTCCACAACCTTAAGAGTGTTTCCTTTCAAATGATACCAATAATATGCATATCCTTGCTTCTGGGCCTGAGCTACAGGCAGTTAGATTAGGGTATGTTTTCAGGCGGAAATTGAGAAAGACTGGAGGGCAATCCTTAACAAGATAAGCAGATCATATGGGGAGACCACCAAACAAGAGACCTCTTCTGTTTGCTTTATCAAACTGCAACGGCAAGCAATGCAGGTGTAGAAGCCCGTTTTTTGTGTGATCCAGGCCAGAGCTTTTGGAAGATGGTCTTCACATCACTGACTTAAATTAATATTTCAGATGCCTCAATGTCTAGACAGATGGCGGTTGTACATTTCAGTTTCAGCCCATTTTTATCTCCACCACTATAAGTAATAATGACTTGGAAGAATGGACTTTTACAACACAGAAGGCGAATCCACATTCCTTGTGACATTTCCTTTCTCTGTGACATCCCTGACATGTCCATATGCCCATTGTCTTACATCAGATATTGCACTGATCTGTTTTGTATCTCACAAATGGTAATGGGATAGATCAAAAGTTGTCCAGCTACAATGGGCTTTCATAACATTTGAAAATATTACCTAGGTGACATCGTCAGCTGAACGCCATTTCTGCCTCCAAACTGTCTGAATTAAGCAAAAACAATAAATATGTAAATGTTGAGTTTTTTTGGCGAGGACGTCTATCTAATCAAGGATTATTGTGCTTCAATGAGAAGTATTTCTGAAATGTGACTACAGACATAAATGTGTCCAACAGCTGAGCCACTGAAATCATCTTTAACTGAAACAATGCTGCTAACCAACCAGCTACCTACTTAATGCTACACACATAACTATTTAGTGTTTGATTTTGCCATGTTGAATCTTCCAACAAAAGCTAGCTAGCAAGCTACTGTAGCTAGTAGTGGTAATGCTTACGTTATGAGTTTTCATGAAGCAGCTGTTCTTTAGCCACAAGTCTGAGCACAGCTGCTGTGCTTCGATGACCCAATGAAACGATCGCGTAGAAACATGCTGATCTACGGACTGATTTCTGATAAGTCAGATCCTCTTAATTGTGTCTACAAATTCAGGGTAATTTAAGCATGCAAAGCAAGCTTTTTTGTCAGTATTGGAAGAGCTAGTGGACTAGCTAGCTACAACAGTTAGCTACGCAGCTACGCACTGCACTGGCGATCAATGTCCTTGCACATAATTTGTGCAGGAGATAGCTACTGGTTTGTTTTTATTTATTGCCACATATTAAGTCACTTTAAATCACTTGTTTGTCATGTGGCAGCAGCGGTAGTTGATTTGTGGAAAGAAATGAAGCGGACAATGAGGTTGACGAAACAAGAACAGGCTGCCGCCATCACTGTTCGTACTTGCTTGTTAAAATGACAAGGTAAACAAAACACAACATATGCAATCTATATTTAATTTAATTTTTTAATTTTACCTTTATTTTACTAGGCAAGTCAGTTAAGAACAAATTCTTATGTTCAATGACGGCCTAGGAACAGTGGGTTAACTGCCTGTTCAGGGGCAGAACGACAGATTTGTACCTTGTTCAGTAGCCCCATTCCTCTTCCTTGAGCCGGCCTTTGCGTTTTTGCAGTACGCTGGACCAATTGGTCTGGTGGCTTTGTAACACTTTATTCCTGTGTTGGTAGCCTACTTGTTTATAATAGTGCATAGTTTCCAAAATTCTGTCCTCGGGACACCAAGGGGTGCACGTTTTTGTTTTTTTACCGTAGCACTACACAGCTGACTCAAATAATCAACTAATCATCAAGCTTTGATCATTTGAATCAGTAGTGTTAAGGCAAACAACACCACCTGCACCCCTTGGGGTCCCGAGGACTGAGTTTGGGAAACACTGTGTTGCGACTTTGATATGTAAGGTAAGGAAGCCAAGCTGAGCTCAGAACTGACTCTAAGTATGGCCTCCTATCCCCCAGTAAACTCTGGTACTGAGGGTGTTATTAAGGCTCATATTACCCTGTTGTCTACTGGCTAGCAACCTAAAAAAAAGCCTTTCTAGGAATTTCATAATTGGGGGTCCAAGAACCAGTAATGGGAAATCAGCTTTGAAAATTGACTTAAACTACTAATCGTTTCAACTGTTTATTTGTATCTGCCCTAATCAAATAAATATATATTCAAGTTAGATACATGTTCAGTGGTAACTCCCCCTCCAATAATTTTTTTCTCCCCTCCTTGGAATTTTTTGAAAGCTGATGTACTGCATTCTAAACCATTTAAAAGATTTAAAAATGCTATTTTGAGAACAGAAAAAACAACAATCCAAAATTACTCCAGCCATATCACCTTGGCTGCTGTAGCTTCATTCACCTTAGTCGCTCTGCTGTACTTGACTAAAATCTACTTAAGCAATAAGGCCCAAGGGGGTGTGGTATATGGCCACAGCTAAGGGCTGTTCTTAAGCACGACGCAACTTGGAGTGCCTGGACACAGCCCTTAGCCGTGGTATATTGGTCATATATCACAAACCCCCGAGGTGCCTTATTGCTATTATAAACTGGTTACCAACGTAATTAGAGCAATTAAATGTTTTGTCGTAGCTGTGGTATACGGTCTGATATACCATGGCTGTCAGCCAATCAGCATTCAGGGCTCAAACCACCCAGTTTATAATGTACTTTATACCATGGCATTGTTGAAAACATTTTTCTGATTGGCTTGAAGGGCATTCTAGAGTGTGCTTTATTTATTTTTATACAATGGGTGGGTCTAATGCTGAATGCTGATTAGTTCAAACCGGCTAAATCTATGACGTTAAAATGCCTATTTACTCTGTTCCATCTGACTGTGCCATCCACTGTCTCATCAGCCCAGCCAGGCATTTTATAAACTTGATCTCCACTATAAAAAGCATCTAGACATTATCACGCATTACTTTAGACTAACATTTAGTTTTCAACAGCAAAGATTTGTATAAACCTTGCTGTCTGTCTCTCTGACATTTGCAACATGTTCTAATATTCAAATTCGATCTCCAACTGTCCCATAGTAATGAACGTGATGAGACAGACAGACAGACAGACAGGCAGGCAGCATTTCTCAGTCAGTCGAAATTATGAATCAGCTGCCATCATTTTTATGAATATATACAAATAAATGTCAATTGGAAAAATGAAATGCAGCTAGTTTGCAGTCTTTCCTGCTTCAGTTTGAAGTGATTGTGTTGTTGGCTAACTCCTCTGAATAACCGTGTCCTATGCCATTTTCAATGCCAGGCGAAATCACGCCCCATTAGCTCATTGTTATGGATGCATGGAAATAAATATCACTAGAAACCAGCTTATGCAAATGCAGCTTCTGTTGTTATTCTGGCTGCACTGTTTGAAGTGACTGTAAGTTAGCCGTAGTTGGCTCGCTAGCAAGTAAGGGATAAGAAAGTTACCAGCCAGTATGGCAATGGAACATTGTGTGCAACTAGTGTGCCAAGCTTGCAGCGTCATAGATAAACTCAAGGCTGTAATCTCTGCCAAAGGTGCTTCAACAAAGTATTGAGTTAATGGTATGAATTCTTATGTTAATGTGATATTTCCGTTTTTATTTTGAATAAGTTATCAAAAATTTCTAAACCTATTTTTGCCTTGTCATTATGGGTACTGTATGTAGATTGACCTTTTTTAAAATCAATTTTAGAATAAGGCTGTAACAAAGTGGAAAAAGTCAAGGGGTCTGAATACTTTCCAAATGCGATGTAAATTACCCTTTCTTAAATATCTATTTGACCTTATAATCGCTGGAGACGTGATACTAGTCATATGGTAGCAAACAGAAACATATCAACTGTACCACAGCAATGTTTATGAAATGCTGTGCCATTATGCAGAATTTAAATTGAACAGCCTTTTACCTTGCAAGGATTGGGCACTCTCAAATGTCTTGTTTCCTATGTCTATCATGTTCAATATTAGCCACAACCTGCATCGACCATCAGTAGGCCCAATAACCACACGTATTCAACTGCCAATTTAGTTCCCTTCAATTGGTACAGCCCACATTTTCAATCCATTTAATGACATTGTTTCATTTACCTTAGGGCGGCAGGTAGCCTAGCGGTTAGGAGCGTTGGGACAGTAACCGAAAGGTTGCTGTTTCACATCCCCGGGCCGACAAGGTGAGGAAATCTGTCTGTGCCCTTGAGCAAGGCACATAACCCTAATTGCGCCAGGGTCACTGTCAATAATGGCTGATCCCTGGCTCTGAACCCACTTCCCAAGGGTGTCTCAGGGGGAGTGGGGTATGTAAAAAATAAATAAAAATAATTTCCAATTCAATCGTGAAAAAAGAACCGATGTATTAATATTATTAATTTGCTTCCTCTGTACACCGTCACGGCTATGTGGTTGTTGCTGAGGATCAGTAGTAGCAGTTGATAATATATAGAAAGTAACATTTAGGGTAATTAAATCATTTTGGCGTGCAGATCAAGCATAACAGTTTGAACCCGACGGATGGTGCAATATTTGGTCATCACATAGTTCCATGGTTATTGCAGGCAATAGACAAAGGTATAGCCTACTATTGTGCACTATTCTCCCTTTTATAATGATATGTATTACCATGTGTTGAAGAACTGAATAAGGCAATTTTCAGAATTAATCAAACCATTTTCTTTTGTGTGTGTGTGAAGGCTCTCCAAACCTGATTTGTAAATACTTTCCTAAACCTAAATAATCTTTAAGATCAAAGTATTTTTAAATATACAAATTGGTGCTGAAACGAAGACTAATATACATATATTTAGATGTCTTTCTTTCTTGAGCCCTAATATTCTGAACCCGTTCTCTCTATATTCTAGTGAGTCTGTTGACAAAATTCAAACTTAAATTTACACCGTATTTAAAAGGGGATGGCCTAAGATAAATGGTCTGAAACCCCTATTGAATGAAAACTCCACAAAAAAATCTGTTAGCCAGCAAGTGGGAGGTAGAAAAGATTTGGCATGGGCCATCACATCCTCAAAAAGTATTACAGCTGCGCTACAGTGCATCTTGACTGACTACATCACCGCTTGGTATGGCAACTGCTTGAAATTTGACCGCAAGGTGCTACAGAGGTTAGCGCGTATGGCCCAGTACATCACTAGGGCCAAGCTCCCTGCCATCCAGAACCTCTATAACCGGCAGTGTCAGAGGAAGGCCCTAAAAATTGTCAGACTCCAGCAACCCAAGTCAGACTGTTCTCTCTGCTACCGCATGGCAAGCGGTAACGATGCACCAAGTCTGGAACCAACAGGACCCTGAACAGCTGCTACACCTAAGCCATAAGACTGCTAAATAGTTAGACTTAACCAAATAGCTACCCGGACTATCTGCATTGACCTCTTTTTGCACAAACCTTTTTGACTCATCACATACGCTGCTGCTACTGTTTACTATATGTCAGTTCTTTATTCCTAGTTTTATATGTACATATCTACCTCAATTACCTTGTACCCCTCTGATGCCCAATGATTGAACAGAGCAGTAGCTGAGTTTATCTGTTTGGATCAACTGTCATTCTGACTTTGGCTAATACGCCTTCTTGTTTTGTTGTGGTATTGTTTTGGTATGGAGTATCGTGATGGTATGGAGTATCGGGATACTCAACCTGGTATCGAAGTAAAAATTCTGGCATCATGACAACACATGTTGGTGCTCATGGGTCCTTTTTGATGGAAATGTCCCTATCCAATTTTCACCCCCCAGCTTGGTGCCAATGGAGATGTTTCGAAGTGAGCAGGCTATTTTAGGTCATTCAAATGCAGCCGTTGTGTGCTCTAAGGTGGCATAGGACGACCTCTGGTCTATGTGCCATAAAATAAGATACAGTTACACAGTGCAAGGTTTTCCTCTGGGCTGGGTGGTGAAGTGGATCCACTTCCCTATCTTTATAGATATGAATTACCTATCCGAATAGTTACGTTTACGGACTCACCAGACATACGAACTGAACTCGCCTCTGCCGCCAAATGAATGGCCTTTTGAGGTTGTTATCTTGTCATAAATGGACAGATGACCTCGTGCAAACCCAGGACAAGTTCACTGTTGTCCCGGCAGGGTGCTTTGGCTGTGTTAGTTTGACAGAAGTGTCATTCACCTAAAGTACTGGATACTGCTGAGAACCGATAGCTTACGATGTGAGATTCTAATGGCTGTAGTTATCATACTTTCTGCATGGCGCCACTGGTAATGTCTCAGTCTGGTTTCAAGAACAGTCAGTTGACGAATCTGCAGCATGAGCCGCTTTTGTACATTTTGTTCGGAATAAGATGTTCCATAGTATTTTCTAGCAAATTGCCAGAAATGAAATGATAGTTGACGTGACATGTTTCTAGAAAACTATGCATCTCTCCATTGAAAATGCTTCCTCTCTCTCTTCCCTTCCCTCCCAGCAATGGCAGCCAAAATTGGATCCGCATGTCCCCCTGCCTACACACAAAGAAGGGACAAATACGACAATATCCTGGTGAACTGACTCCCCCTCTTTCTTCCCTCGGGCTAGAGGAGATGAGACATTACTCTTTGTGAAGCGAAAACATATCATAAATCATAAGGGGGGGTTTAAATACAATAACATTTTGTGGAAGCTAATCAGAAAGAAATCGTGGTCGGGCCATCTGGAGAGCGAGGGGCTATTTTGATCTATGCTTTCAGGCACACTTTATTACTTGACATAATCAAGTCATATGCACTTCATTTAACTGTTTTCTTATTCTGGAACGAAGCAATTTGTCATTACGGAGGCATGTGGTGTTTATCATATACATTTATTTGGTCAGTGTGATGGGGTCAGTAAAATGATGATCCATGTAGTTGGGTGACATAAAGTGGGTAGGTTAGGCTATTTGTCGTTGCAAGCTGTAGCTACGTTGTTTGACTTTGTGCTTTTTTTACCAGTTCAGACTGGACAACAAAAAAAGACTGGACAAAAAAACAAACATTAGTAGAGTCTTTTCAAAAGACAATGCCACAACCCAAACTTGGGCTGTACATAAGTACAGCCCAAGTTTGGGTTGTGGCTTGGGTTGTGGCATTGTCTTTTGAAACGACTCTACTAATGTTTTGCACTGTTCAGTTACAAATGGATAGGATTTAAATCTAACCTGAAACACATTCGTACCTTGAGCATTGACAAACACGTCTTTAGACTCCAATTCCAGGCAGTGTCATGCAGTGTCCATATGAATTTGACATGGGTTTTAATGCATCTTAGTAATCTGGTTTGAGACTGATTTGTTTTGGTCCCGCTTCCACCCACACCCTCAGCTTTTCATACCACACCTGCCCGCTCCTACTGGCTTTATGACTCCCACCTGCTGCTGCAAGAACTGGTCCCGAAACCAGTCGCAGTCCCGCAATGTTATTTTAGACGTATGTGACACAGCTCACTTGCCAGCCATGGTCCCAGAAATGTTGCACACTAAAAATCGAAATGTGTAGAAATAACCTAAAAAATAGGTTCCATTACCAGAGATTCTCAAGTGGCCGATTATATTAGGCTTGGCTATATCAGTATTAAAGATGTCTGGTTAGACTGTAAACTCTCCTTTCAGACTCACATTAAGAATCTCCAATCCAAAATTAAATCTAGAATTGGCTTCCTATATCGCAACAAAGCTGTTTTGCAAGGAGGAATGGGAAAAAAATTCAGTCTCTCGATGTGCAAAACTGATAGAGACATATCCCAAGCGACTTACAGCTGTAATCGCAGCAAACGGTGGTGCTACAAAGTATTAATTTAAGGGGGCTGAATAATTTTGCACGCCCAATATTTCAGTTTTTGATTTGTTAAAGTTTGAAATATCCAATAAATGTCATTCCACTTCATGATTGTGTCCCACTTGTTGCTGATTCTTCACAAAAAAATACAGTTTTATATCTTTATGTTTGAAGCCTGAAATGTGGCAAAAGGTCGCAAAGTTCAAGGAGGCCGAATACTTTCGCAAGGCACTGTACTACCCACCATTGCGACCTATATGCTCTCATTGGTTGGTCCTCGCTTCATACTCCTCGCCAAACCCACTGGCTACAGGTTATCTTTAAGTCTCTGCTAGGTAAAGCCCCGCCTTATCTCAGCTCTCTGGTCATCATAGCAGCACGCGCTCCAGCAGGTATATCTCACTGGTCAACCCAAAGCCAATTCCTCCTTTGGTCATCTTTCCTTCCAGTTCTCTGCTGCCAATGACTGGAACGAACTGCAAAAATCTCTGAAGCTGGAGACTCATAACTCCCTCACTAGCTTTAAGCACCAGCTGTCAGAGCAGCTCACAGATCACTGCACCTGTACATAGCCCATCTGTAAACAGCCCATCTATTTACCTCTCATCCCCATACAGTATTGTTTTTTATCTTGCTCCTTTGCACCCCAGTATCTCTACTTGCATATTCATCTTCTGCACATCTACCATTCCAGTGTTTAATTGCTACATTGTAATTACTTCGTCACCATGGCCTATTTATTGCCTTAACTCCCTTATCTTACCTCATTTGCACTCACTATAGACTTTTTGTTTTCTTTTGTTCTACAGTATTATTGACTATGTTTTGTTTATTCCATGTGTAACTGTGTTGTTGTATGTGTCGAATTGCTATGCTTTATCTTGGCCAGGTCGCAGTTGCAAATGAGAACTTGTTCTCAACTAGCCTACCTGGTTAAATAAAGGTTAAATAAATAAAAATAAAATTACTGGACTATATCAGCCAATAGGCTAGACATACAGTAGTTTGAAGAGAGCACATTTGCAGAGAGTGTGCACTGACACTTCTCCGGAGCTACCTTTTGCACTAGGCTACCTTTTTTAAGGAGCTTGACGATCTTCAAAAGGAGACAAATATGGGTGATCAACATTTATTTCTATGCAATATAGTCTAATCATATTTAGGAAGTGAATTTAATTGAAAGATAACTGCCCTGTGCTTCTCCGCCCATGCATAGCTGTAGTCTACTCTATTTAACTGTGATCACATGTGCACCTGATCTTGCATCACCAACTAGGAGAGGAGAGGAGAGGTATGGCTACTGAACTTAAAGCAGCATGAATTATGAGAGAGGACACTTGCACTTTTTCTTTAGCTACGCTTTGCATATAGGATATATACACATTTTTTAGAAGCAGGATGATTTGCAGGCAGTGAAAAATAAATGGGTTCATTGAAAAGGAAAATGCTCAACACTCGCTCACCATGGTATGTGTGTTGCACATTTTTCTTTTTCAATCATGATCACATTTTTGGATTGCACCTCGATCATGATCACATTTTTGGATTGCATCTCGACTCACGTTGAGCGCGCTCCACTTCTTTCCATTATCAATATTTATTTACAGACACTCTAGTAAAACCATAGCCTAATCATATTGAAGTTAATTTCCTTGGAAAGATATCTGCCACCTGATTCTCTGCCCACGTATTGGCAGCCTACTCTATTTCATTGAGACCACACATTTTATCTCACACTTTCAGTTAGGAGAGGAGAGGTAGGCTACTAAAATTGAAGCAGTCAATTCCACAGTGTGTGAATAATGTGACAAAGATGTGCTTTTAATACAATTTATAGGAAAACACATACAAAGCAAGAGGGCCAACAGTTTCCCTTCCCCCAAAAATGAATCCCAAAGTTGTCTGTCTGTCCACCCACTCCCTCAGCATGAAAAATGATGACCATGCCGGAATCTCTGTTTGGGACCAGAAGGTCCCGCGTGATGCCCTCTAGTGTGAACCCCATGGAGGTTCGAGGTCAGGATCCACTACTGTTGCCATCCAGACCAAGACTGTGGTGAGGAGCAGGACAGGTGCACAGACCCTGCGTCGAACCCATCTGCTTCTGTCTGGAGCAGGATTCTGTAAGCAGTATTCTGTCTCACCCATTGTTCAGGAACGGGAACACGGCATTGTATCACCTTTCATTAACACCCCCACACACCACACACACACACATTCCACCACTACCAAATGGTAACAAAATAGCAGATGGCTCCTCCCATGTGCTCAACTCAGAGTTTGTTCTCATTCAGGAATGTGCAATGTATGTGTGTGGCCTACATGTGTGTTGGTAGCATCGGTCATCAAAATTGTTATAACAATTATAATAAATGCAACCTTTGGACAATGGATGAATACACTCCAAACCTTTTTAGAAATGTCCATCAATCCATCAGATATTGACCGAATTATAGCACATAAAACATTTTACTGGCACGGACAAATAATGAATGGAGTTCAGGGATTTTGGTGGGAATTCGGGTATTACATTTTTTTGCCAAGTTGCACTTTTTTATGCAATTATATATACTTTTTCTAATGGTATTTTAAAAATAATTGTTCAAATAAAGAAAAGTATGTGTGCATTGTTAAGTACACTGGGTGTATTTTCATATATGAATAGATTAACATAAAGGGGTGGACCAGGGCTGCAACCAACAAAAACGTGCTATGTCTAGGCCTATCTGTGCTGTCTATACTGATTCATTAATTAATTACTTCTTCCATAATTCAATTGTGTAAATCTCAGGATGCCCTTGGATTAAAAATCAACATGCTTGGCTTTAGATTACACCTATCTATACATACTTTACATTGTTTGCGAGTCAGATATATCACTATAATCTGAGTGTTCATTTTCGGAAGTTGCTTTCATTTCAGCATATATAATTTGTGAACATTTCCATTGTGTTAATCTCTACGGGATTGGTGTCTCTCCACCGGGACGGTTGAGCTAATGTGTGCTAATGTGATTAGCATGACGTTGTAAGTAACAAGAACCTTTCCCAGGACATTGACATGTCTTATATGGGCAGAAAGCTTTACATTCTTGTTAATCTAACTGCACTGCTCTGCACTGCATTTACAGTTGCTTTTACTGTGAAAAAAAGACCATGCTATTGTTTGAGGTGAGTGCACAACAACAAACATTTTACATTTTTGATACGTTCACCTCTGAAGGTATATAATGTACTTACATTCAGTCATCTTGCTCTGATTTGTCATCCTGAAGGTCCCAGGCATAACATGTATTATAGTTTTGCTTGATAAAATAAATGTTTACATTAAAATGTAGGAACTGGGTTCTAAAGTTTGAACCCCTGCTGTTTCCACAAACTTCAAAGTGTTACCTTTCAAATGGCTTACTTTTTAAAATTCCACAGAAAATGAACACCCATTAAAATCTGTTTTCTCTTTCTTGTGATGTAATTGTCGAAATGAGGCATTAAATACCAGAAGAAGCGTTCTTATCGATTGAACGGAAAGATGATGTATTCCATTGAGCACATTTCAGCCATTACCTGGGTGGTGTGTTTGATAGGTCATTAAAAACATTTCCGCAGTCTGTGTATTAACGTTACGTTACGTTAATGGGAAAAAAGGACCGGTACAAACAAGAGTATGAAAGAGTCGCAGAAGTAAAATGAAAGCAGTCAATCAAGTAAGATTTAAGTGACAAGGTTCTGCGCTCTTCAAACACAACTATGGCTGAAAAAGACAGATTCTCAGTTGGGCGGGGGCATGCGCGTTACTAGTGTTGGTGGATATGTGCCAATGTGTGTTAAGCTGTTACTGTTACACCCTGATCTGTTTCAGCTGTCTTTGATTCTCTCCACCCCCCCTCTAGGTGGCACCCATTTTCCCCTATTGCCTGCCCCTGTGTATTTATACCTGTGTTCTCTGTTTGATGCCGGTTTGTCTTGTTTATTCATGTCAACCAGCATTTCGTGTCTTAGCTCCTGCTTTTTCCAGTCTCTTTTCTCGCCCTCCTGGTTTTGACCCTTGCCAGTCCTAACTCCAAGCCCGCCTGCCTGACCATTCTGCCTGACCCTGAGCCTGGCTACTGACCTGTACCTTTTCCCCCCCTGGATTATACCGACCTCTGCCTTACCCTGAGCCTGCCTGCCACCCGGTTTCGTTGCCTCACCTCTTGACCCCTGCCTGCCTTGACCTGTCTATTGCCTGCCCCTGTTGAAATCTTAAACTATTTTATTCGAAGTGGTCTGCAGCTGGGTCTTACCTTCATACCTGATAGTACGAACTGGCCATGACTGACCCAGAACTGACCCCTGCCTGCCTTGACCTGTCTATTGCCTGCCCCTGTTGAAATCTTAAACTATTTTATTCGAAGTGGTCTGCAGCTGGGTCTTACCTTCATACCTGATAGTACGAACTGGCCATGACTGACCCAGAACACCCGGACCAGCTGCACAATGCCATCTCCTCACGAAAAATTGCTTAGTGGGCTGATGGAGAGGGTCCAAATGTTGGCTGAGCGCCATGACCGGGTTTTGAACATGCTGCTGGAACAATTCTGCATGTCGCCTGGGGGGCAGCCTTCCACGGTGGTAACCGCACCGCAACTGGGCAGTTAGTAGCGCCGCCCACCGGCTACTCCACCTTCCCAGAAGCCCCGGTTACCTCCTCCCGGAACGCTTTAATGGAGAGCCGAGCACCTGTCGGGCGTTTCTAGCTCAGTTTGCTCTCATTTTCGAGCTTCAGCCCTCCTCCTCCCGCTCAGATTGCTTAAAAATAGCCTACCTCATCATGCTGATGTTTGGAAGGGTTCTCACTAGGGCTACCGCCGTATGGGAACAGCAGCCGTATGCGCTGGCCTGGAGGGGTTCGTGGGAGAGGTGATGAAGGTGATGCCCCGTTCTCCGGGAGAGTAGCTGCCCGGAAGCTAATCCAGCTCCAACAAGATGCCCCCATTGTGGCCGACTATGCGGTGGATTCCCGTAAGTTGGCAGCTGAGAGTGCGTGGAACCCGGAAGCACTCTTCGACATGTTCCTGCACGGCGTCTCGGAGGTGGTTATGGACGAGCTTGCGGCTCGGGAGTTACCCACACATTTAGACTCCCTCATCGCTTTAGCCATCCGCATCGATGGGCAATTGTGGTAACAACAGATGGAGAGGAAATTCGATTTTACTTGCATGTCCAGGGATTCCACTTCGCCTCCAAGTCATCCCGGAAGTCCCTGACGGTCCTGTGGCCGAGAGCCCCCGAGATTTCCCAACCTCCCTCGAGAGACACCAAGGAGGGCCGAGGCACTGTTTCCCGAGCCAATGCAATTATGCAGGGCTGGGCTATCGCCAGCAGAACGGCAAGACCGGATCAGCACAATGAGCTGTCTGTATTGCGGGACTTTTGTCGTTTTGCATCCTCGTGCCCGGTAAAAGACCAGGCTCACCGGTAGGAGCGAGTACTCTGGTGGGCTATATGGGGAACTTTTCTTGCTGCTGTGGGGAAACCAGTCCAAATCTCTCCGGGTACTCAAATCATCCCCCGTTTGGCAAAGTTGGCTGTTTTTGTTAGGAAGAAATAGTCTTCACAGTTCGCAACGAGTCATGTTAGCAGGCAATATTAACTAAATATGAAGGTTTAAAAATATATACATGTGTATTGATATTAAGAAAGGCATTGATGTTTATGGTTAGGTACACATTGGAGCAACGACAGTCCTTTTTCCAAATACACATCGCATCGACACGCGGCGCAGGGATGCAGCTTAAGGTCCAGGGCAGAACGTTGGGACAGAAAACCCCCACCAACAGCCCCCACCATGAACTGACAGGAAGGGTCCAGATGAACCAGGATCAGAGCCATGGTGAAGCGGTGTTTAAGGTACCGGAACACCCGGTTTGTGGCCGTGGACAGAACCTTGGTAGAGGTGAGTGCAGACACAGGGAGGGCAGGGTGCTATAAGCCCGGATAAAACGCAGATAAAAGTACTCCAGGAGCGTTGCAGCTGCACCATGGACATAGGCTGAGGCCAATCCACCACCGCTTTCACCTTCTCTGGATCAATTTTGAAGCTCACAGGAGAGATGATGTAGACCAGAAATAGTATGGTGGAGCAATGGAATTCACACGTTCTGCCTAAACGAACAACTGGTTCTCCAGAAGGCACTGGAGAACCTGCCAGACATGGAGCACATGTTCTTGGAGGGAGCGGAAGAAGACAAGGATATCATCAATGTAGACGAAGACTAACCGGTTCAGCATGTCACGGAGAACGTCATTCACCAGAGCCTGGAACATAGGCAGGGGTGTTGGTAAGGCCAAAGGGAATGACCAGATATTCGCGTTGAAGATGGCATTGGAGGAATGGAGGCACTGGCTCGTAGGGTCGGAACATCCGTTCATTGTGTGGACCGACCATACAAACCTGCAGTATTCTCGCACCACCAAGCGCCTCAACTCCAGGCAGTTGAGATAGGCCCTGCTGTTTACCCGGTTCAACTTTCCCTCCTATCGGCCGGGGTCCAAGAACGTGAAGCCGGATGCCCTGTCTCGCCGCTATAACCCCATGGTCCTAATTACAGGAGGTCCCATGAGCTGTTGCTATCGATAAGGTGTCTGATTCACCATTTTCACCTCGATTAGAAGTAGAGGAACTTTTGTCAGAGGTTGCTTGTTGTGAGCGCTGAGGGAACTTTATACACTTGGCCAGATGATTCTGGATCTTTGCTGCATTCTTGACATATGATTTGGCACAGAATTTGCAAATGTACACAGCTTTTCCCTCTACATTAGCTGCAGTGAAATGTCTCCGCACATCAGATAGAGCCCGTGGCATTTTTCTGTAAAGATTAGAATTATTTATTTTTTAAATACCAAATACAATTCCATGTACAGATGAATAGTTAAGCAGTTAGATTAAACATGTGTAAATGTAGATTAAACAACTCCTTTGTAAGATAAATGTTTTAAAATGAAACATGAATGGAAACAGGTGAATTAACACTCAGTTAGCAGGCTCAATCAATCTTTTTATTTTATTTATTTCACCTTTATTTAACCAGGTAGGCAAGTTGAGAACAAGTTCTCATTTACCATTGCGACCTGGCCAAGATAAAGCAAAGCAGTTCGACACATACAACGACACATGGAGTAAAACAAACATACAGTCAATAATACAATATAAACAAGTCTATATATCTTAAACCCACATGGTAGCAAAAACTAACTAGCAGAAGTTGTTAATAAGTTAGAAATTATTTAAACACCCTTTGCTGTAGGCTACCATTTACTAGTTAACAAAAAATGTCATATAAAATATATTCACTCCACCCGGTATTGTAATCAAAACTTACCAGAAAGCATGTAGTCCTTGGCTGAGACAGTTTAGTAGTGTGGGCTCAATAGGATCTCATTAGTGTGCAAGAACTTGAGAATCAGCTATACATGTGATGGAAGAATGCACTATGCATGCAGAGGTTTGCCACAAGACCTAGAATTGCCTTATGTGTATCCCACAAAAAAGGTTCACTGTTATAAGCTACCTTTTTTGAGCAAAATTCCCCAAATTCCAGGGCTTAACTTCCCATGGAAAATTTCCAGATATTTACCAGAAAGTTTCGGACATTTGCAACCCTAGCTGCCCTAGCTACTACTACCAGGTGCTTCTGCTGCCTCTACTCTGGAACAGGAGCAATGACTCTCATGCAGCTGCCCTGGCCAATGGGTTGGTTTGGTGGCTAGTCAGTCCACTCAGCCTGCATGCCTGGCAGCTTTTATAAATGGGGCATGCCCAAAACCTATATATATAAAATTACATTAATCGTTGTCAATCACTGTCATATAAAATATGACGTCTGTGTCGTCAATCATCCCATTCTTATCGGCAGAGTCAACAGCCTTGATTTCTCAAATGACTGCCTCGCCTGGTTCACCAACCACTTCTCAGACAGAGTTCAGTGTGTCAAATCGGAGGGCCTGTTGTCCGGACCTTTGGCAGTCTCTATGGGGGTGCCACAGGGTTCAATTCTCTCTATATTCATCAATGATGTCGCTCTTGCTGCTGGTGATTCTCTGATCCACCTCTACGCAGACAACACCCTTCTGTATACTTCTGGCCCTTTTTTGGACACTGTGTTAACTAACTTCCAGACGAGCTTCAATGCCATGCAACTCCCATTCCGTGGCCTTCAACTGCTCTTAAATGCAAGTAAAACTAAGTGCATGCTCTTCAACCGATCGCTGCCCGCACCTGCCCTCCCGTCCAGCATCGCTACTCTGGACGGTTCTGACTTATGAATATGTGGACAACTACAAATACCTAGGTGTCTGGTTAGACTGTAAACTCCCCTTCCAGACTCACATTAAGCATCTCCAATCCAAAATTAAATCTAGAATCTGCTTTCTATTTCGCATCAAAGCATCCTTCACTCATGCTGCCGAAAATACCGTCGTAAAACAGACTATCCTGCCGATCCTTGACTTCGGTGATGTCTTTTACAAAATAGCCTCCAACACTCTACTCAGCAAATTGGATGCAGTCTATCACAGTGCCATCCGTTTTGTCACCAAAGCCCCATATACTACCCACCACTGCGACCTATATGCTCTCGTTGGCTGGCCCTTGCTTCATATTCGTCGCCAGGCCCACTGGCTCCAGGTCATCTATAAGTCTTTGCTAGGTAAATCCCAGCCTTATCTCAGCTCACTGATCACCATAGCAGCACCCACCCGTAGCACACGCTCCAGCAGGAATATTTCACTGGTCACCCCCAAAGCCAATTCCTCCTCTTACTTTCCTTTCAGTTCCCTGCTGCCAATGACTAGAACGAATTGCAAAAATCACTGACGCTTGAGACGTATATCTCCCTCATGAAATTTAAGCACCAGCTGTTAGAGCAGCTCCCAGATCACTGCACCTATACATAGCTCATCTGTAAACAGCCCATCCAACTTCCTCATCCCCATACTGTTATTTTTTTTCTTTCTTCTCATTTGCACCCCAGTATCTCTACTTGCACATCTATCACTCCAGTGTTTAATTGCTAAATTGTAATTAATAGGCCACTATTGTATATTCAATGTCCGATTTGTTATCGTTACCCATCTACCAATCACTGCCCTTCTTTATGAGGCTTTTGAACATCTCCCTGGTCTTTGTAGTTGAATCTGTACTTAAAATGTAATACTTGAAAAAATAAATCATGTCAACCCCTATTATTTCAATTATTAAGACAAATTTGACTTCTGAACTGATTTAGGCTTGCCTAAACAAAGGGGTGAATACTTATGTTATGATTTTATTTTAGTTATTAATTTGTAAACATTTGTCAAATTTTCTATTCTCTTTGCCATGATCAAATAGTTATATTTATGACAAAAATATATAATTACATCTATTTAAATCCCACTTTGTAACACAACAAAATGTGAAAAGATTTCCAAGGGGTGTAGACTTTGTAGGTGCTATGTGTCAGAAGGGCTGCTGTATGCATTACACACACACACACACACACACACACACACACACACACACACACACACACACACACACAGGTCCATAATGTCTGGCTTTTTCAGTTCTGCCCACAAATCTTTTATGGGATTGAGGTCAGGATGTTGATGGCTACTCCAATACCTTGACTTTGTTGTGCTTAAGCCATTTTGCCACAACTTTGGATGTATGCTTGGGGTCATTGTCCATTTGGAAGACCCATTTGCGACCAAGCTTTTACTTCCTGACTGATGTCTTGAGATGTTGCTTCAATATATCCACGTAATTTGCCCCCTCATGATGCCATCTTTTGTGAAGTGCACCAGTCTTTGGCAAGTCTTCGGCTTGCAAGCGTCCCCCTTTTTCCCCCAAGCATAACGATGGTCATTATGGCCAAACAGTTCTATTATTCTTTCATCAGACCAGAGGACATTTCTCCAAAACGTACGATCTTTGTCCCCATGTTCAGTTGCAAACCGTAGTTTGGCTTTTTATGGTGGTTTTGGAGCAGTGGCTTCATCCTTGTTGAGCGGCCTTTCAGGTTATGTCAATATAGGACTCCTTTTACTGTGGATATAGATAATTTTGTACTTTGGTTTCCTCCAGCATCGTCACATGGTCCTTTGCTGTTGTTCTGGGAATGATTTGCACTTTTCACACCAAAGTACTTTCATCTCTAGGAGACCAAACGCATCTCCTTCCTAAGCGGTATGATGACTGCGTGGTCCCATGGTGTTTATACTTGTGTACTGTTTGTACAGATGAACGTGGTACCGTCAGGTGTTTGGAAATTGCTCCCAAGGATGAACCAGACTTGTGGAGGTCTACATTTTCTTCTGAGATCTTGGCTGATTACTTTTGATTTTTCCATGATGTCAAGCAAAGAGGTACTGAGTTTGAAGGTAGGCCTTGAAATACATCCACAGGTACACTTCCAATTGACTCAAATTGTCAATTAGCCTATCAGAAGCTTCTAAAGCCATTGCATAGTTTTCTGGAATTTTCCAATCGGTTTAAAGGCACTTGACTGTGTATGTAAACTTCTGACCCACCTGAATTGTGATACAGTAAATTATAAGTGAAATAATCAGTCTGTAAACAATTGTTGGTAAAATTACTTGTGTCATGCACAAAGTAGATGTCCTACCCGACTTGCCAAAACTATAGTTTGTTAACAAGAAATTTGTGGAGTGGTTGAAAAAATGACTTTTAATGACTCCAACCTAAGTGTATGTAAACTTCCGACTGTATGTGTCGTATAGGCCAGTGTGTGAGTGAATATGTGTGTGTTCTTTTGAGCAAGAACTATTAATTTATCAGATTTCAAACCAGTCATGCAGGTATTAGCAGCTGCTAGAGCAGACAGGGATTTGATGATAAATGCTAGGCTTAATCTGTGTTCCGGAAACAAGTCCGCTGATAGTCTGCCCTGTGAGTTTGAAGGTGTTTCGTACTCAATCGGCTTCTTTGTGTTTATGTCAAACCCTACTAATCTGTGTGTGTCTTACAGGTGCAGGCAGACTGATCCACTGGAAAGCACCTTTTCGGGAGGTAAACAAGGACAGAGCGGTGGTGCACGTCTCAGAGGCTTTGAGACCCAGGGCTTGCCGAGCTAGTGGGTTGCTACCAAAAACCAACACGGAAAGAGCCTGAAACAGTTTGCCTGGGTGGCAGCATCACATCTTCAGACCCAGGAAAATGGCACGCCTGGGAGGCAGTCAAAACCAGAAAGCTGCATGCTTGGGGGACAGTCACTTACATAAAACAGCACAGCGGCAGGCCTGAATGGTTTGGGGAACTTAAGAGGAGCGCGCTGCATTAGGGGCTGAGATGGACTAATAAGGGAGCCTGGGTTGCATCATCGGCCAATAATAGCTCACCACGAGGAAAGGGCTGTAAGAAGAACAGTAAGACCCAGCAGAGCGCGGTGATCAGAACAATCCACAGGTGAGTTCTCTGGTTCCTTCCCACTTTGGCCCTTTCTCGCCGCCTTATGATGCAGTGGGTGAAACAACAGAAGTAGTAGGAATAGGGCCTGGTTGGATAGCTCAGAGCTTCAGCTCTTTTATATTTGTATCTGCACATGGAATTTGTGGAGTAGGGGCAAGGTTATCTCAAGGTTTATGGTATAGAGTTAGGGTGCTCTTAAGGTGCTCTTGAGTCAAGGAGTTTCTCAAAACGCGGTCAACTAACTTATTTCCCAACATGAGTAGCCTGAGTAAACCAGTTCATCCACTGCCTCTTGTGTGTTGTCTGGCTGTGGCGTTAATCCACTGGAAGCTCCCTGTACCTCTGACCCTTTGATTGGCTAATCCTGCTTGACCCGCCAGGTGGCGTGAGTGTTTCTGGGAGAGAGATTCAAAGTGGAGGAGGGAGCTAGACTGTCCGAGATCGAAGTGACTGATCCAACTGAACAGGGCCCATGTTCAAAAAGCATCTCTTAGTAGGTATGCTGATGGAGGATCAGGTCCTCCTTTTCCATATAATCCTATTCATTATGATCTCTTAAAGGTTAAACTGATCCAAGATCAGCACTCTTTATGAATACTCGACCTGGTCCTTTGTTCGAGCCCTTTTCTGTATGCCTTTTAACATGACTGTGCTCCAAGTTGTTTGTTTGTGGGGCTATGGCTATATCCCACTGCTGACACCAATCTGGCACATTTGGTGTGGACACACCTCGAAGTTGATGTTTGACTGTTGTGCGTCATAGTCTAAGACAAGATCAGAAACCAGAACCCTAGGCTGACCAATCAGAGAGGCTCCTGCCATGGAGAGTTCACCTTACGGAACTTGTGGAAAGCTATGTGTTTGTGTGTTTGTGAGCGTGCTTCTGTGTGTGCTCGCATCTGTGCGTTTGTGTCCGTCTGTCTGTGTGCATGTGTTAGGGCCGGGACTATACCAGTATTATGATACTTGTTAGTATCATGGCAAGGAAACAAAACACAAAGTGTATGTAACTTTTTTGGGGGAAAACATCCCTAATGTTGGAAACAAACATCATGTTGTTATCCAGACTCACATGTGTTTATTTTATAAGCAGCAGGTTTTTGAAGGACCAAAGAGTTTGGTATGCTTCGCGTTTACATTTTTTGGCATGGAAAGAATGTTGTGATACTGGTATCGTCAGTGTCTGTGTCTATCTCTGTGTGTGTGTCCGTGCCTGCTGAAGCTCAGCGTGTCCAGACTACAGAGTGCAAACCGGGTTAAAGGTAGATGCTTTCATCATACAGATCAATGTTACCAGTCAGAGACGACAAGCAGGTCGGCTGGAGAATCTATGACACTTGCCTATATCCTTACAACTAGTGTTGTCACGATACCAGAATTTTGACTTGGATACCTACACCAGTTTTAGTATCGCACTATTCAATACCAAAACGATACCACACAAAAAAAGAAGGCGCATTAGCCAAAGTCACAGAATAGCACTTCATCCAGACAACAAACTCAGCTACTGCTCTTTCATTCCATTTGAAAATGTTTCTGTCAATTATTGAGGCAGCCATGTATGCATTAATTGACTCAATTATACAATAAATGTTACTTTTAGTTTTACCAATCTAATTGCAAAACAGCATAATGCTAATAATTTATTTGAATGGTAAGTCTCTATTGATAAACGGAGTAAATCAAAAGGTAGCCTAGGTCTGTCTATTCACAATACTTTACAATACAGGTCAGTGCATATTATTCAATAGCAGTATGTGCATGCATTGATTTTTATTGAGCTTGTTTTAGCTGATTTCAAGGGGCTACAGATGACAAATAATCACTTCCATTTAGGACTTATTTTATTGGAAACTTTAAAGAGAAGGAAAGTTGGCCTACAATTAACTACCGGGATCTTCTTGCATTGTAATGTGTTTTGGCCTGTAAGGACATTGTTTTGTGAAAACAGTAATGAACTGTTTCTACATTTCTACATGCCGTGTTGCATTATTCAAGTGTGTCAATTCTGTGTAGCATGCAAGGGGACTGGGGAGCAAATGCAGCCCAGACAGCTCTGGCAATGAATGAGTAAGTGGATCAGGCTTTGCTCTTCACGCTATAAATGGGCTGTGCTGATAGACTTGATCCTCTCAATCTCTTTAGACATATTTGACAGAAGTCCTGAATGTAACAGTCCAGTCTCTATTGGGTAGAGATGGGTTGGGTGTTCTGGGGAAGGAATGTGACAGCCTGCCTGGGCCAGATGGAGATTGTTATTGGGTTTGTGGGGGGCCTTGTGGCTCGTGAAAAGAGGGCATGGTCTTCAACTCATTAACATCCCGTCTCCTACCCTAACCAGGCTCCCTCCTTGTACATTAGATACACTGAGTGTTTTTTGGGTGGATGGAGGGAGTGATGGAGGGCGAGGCACCAGCGCCGTGTAGACTGCTCCCAGATGGCCAGGCCTGCATCGGGGTTTGAGAGCAAAACATTCTCAACACTTCATAAATCCCACCTGGGGCCTACTGCTCTACTGCTGCGGCTGCTGGGGAGTTACAGGCCAAACACACTCCGGAACCCTGTGGAACATTCCGCCCACCACACCACTGCTCTGAAATAATACTGACTGGTCTAGCCCTGATCGTGGCCGCGGTCATGAGCACTGGATTGTTCCACAGATAGACCTACAGTATAGTTAAAGTAAAGCTTCATGCTCCATTATGACATTTGGCCTGTAGTCAGTCAGATTCCTGATTTAAAGGAACAGTACACACCAAAATGAATGTTTATTGAGGCCCTGAAAGGAGTGAAATGTTTGAGATGAGTTCATGGCATGACCCATGCCATCTGTTGTGTGGATGAGGCTGTATATCTTATGTCATGATTTCCCATCACTGCGACCTGTATGCTCTCGTTGGCTGGCCCTCGCTATGTATTCATCGCCAAACTCACTGGCTCCAGGACATCTGTAAGTCTTTGCTAGGTAAAGCCCTGCCTTATCTCAGCTCACTGGTCACCATAGCAGCACTCACCCATAGCACACCCTCCAGCAGGTATATTTCACTGGTCATCCCCAAAGCCAACACCTCCTTTGGCCACCTTTACTTCCAGTTCTCTGCTGCCAATGACTGGAACGAATTGCAAAAATCACTGAAGCTGGAGACTTATCTCCCTCACTAACGTTAAGCATCAGCTGTCAGAGCAGCTTACCTGTACACAGCCCATCTGTAAATAGCACACTCAACGACCTCATCCCCATGTTGTTATTTTTTGTTGTTTTTTGTTGTTGTTGCTCTTTTGCATCCCAGTAAAATCCAGACAGAAAATATTTACACAAGAAGCAATCTAATATCACACAAAACTCTCCATCGTTTAGTTAAGTTCACCATTCTGGGATTCTCACTGTCACATCATCATCTGCACATCTATCACTCCAGTGTTAATACCAAATTGTAATTATTTCGCCACTATGACCTATTTTTGCCTTGCCTCCCTAATCTTACTACATTTGCACACACTATACCAATATTTTTCTATTGTGTTATTGACTGTACATTTGCTTATCCCATGTGTAACTCTGTGTTGTTGTTTTTGTCACACTGCTTTGCTTTATCTTGGCCAGGTCGCAGTTGTAAATGAGAACTGGTTCTCAACTGGCCTACCTGGTTAACCTTTCTGGCGCAGGCGTTCCGCTAGCAACCCACCTCTACAACATCCGGTGAAATTGCAGAGCGACAAATTCAAAATACAGAAAGTCATAATAAACATTCATAAGAAATACAAGTGTTATACATCGGCTTAAAGATTAACTTCTTGTTAATCCAGCCGCTTTGTCAGATTTCAAAAAGGCTTTACGGCGGACAGTAAAGGAATTACAAAAGTCAGAAATAGCGATTAAAATGAATCACTTACCTTTGGATATATGGTTGCAGTCACAAGAGTCCCAGCTACACAATAAATGTTGGTTTTGTTCGATTAAAGTCCCTCCTTATATCCCAAAAGCTCCGTATTGTTGGCGCGTTTTGTTCAGTAATCCACTGGCTCAAAGGCAGTCAAAACATGCAGACAAATACATCCTAATAGTACCGGTAAAGGTCGTAGAAACATGTCAATTTTTAAAAATAATTAATCCTCAGGTTGTCAACTGTCTAAATAATCGATAATATTTCAACTGGACAGTAGCGTATTCAATAGAAAGGAAAAAGAACGAAGGGCGCGCACTCGGTCATGCTCGCAAACCAGCACTGCATGATTCTACAGTCCACTAAGAGAAAGGTCTCATTCTTCTTCATTTTTCAGAAAACAAGCCTGAAACAATGTCTAAAGACTGTCGACATCTAGTGGAAGCCATAGGAACAGCAATCTGGGTCCAAACCCATTAGATACTCTATTAGGCATTCAATTGAAAATACCCACATCAAAAAAATCCCACATCCTGGATGAATTTTCCTCAGGTTTTCGCCTGCCATATCAGTTCTGTTATACTCACAGACATTATTATAACAGTTTTGGAAACTTTAGCGTGTTTTCTATCCAAATCTACCAATTATATGCATATGCATTACTTTGGGCACGCTTCTCATCCAGACGTCGAAATACTGCCCCCAAGCCATAAGAAGTTAAATAAAGGGGGGAAAAAATCGAACATTTTAAATGGTGCCTATCTTTCCCATTTATTTGGGATTGAGGATTATAGCTGGATATACACAACAGATGGTGTGGAACTCGTCTCGACGTTTGAGATCCTAAAAAGTCTGAAAGAACTTTGATTCTGTAGTGAACTATCCCTTTACGGAGCCATAAAGTCCAGCAAATGTTAGCCTCACGGCTCTGTTGACTTGTCAGACAGACTGATGGATGCATGGTGAACAAGAATTCACACCCACACACTATATCAAGTCAGAAACCAGCATGTACAGTATATCAAGTCTGAGAGCAGCCCATATTTTAATAGCAGACCTGGTCTGCCTAGCACCAGCCAACAGGTCTGGATTCTATTCCCTCCAAGCCTCAGTTTCATACCCATCACACATGATAAACTTCAGCTTCAAGTTTGGAAATCTGCCATTGATGTCCAGTTGTTGACGTGTCCACAGAACTAGAAGTATTTCACAATTTTAATGACATGCAGAACCCCCCAGCACATACAAAATTGGCAATGCCTTTCCTGAAGTTGGAATCCGTTGGGGTGAAACTGCCACGTCGGTTTGCGACATTACAACAACAAAGACATTTACTTTAAGCTAAACAACCAAAACTGTTGTACATCATTGCACGCACAATAGAACAGCTCCCGAGTGGCACAGCGTTCTAAGGCACTGGATCTCAGTGCTAGAAGCGCCACTGTTTCGATTTCAGGCTGTATCACAACCGGCCGTGATTGGGAGTCCCATAGGGCGGCGCACAATTGGCCCAGTGGATTTAGTCTCCTTTTCATAAAAATTACAAAAACAATAACCAATGCGACCAGTGACGCTTTTTTACCTTTCGTAAATTGCCCTAGTAATGTCTCCGCTTTATAATAAAGTTGGATTGATTGATAAAGATCAGTGATGTAAACTACTCAAGTAAAAATACTTTAAAGTACTACTTGAGTCGTTTTTTGGGGTATCTGTACGTTATTTCCAAATTTTATTTTTGACTACTTTTACTTCAATCCATTCAGAAAGAAAATCATGTATTTTTTACTCCGTACATTTTCCCTGACACCCAAAAAGTACTCGTTACATTTTGAATGCTTAGCAGGACAGGAATGGTCCAATTCACGCACTTATCAGGAGAACATGCCTGGTCATCCTACTGCTTCTGATGTGGTGGTCTCACTAAACACACATGCTTGGTTAGTACATTATGTCTGAGTGTTGGAGTGTCCCCCTGGCTATTAGTAAATGAAGAAAATCGGCCATATGGTTTGCTTAATATAAGGAATTTGAAATTATGTATGCTTTTACTTTTGATACTTAAGTATGATAAGTAAATGTAATTGCTAAAAGAGTCCTGTCTACTAACCTGTCCTTAATTTCTATCAGTATTTATTACTGAGAATTAATATATATTGTCTGTTCTCTGTAAGGATGACCCACTGATTGCAGCTTGTTACCGTGCCGACAAACTGACAGCGCGAGGCGTGATGTCTGCCTGTAGTCTGGGGATTCAACTTTAACTCATTTGGAATGCCTCCACCTTAATTAACAAACACAACAAGTTGTTGATTACTCCCCTACAAACACACACACACACACACACACACACACACACACACACACACACACACACACACACACACACACACACACACATTACACCTCTGCCTATCTGTGCGGATGAGATGTGGAAGACAGACAAATTGAAGTAGAGAATCTTTGACATGGTTAGCCTCACATGTTAACACTTTACAACTGGACTGGGGGGTTGGGTGTTAGAGGTGTGTATAGGTAAAGTTTGACTGTATGTTGTGGTTGTGTTTTTTCCGAGACCTGAGAGAGAGCAAGATATTCAAAACATAAATTCAACGTTAGTGTTTCCAAACATGCAAGGTTAGCTCCGAGGTTTGGTGTGCTTTCTGCTTCCTCCCACAAACCTATCCCCATATTCCTGCCAATATTGCCTTTGCAATCACCGTGTACACTCAGGGCCTTTCATGTCCATTGATTGTGTAGGGGGGCACGGTTTTCAGGGGCCCTATAAAAGGCCAGTGCTGCCTCGCCTTTTGAAGAACATTGTTCGCGGTCATGCAATATTATGTCTATAAGGAAACCAGAGACCCTCCACCACACAACCTCTGCCCTTCCTCTCCCAGTCATCTTCCCCTGGAGAACAATATAGGTATCTACTCTAGACACTGCCTGCATCCCAAATGGCACCCAATTTCCTATATAGTGCACTACTATAGTGCTCTATGGGCCTTGATCAAAAGTCGTGCACTATAAAGGGAATAGGGTGCCATTTGGGACGCAGATCCATCTGTATGTTCTGTATTGCTGGTTTAACACTGGTCTTTCTGAAGCATTCATTATAGTAAAAACAGTATATTAGCATTCATTACAGTAACAATCGTATCTTTTGTGATTCACAGCACGTTCAACAGTCAAGCTTGTGTTTTCACGGAAGGGGCAGGGGGGGGGAGTGAGAGGTTTTATTTCACTTCTCAGCAGCACCATTGATCTCTATCTCTTGTTGGTGTATATGGAATGTTCTAATGTTTGATGGTGTACTGTGAACACTGGAATGCAAATTGTCAGCCTCACTACAAAGGTGGGTGTGTGTGTGTGTGTGGCACTCTCACATTGTGCTCCTACTCTTACCTCTGAGTGCTTTGTCTCTCTCTCTCTCTCTCTCTCTCTCTCTCTCTCTCTCTCTCTCTCATACACACACACACACAGACAGACACTCCGGTTGCAGCTTAAATGTTTTTTCATGTAACCTTTATTTAACTAGGCAAGTCCGTTAAAAACAAATTCTTATTTACAATGACAACCCACTGTTCCCAGGTAGGCCAACGGGCAGGACAACATTTTTACCTTGTCAGCTCAGGGATTTGATCCAGCAACCTTTCAATTACTGGCCCAACATTCTAACCACTAGGCTACCTACCACCCCAGCTTGGGGAAGAGGATTCCCTGCGCTGTGTGTTTGGGTGGTGACGCAGCCAGGCAGGGGTTTTGGGCATGCCCCATTTATAAAAGCTGCCAGGCATGCAGGCTGAGTGGACTGACTAGCCACCAAACCAACCCATTGGCCAGGGCAACTGCCTGGGAGGCATTGCTCCTGTTCCAGAGTAGATGCAGCAGAAGCACCTGGTAGTAGTAGCTATGGTTGCAAAGGGTCAGAAACTTTCTGGTAAATATCTGGAAATTTTCCATGGGAAGTTAAGCCCTGGAATTTGGGGAATTTTGATCAAAAAAGTTAGCTTATAACAGTGAACCTTTTTTGTGGGATACACATAAGGCAAATCTAGGTCTTGTGGCAAACCTCTGCATGCATAGTGCATTCTTCCATCACATGTATAGCTGATTCTCAAGATCTTGCACACTAATGAGATCCTATTGAGCCCACACTACTAAACTGTCTGAGCCAAGGACTACATGCTTTCTGGTAAGTTTTGATTACAATACCGGGTGGAGTGAATATATTTTATATGACATGATTTTTTGTTAACTAGTAAATGGGCACTGCGTTCATCCACCTCTGGCCTGCTCGCCTCCCTACCACTGAGGAAGTACAGTTCCCGCTCAGCCCAGTCAAAACTGTTCGCTGCTCTGGCCTCCTAATGGTGGAACAAACTCCCTCACGACGCCAGGACAGCGGAGTCAATCACCACCTTCCGGAGACACCTGAAACCCCACCTCTTCAAGGAATACCTAGGATAGGATAAAGCAATCCTTCTCATCCCCCCCCCCCCTTAAATGATTTAGATGCACTATTGTAAAGTGGCTGTTCCACTGATGTCAGAAGGTGAATTCACCAATTTGTAAGTCGCTCTGGATAAGAGCGTCTGCTAAATGACTTAAATGTAAATGTAAATGAAATGGTAGCCTACAACAAAGTGTGTTTAAATAATTTCTAACTTGTTAACAATTTCTGCTAGTTAGTTTTTGCTACCATGTGGGTTTTAGCTTGCTTGAGCCTGCTAACTGAGTGTTAATTCACCTGTTTCTGTACATGTTTCATTTTAAAACATTTATTTTACCAAGGAGTTGATTAATCTAATTTCTTAACTATTTATTTGTGCATGGAATTGTATTAGTTTTTTTTTTTTTACAAAATGTTTTGTAATTGTGCCACAGGCACTATCTGATGTGTGGAGACATTTCACTGCAGCTAATGTAGAAGGAAAAGCTGTGTACATTTGCAAATACTGTGCCAAATCATATGTGAAGAATGCAACACAGATTCAGAATAATTTGGCCAAGTGCGTAAAGTTCCCTCAGCGCGCACAACAAGCAACCTCTGACAAAATTCCATCTACTTCTATTCGAGGTGAATCAGACGCCTTATCAATAACAACAGCTCATGGTCCTCCTGGAATCAGAAGTTTTTTCGACACAATGGAGGAACGTAGTCAGTGAAATGCTGATGAATGTCTTGCTCAAGCTGTGTATTCAACTGGTTCACCTCTGATGCTCACAGGCAATGTGTATTGGAAGAGATTTCTGAATGTTCTTCACCCAACATACACCCCTCCAACCAGACATGCTTTATCTACTCATTTGCTGGATGCAGAGTTCAACAGAGTGCTAGTGAAGGTCAAGCAAATCACAGAAAAAGCAGACTGTATTTCAATCATCTCTGATGGGTGGTCAATTGTTCGTGGGCAAGGAATAATTAACTCCATCTCCACCCCTCAACCAGTATTCTACAAGAGCACAGACACCAGGGACAACAGACACACCGGTCTCTACATTGCAGATGAGCTGAAGGCAGTGACTTTCAATGACTTTGGACCACAGAAGGTATTTATGTGCACTGGTGACGGACAATGTTGTGAATATGAAGACTTCTGGTTTAAAGTGGAGGAGTTCTACCCTCACATCACACCCGTTGTCTGTGCTGCTCATGCATTGGCATTGAAACCAATGGATTCACTCTATAAGAGAGCCAAGGAAATGGTTAGGTATGTGAAGGGTCAACAAGTTATTGCAGCAGTCTACCTCACCAAGCAAAGTGAGAAGAATAAGATCACCACATTGAAGCTGCCCAGCAACTCCCATTGGGTGGTGTTGTCATAATGTTTGACAGTCTCCTGGAGGGATAGGAGTCCCCAAGAAATGGCCATATCACAATCTGCCGATATGGACAGCCCCATCAAGAGGATCCTCCTGGATGATGCATTTTGGGAGAGAGTGGTACGCAGCCTGAAACTCCTGAACCTATAGCAGTAGTCATTGCACAGACTGAGGGAGACAATTCCATCCTGTCTGATGTTCAGACTCTGGTTGCAGATGTAAGAGAATAAATCTGTACTGCCCTGCCCACTTCACTGTTGCTCCAATCAGAGGAAACTGCAGTTCTGAAATACATCAAAAAGCGTGAAGACTTCTGCCTAAAGCCCATACATGCCGCAGCATGTTGGACCCCAAGTATGTTGGCAAGAGCATCCTGTCTCGTGCAGAGATCAACAAGTCCTATAGTGTCATCACTACCATGTCTCACCACCTTGGCCTGGATAAGGGCAAGGTTCTTGGCAGTCTGGCTAAGTACACTTCCAAGCATGGGCTTTGGGATGGAGATGCAATATGGCAGTCGTGCCAACATATCTCATCAGCCACTTGGTGGAAGAAACTTTGTGCATCTGAGGCTCTTTCCCCTGTTGCCTCCATCAACCTCCAAATCCCACCATTATCAGCCACCTCAGAGCACAACTGGTCCTTGTTTGGGAACACCCACACCAAAGCGTGCAACAGGCTGACCAATACAAGGTTGAAATATTGGTTGCCATCTGGGCAAATTTGAGGGTTTTTGAGCCTGACAACAAGCCATCCTCAACAAGGTTTGAAAGTGATAGTGACAATGAGGCCTCAGAGTCTGATGTTCAAGAGGTGGACATTGAGGAGGTACAGGGAGAAGACATGGAAGCCTGAGAGGAAGACAACCAAAGCTTTAGTTTCTAGACTATCATTTTATCGTCCTTAACGTAGGAGATACTGCTAGCTAGCTAGCCAACAGCTAGCCTACGTCTACCGAATAGAACTTCAACAACCCGGTCAACATTCCGCTTCGCTCCACAGGTAGTATCACATTTTCATTTCACTTCATTACAGTACAACGGTTTGATTTGTTTGATCGTAGCTAGCTAGCTACATAGCCGTCTTTGTATCTAAGACAATTGTGTAGTCTAGAGCGATTTTCTAGGTTAGCTAGCCAGCTATTGTCGTTCTTTTAACGTAACGTAACGTAATCAACACTGCTAGCTAGCCAGCTAGCCCCCGAATAGCAGCACTGTAGAAACTATTACACTCGACGGAACGACTTGATTAGTGTAGTGTCAACAACGCAGCCACTGCCAGCTAGCCTACAAAGTCAACAACGCAGCCACTGCCAGCTAGCCTACTCCAGCAGTACTGTATCATTTCAATCATTTTAGTCAATAAGATTCTTGCTACGTAAGCTTAACTTTCTGAACATTCGAGACGTGTAGTCCACTTGTCATTCCAATCTCCTTTGCATTAGCATAGCCTCTTCTGTAGCCTGTCAACTATGTGTCTATCTATCCCTGTTCTCTCCTCTCTGCACAGACCATACAAACGCTCCACACCGCGTGGCCGCGGCCACCCTAATCTGGTGGTCCCAGCGCGCACGACCCACGTGGAGTTCCAGGTCTCCGGTAGCCTCTGGAACTGCCGATCTGCGGCCAACAAGGCAGAGTTCATCTCAGCCTATGCCTCCCTCCAGTCCCTCGACTTCTTGGCACTGACGGAAACATGGATCACCACAGATAACACTGCTACTCCTACTGCTCTCTCTTCGTCCGCCCACGTGTTCTCGCACACCCCGAGAGCTTCTGGTCAGCGGGGTGGTGGCACTGGGATCCTCATCTCTCCCAAGTGGTCATTCTCTCTTTCTCCCCTTACCCATCTGTCTATCGCCTCCTTTGAATTCCATGCTGTCACAGTTACCAGCCCTTTCAAGCTTAACATCCTTATCATTTATCGCCCTCCAGGTTCCCTCGGAGAGTTCATCAATGAGCTTGATGCCTTGATAAGCTCCTTTCCTGAGGACGGCTCACCTCTCACAGTCCTGGGCGACTTTAACCTCCCCACGTCTACCTTTGACTCATTCCTCTCTGCCTCCTTCTTTCCACTCCTCTCCTCTTTTGACCTCACCCTCTCACCTTCCCCCTACTCACAAGGCAGGCAATACGCTCGACCTCATCTTTACTAGATGCTGTTCTTCCACTAACCTCATTGCAACTCCCCTCCAAGTCTCCGACCACTACCTTGTATCCTTTTCCCTCTCGCTCTCATCCAACACTTCCCACACTGCCCCTACTCGGATGGTATCGCGCCGTCCCAACCTTCGCTCTCTCTCCCCCTCTACTCTCTCCTCTTCCATCCTATCATCTCTTCCCTCTGCTCAAACCTTCTCCAACCTATCTCCTGATTCTGCCTCCTCAACCCTCCTCTCTTCCCTTTCTGCATCCTTTGACTCTCTATGTCCCCTATCCTCCAGGCCGGCTCGGTCCTCCCCTCCCGCTCCGTGGCTCGACGACTCATTGCGAGCTCCAGAACAGGGCTCTGGGCAGCCGAGCGGAAATGGAGGAAAACTCGCCTCCCTGCGGACCTGGCATCCTTTCACTCCCTCCTCTCTACATTTTCCTCCTCTGTCTCTGCTGCTAAAGCCACTTTCTACCACTCTAAATTCCAAGCATCTGCCTCTAACCCTAGGAAGCTCTTTGCCACCTTCTCCTCCCTCCTGAATCCTCCTCCCCCTCCCCCCTCCTCCCTCTCTGCAGATGACTTCGTCAACCATTTTGAAAAGAAGGTCGACGACATCCGATCCTCGTTTGCTAAGTCAAACGACACCGCTGGTTCTGCTCACACTGCCCTACCCTGTGCTCTGACCTCTTTCTCCCCTCTCTCTCCAGATGAAATCTCGCTTCTTGTGACGGCCGGCCGCCCAACAACCTGCCCGCTTGACCCTATCCCCTCCTCTCTTCTCCAGACCATTTCCGGAGACCTTCTCCCTTACCTCACCTCGCTCATCAACTCATCCCTGACCGCTGGCTACGTCCCTTCCGTCTTCAAGAGAGCGAGAGTTGCACCCCTTCTGAAAAAACCTACACTCGATCCCTCCGATGTCAACAACTACAGACCAGTATCCCTTCTTTTTTTTCTCTCCAAAACTCTTGAACGTGCCGTCCTTGGCCAGCTCTCCCGCTATCTCTCTCAGAATGACCTTCTTGATCCAAATCAGTCAGGTTTCAAGACTAGTCATTCAACTGAGACTGCTCTTCTCTGCATCACGGAGGCGCTCCGCACTGCTAAAGCTAACTCTCTCTCCTCTGCTCTCATCCTTCTAGACCTATCGGCTGCCTTCGATACTGTGAACCATCAGATCCTCCTCTCCACCCTCTCCGAGTTGGGCATCTCCGGCGCGGCCCACGCTTGGATTGCGTCCTACCTAACAGGTCGCTCCTACCAGGTGGCGTGGCGAGAATCTGTCTCCTCGCCACGCGCTCTCACCACTGGTGTCCCCCAGGGCTCTGTTCTAGGCCCTCTCCTATTCTCGCTATACACCAAGTCACTTGGCTCTGTCATAACCTCACATGGTCTCTCCTATCATTGCTATGCAGACGACACACAATTAATCTTCTCCTTTCCCCCTTCTGATGACCAGGTGGCGAATCGCATCTCTGCATGTCTGGCAGACATATCAGTGTGGATGACGGATCACCACCTCAAGCTGAACCTCGGCAAGACGGAGCTGCTCTTCCTCCCGGGGAAGGACTGCCCGTTCCATGATCTCGCCATCACGGTTGACAACTCCATTGTGTCCTCCCAGAGCGCTAAGAACCTTGGCGTGATCCTGGACAACACCCTGTCGTTCTCAACTAACATCAAGGCGGTGGCCCGTTCCTGTAGTTTCATGCTCTACAACATCCGCAGAGTACGACCCTGCCTCACACAGGAAGCGGCGCAGGTCCTAATCCAGGCACTTGTCATCTCCCGTCTGGATTACTGCAACTCGCTGTTGGCTGGGCTCCCTGCCTGTGCCATTAAACCCCTACAACTCATCCAGAACGCCGCAGCCCGTCTGGTGTTCAACCTTCCCAAGTTCTCTCACGTCACCCCGCTCCTCCGCTCTCTCCACTGGCTTCCAGTTGAAGCTCGCATCCGCTACAAGACCATGGTGCTTGCCTACGGAGCTGTGAGGGGAACGGCACCGCAGTACCTCCAGGCTCTGATCAGGCCCTACACCCAAACAAGGGCACTGCGTTCATCCACCTCTGGCCTGCTCGCCTCCCTACCACTGAGGAAGTACAGTTCCCGCTCAGCCCAGTCAAAACTGTTCGCTGCTCATGCCCCCCAATGGTGGAACAAACTCCCTCACGACGCCAGGACAGCGGAGTCAATCACCACCTTCCGGAGACACCTGAAACCCCACCTCTTTAAGGAATACCTAGGATAGGATAAAGTAATCCTTCTCACCCCCCCCCTTAAATTATTTAGATGCACTATTGTAAAGTGGCTGTTCCACTGGATGTCATAAGGTGAATTCACCAATTTGTAAGTCGCTCTGGATAAGTGCGTCTGCCAAATGACTTAAATGTAAATGTAAATTTTACAGATGTATGTTGAAATCTTTTGGGGAGATGCGATGGATCATTCAGTATTCCCTTTTGTTGTTCAGTGAAATCAACTCATTTAATTAAAGTTCAATTTGTAACTAAATACACTGCTCAAAAAAATAAAGGGGACACTTAAACAACACAATGTAACTCCAAGTCAATCACACTTCTGTGAAATCAAACTGTCCACTTAGGAAGCAACACTGATTGACAATACATTTCACATGCTGTTGTGCAAATGGAATAGACAACAGGTGGAAATTATAGGCAATTAGCAAGACACCCTTAAATAAGGAGTGGTTCTGCAGGTGGTGACCACAGACCACTTCTCAGTTCCTATGCTTCCTGGCTGAAGTGGCTCAGGTAGTGCAGCTCATCCAGGATGGCACATCAATGTGAGCTGTGGCAAGAAGGTTTGCTGTGTCTGTCAGCGTAGTGTCCAGAGCATGGAGGCGCTACCAGGAGACAGGCCAGTATTTCAGGAGACGTGGAGGAGGCCGTAGGAGGGCAACAACCCAGCAGCAGGACCGCTACCTCCGCCTTTGTGCAAGGAGGAGCAGGAGGAGCACTGCCAGAGCCCTGCAAAAGTACCTCCAACAGGCCACAAATGTGCATGTGTCTGCTCAAACGGTCAGAAACAGACTCCATGAGGGTGGTATGAGGGCCCGACGTCCACAGGTGGGGGTTGTGCTTACAGCCCAACACCGTGCAGGACGTTTGGCATTTGCCAGAGAACACCAAGATTGGCATATTCACCACTGGTGCCCTGTGCTCTTCACAGATGAAAGCAGATTCACACTGAGCATGTGACAGACGTGACAGAGTCTGGAGACGCCGTGGAGAACATTCTGCTGCCTGTAACATCCTCCAGCATGGCGGTGGTTTGGCGGTGGGTCAGTCATGCTGTGGGGTGGCATTTCTTTGGGGGCCGCACAGCCCTCCATGTACTCGCCAGAGATAGCCTGACTGCCATTAGGTACCGAGATGAGATCCTCAGACCCCTTGCACCATATGCTGGTGCGGTTGGCCTTGGGTTCCTCCTAATGCAAGACAATGCTAGACCTCATGTGGCTGGAGTGTGTCAGCAGTTCCTGCAAGAGGAAGGCATTGATGCTATGGACTGGCCCGCCCGTTCCCCAGACCTGAATTCAATAGAGCACATCTGGGACATCATGTCTCGCTCCACGCCACGTTGCACCACAGACTGTCCAGGAGTTGGTGGATGCTTTAATACAGGTCTGGGAGGAGATCCCTCAGGAGACCATCCTCCACCTCATCAGGAGCATGCCCAGGCGATGTAGGGAGGTCATACAGGCACGTGGAGGCCACACACACTACTGAGCCTCATTTTGACTTGTTTTAAGGACATTACATCAAAGTTGGATCAGCCTGTATTGTGGTTTTCCAATTTAATTTTGAGTGTGACTCCAAATCCAGACCTCCATGGGTTGATAAATTTGATTTCCATTGATAATTTTTGTGTGATTTTGTTTTCAGCACATTCAACTATGTAAAGAAAAACGTATTTAATAAGAATATTTCATACATTCAGATCTAGGAATCTATTTTAGTGTTCCCTTTATTTTTTTGAGCAGTGTAGTTTTTTAAATATTTTTATTGGAAGGATTTAATAATTTGCAATTGTCTACTTATGATAAGGCTGTATGTTTCTGTCTCCATAAATAAATAAATATAGCCAATGCAAAAAACACCTCTATTTATATGGTATTAATATTTGCATATATTTCCGTTAATTCCTATATATTCCCATATATTCCCGTTAATTCCCACGGAAAGTTTCCACCCCTGAACATTCCCCAAAATGTGCAACCCTAGTAGTAGCTAGGTCTTTGTTCTATGATTTTCGATTGAATCAAGCCCCTGTTTACATGAGACTGTTATTATAAAGATAGCTGGTGCTTAAGCCACAGACTTCCCACCATGAGCAGATTGTGGCTGCACCACATAACGCTTTACATTACCACCCCTCCCCCCTCTAATATTTCTCAACATATTGAACATGACTGCCTTCTAGCTATAGAGAAGAAAGAGAAGGAGAAAAGCAATATGATGAAAGTATTTTTAAAAACTTCCATCTTTTGTAGTGTTGATGAGATGTGACAGTGGTTCCACTCCCTCTACCCTCCCTTAATCCTCGCCATGGATCTGGCACTTTTACAATTAAGATCCCTTCTTCTGCTTCTTGTCCACCCCTCCTCCTTATCTCATTTAACATTTACATTTGAGTCATAAGACAGACGCTCTTATCCAGAGCGACTTATCTCCTTTTCTTTTCCTTTCCCCACTGGGGAACAAAGCCTCCGCGTTTGTATTTGATGGTTTTGTACAAAGAGATCTTATCTGAGTTGATCAACCAGAAACCGTTAATAGGATAACGTATATAATTTAGTCAGCTCACATCCATGACTATTCACTTGTACATATCCATTTGACTTGTTTGGAGATTAAGTATTGCAATTATTTGATTGCCACCTGTAGAAATCAGTGATTCAGACAGCTTTTTGGGCACATTCTTACAATTCTGTGACTAATCTTTATATCTGCACAGCTGGCACATTTGGTTGTGTATTCTACATCACTATAAAGATATTAAGATATTGGGTATACAAAAATTATATTTCATACAGGTATGGTAATGCGAAATTTATCTAAGACCCTTAGTTTTTATTTATTTTTTATTTTACTTTTATTACACTAGGCAAGTCATTTAAGAATAAATTCTTATTTACAACCCTAACCAGGACGGCTGGGCCAATTGTACGCCGCACCTATGGGACTCCCGATCACAGCTGGTTGTGATACAGCCCGGGATCGAACCAGGTTCTGTAATGACGCCTTTAGCACTGGGATGCAGTGCCTTAGACCGCTGCACCACTCGTGAGCCCAATTGGTGGCCATATTGGAAAAAGGCTTATGTTACAGTTGAAGTCAGAAGTTTGCTTACATACACCTTAGCCAAATACATTTAAACTCAGTTTTTCACAATTCCTAACAATCCTAGTAAAAATCCCCTGTCTTAGGTCAGTAAAGGATCACCATTTTATTTTCACTTTCTCAGTGGGTCAGAAGTTTACAAACACTCAATTAGTATTTGGTAGCATTGCCTTTAAATTGTTTAACTTGGGTCAAACATTTCGGGTAGCCTTCCACAAGCTTCCCACAATAAGTTGGGTGAATTTTCGCCCATTCCTCCTGACAGAGCTACTGTAACTGAGTCCGGTTTGTAGGCCTCCTTGCGTGCACAGGCTTTTTCAGTTCTGCCCACACATTTTCTATGGGATTGAGGTCAGGGCTTTGTGATGGCCACTCCCAATACCTTGACTTTGTTGTCCTTAAGCCATTTTGCCACAACTTTGGTAGTATGCTTGGGGTCATTGTCCATTTGGAAGACCCATTTGCGACCAAGCTTTAACTTCCTGACTGATGTCTTGAGATATTGCTTCAATATATCCACAGAATTTTTCTCCCTCATGATGCCATCTAGTTTGTAAAGTGCACCAGTCCTTCCTGCAGCAAAGCACTCCCACAACATGATGCTGCCACCCCCGTGCTTCACGGTTGGGATGGTGTTTTTCAGCTTGCAAGCCTCCCCCTTTTTTCTCCAATTATAACAATGGTCATTATTGCCAAACGGTTCTATTTTTGTTTCATCAGACGAGGACATTTCTCCAAAAAGTATGATCTTTGTCCCCATGTGCAGTTGCAAATCCGTAGGCTGGCTTTTTTATGGTGGTTTTGGAGCAGTGGCTTCTTCCTTGCTGAGCGGTCTTTCAGGTTGTCAATATAGGACTCGTTTTACTGTGGATATAGATACTTTTGTACCTGTTTCCTCCAGCTTCTTCACAAGGTCCTTTGCTGTTGTTCTGGGATTGATATGCACTTTTCGCACCAAAGTACATTAATCTCCAGGAGACCGACCGCGTCTCCTTCCTGAGCGGTATGATGGCTGCATGGTCCCATGGTGTTTATGCTTACATTTACATTTACATTTAAGTCATTTAGCAGACGCTCTTATCCAGAGCGACTTACAAATTGGTGAATTCACCTTCTGACATCCAGTGGAACAGCCACTTTACAATAGTGCATCTAAATCATTAAGGGGGGTGGTGAGAAGGATTACTTATCCTATCCTAGGTATTCCTTGAAGAGGTGGGGTTTCAGGTGTCTCCGGAAGGTGGTGATTGACTCCGCTGTCCTGGCGTCGTGAGGGAGTTTGTTCCACCATTGGGGGCCAGAGCAGCGAACAGTTTTGACTGGGCTGAGCGGGAACTGTACTTCCTCAATGGTAGGGAGGCGAGCAGGCCAGAGGTGGATGAACGCAGTGCCCTTGCTTGGGTGTAGGGCCTGATCAGAGCCTGGAGGTACTGCGGTGCCGTTCCCCTCACAGCTCCGTAGGCAAGCACCATGGTCTTGTAGCGGATGCGAGCTTCAACTGGAAGCCAGTGGAGAGAGCGGAGGAGCGGGGTGACGTGAGAGAACTTGGGAAGGTTGAACACCAGACGGGCTGCGGCGTTCTGGATGAGTTGTAGGGGTTTAATGGCACAGGCAGGGAGCCCAGCCAACAGCGAGTTGCAGTAATCCAGACGGGAGATGACAAGTGCCTGGATTAGGACCTGCGCCGCTTCCTGTGTGAGGCAGGGTCGTACTCTGCGGATGTTGTAGAGCATGAACCTACAGGAACGGGCCACCGCCATGATGTTGGTTGAGAACGACAGGGTGTTGTCCAGGATCACGCCAAGGTTCTTAGCGCTCTGGGAGGAGGACACAATGGAGTTGTCAACCGTGATGGCGAGATCATGGAACGGGCAGTCCTTCCCCGGGAGGAAGAGCAGCTCCGTCTTGCCGAGGTTCAGCTTGAGGTGGTGATCCGTCATCCACACTGATATGTCTGCCAGACATGCAGAGATGCGATTCGCCACCTGGTCATCAGAAGGGGGAAAGGAGAAGATTAATTGTGTGTCGTCTGCATAGCAATGATAGGAGAGACCATGTGAGGTTATGACAGAGCCAAGTGACTTGGTGTATAGCGAGAATAGGAGAGGGCCTAGAACAGAGCCCTGGGGGACACCAGTGGTGAGAGCGCGTGGCGAGGAGACAGATTCTCGCCACGCCACCTGGTAGGAGCGACCTGTCAGGTAGGACGCAATCCAAGCGTGGGCCGCACCGGAGATGCCCAACTCGGAGAGGGTGGAGAGGAGGATCTGATGGTTCACAGTATCGAAGGCAGCCGATAGGTCTAGAAGGATGAGAGCAGAGGAGAGAGAGTTAGCTTTAGCAGTGCGGAGCACCTCCGTGATGCAGAGAAGAGCAGTTTCAGTTGAATGACTAGTCTTGAAACCTGACTGATTTGGATCAAGAAGGTCATTCTGAGAGAGATAGCGGGAGAGCTGGCCAAGGACGGCACGTTCAAGAGTTTTGGAGAGAAAAGAAAGAAGGGATACTGGTCTGTAGTTGTTGACATCGGAGGGATCGAGTGTAGGTTTTTTCAGAAGGGGTGCAACTCTCGCTCTCTTGAAGATGGAAGGGACGTAGCCAGCGGTCAGGGATGAGTTGATGAGCGAGGTGAGGTAAGGGAGAAGGTCCCCGGAAATGGTCTGGAGAAGAGAGGAGGGGATAGGGTCGAGCGGGCAGGTTGTTGGGCGGCCGGCCGTCACAAGAAGCGAGATTTCATCTGGAGAGAGAGGGGAGAAAGAGGTCAGAGCACAGGGTAGGGCAGTGTGAGCAGAACCAGCGGTGTCGTTTGACTTAGCAAACGAGGATCGGATGTCGTCGACCTTCTTTTCAAAATGGTTGACGAAGTCATCTGCAGAGAGGAGGAGGGGGGAGGGGGAGGAGGATTCAGGAGGGAGGAGAAGGTGGCAAAGAGCTTCCTAGGGTTAGAGGCAGATGCTTGGAATTTAGAGTGGTAGAAAGTGGCTTTAGCAGCAGAGACAGAGGAGGAAAATGTAGAGAGGAGGGAGTGAAAGGATGCCAGGTCCGCAGGAGGCGAGTTTTCCTCCATTTCCGCTCGGCTGCCCGGAGCTCTGTTCTGTGAGCTCGCAATGAGTCATCGAGCCACGGAGCGGGAGGGGAGGACCGAGCCGGCCTGGAGGATAGGGGACATAGAGAGTCAAAGGATGCAGAAAGGGAAGAGAGGAGGGTTGAGGAGGCAGAATCAGGAGAAAGGTTGGAGAAGGTATGAGCAGAGGGAAGAGATGATAGGATGGAAGAGGAAAGAGTAGCGGGGGAGAGAGAGCGAAGGTTGGGACGGCGCGATACCATCCGAGTAGGGGCAGTGTGGGAAGTGTTGGATGAGAGCGAGAGGGAAAAGGATACAAGGTAGTGGTCGGAGACTTGGAGGGGAGTTGCAGTGAGGTTAGTGGAAGAACAGCATCTAGTAAAGATGAGGTCGAGCGTATTGCCTGCCTTGTGAGTAGGGGGGAAGGTGAGAGGGTGAGGTCAAAAGAGGAGAGGAGTGGAAAGAAGGAGGCAGAGAGGAATGAGTCAAAGGTAGACGTGGGGAGGTTAAAGTCGCCCAGGACTGTGAGAGGTGAGCCGTCCTCAGGAAAGGAGCTTATCAAGGCATCAAGCTCATTGATGAACTCTCCGAGGGAACCTGGAGGGCGATAAATGATAAGGATGTTAAGCTTGAAAGGGCTGGTAACTGTGACAGCATGGAATTCAAAGGAGGCGATAGATAGATGGGTAAGGGGAGAGAGAGAGAATGACCACTTGGGAGAGATGAGGATCCCGGTGCCACCACCCCGCTGACCAGAAGCTCTCGGGGTGTGCGAGAACACGTGGGCGGACGAAGAGAGAGCAGTAGGAGTAGCAGTGTTATCTGTGGTGATCCATGTTTCCGTCAGTGCCAGGAAGTCGAGGGACTGGAGGGAGGCATAGGCTGAGATGAACTCTGCCTTGTTGGCCGCAGATCGGCAGTTCCAGAGGCTACCGGAGACCAGGAACTCCACGTGGGTCATGCGCGCTGGGACCACCAGATTAGGGTGGCCGCGGCCACGCGGTGTGGAGCGTTTGTATGGTCTGTGCAGAGAGGAGAGAACAGGGATAGATAGACACATAGTTAACAGGCTACAGAAGAGGCTACGCTAATGCAAAGGAGATTGGAATGACAAGTGGACTACACGTCTCGAATGTTCAGAAAGTTAAGCTTACGTAGCAAGAATCTTATTGACTAAAATGATTGAAATGATACAGTACTGCTGGAGTAGGCTAGCTGGTAGTGGCTGCGATGTTGACACTACACTAATCAAGTCGTTCCGTCGAGTGTAATAGTATGCTTGCGTACTATTGTTTGTACAGATGAACGTGGTACCTTCAGGCGTTTGGAAATTACTTCCAAGGATGAACCAGACTTGTGGAGGTCTACAATTTTTTTTCTGAGGTCTTGGCTGATTTCTTTTGATTTTCCCATGATGCCAAGCAAAGAGGCACTGAGTTTGAAGTTAGGCCTTGAAATACATCCACAGGTACACCTCCAATTGACTCAAATTGTCAATTAGCCTATCAGAAGCTTCCAAAGCCATGACATAATTTTCTGTAATTTTCCAAACTGTTTAAAGGTACAGTCAACTTAGTGTATGTAAACTTCTGACCCACTGGAATTGTGATACAGTAAATGTTAAGTGAAATAATCTGTCTGTAAATATTTGTTGGGAGAATTATGTGTGTCATGCACAAAGTAGATGTCCTAACCGACTTGCCAAACTATAGTTTGTTAACAAGAAATTTGTGGAGTGGTTGAAAACAAGTTTTAATGACTCCAACCTAAGTGTATGTAAACTTCTGACTTCAACTGTACGTGAATCATGTGATGGTCCTGTATCTATAAATCTTTTTAAAATCCTGTTCTAGCTGTGTGTGTGAAATGTGGTACAATCCAAAAACGTAACTGCCATTCTAATGTTAATAGTATCATATGGCCTATTTAAAATAAAAATAAAATAGTTTTAGCTGGTGCTTTCAAAGTTTGTTATATTATATAGAAATGGAACATTTATTTCTTGACCTTTCAGAGCCACTTGTCAAACAGATTAACGTATCGGGGTTTCCTTTTTTAAGCGATTTATACAGGTAATTATTTATGTACGCTACAGGTCAAAGGTCAAAGTTCTGTTGACTTCAACATTCCAGCAATGTCGAATGGCTAGCTATGAATGTAAGCTTGCCATTGATATATTAGAGGGTATACAGTGCATTTGGAAAGTATTCAAACATTTCTCAAAATCTTTGCAAATGTATTCAGAAATACCTTATTTAGACCCTTTGCTATGAGACTTGAAATTGTGCTTAGGTGCATCCTATTTCCATTGATCATCCTTGAGATGTACCTACAACTTGATTGTTCTAGTAAACTCAATTGATTTGGAAAGGCACAAACCTGTCTCAATAAGGTCCCACAGTTGACAGTGCATGTCAGAGCAAAAACCAAGCCATGAGATTGAAGGAATTGTCCGTAGAGCTCCGAGACAGGATTGTGGCGAGGCACAGATCTGGGGAAGGGTACCAAAAAATGTCTGCAGTATTGAAGGTCCCCGAGAACAGTGGCCTCCTCCATTCTTAAATGGAAGAAGTTTGGAACCGCCAAACGGAGCAATTTGGCCACCCGGCCAAACGGAGCAATTGGGAGAGAAGGGCCTTGACCAAGAACCCAATGGTCATTCTGACAGAGCTCCAAGTTCCTCTGTGGAGATGGGAGAACCTTCCAGAAGGACAACCATCTCTACAGCACTCCACCAATCAGACCCATATGATAAAGTGGCCAGACAGAAGCCACTGCTCAGTAAAAGGCACATGACAGCCTGCTTGGAGTTTGCCAAAAGGCACCTGAAAGACTCTCAGATCATGAGAAACAAGATTCTCTGGTCTGTTGAAACTAATATTTAACTATTTGGCCTGAATAACATGTAAAAATATATATTAGAAACTGATTTGTTAATTATATTTTTAGGACATGGAAAACTTGTAAAATTACCCTTTTTTTGTGTTGGTATTTGTGGTACAATGCATAATGTCTAATCAAATAATAATAATTATGAAATAGATAAGTACAGATCCTAATCTCAGTGATTCAAGAGCACATTTCTTGAAAAATGACACTTGAGAATGCTTGGGTCAAATGTCAGTGTCGCTAGAATGACCCATGTGTATTAGAGCGAGGTTTAAGTGCCCTGTTCAAAGACCATTCCATTAAGCAATAACCGAAGAGAGGGAGTGCTACACGGTAAGACAGGGTACAATATTGGAGTGAGAGAAATATAGAGCTACTCAATCAAGAGACAGACCAATGCTATATATATATATACTGTCAGGACCCGGCTACGAACCTGGGTCTCCGGAGTGAGAAACAGTCACTTAACCAACTGAGCCACGAATAGTCAGCAGAACCCAGAAGATGAGGCAGACACAGCAGTACTTAAGACGGTGTATTTAATAAAGTAAAAAGGAGAAGTCCTTCAATACAAAAATGGCAAATCCAAAAGGTGGTAGGAATAGCACAAAAAAGCCTCAAGAGATACTCAAAAACAAAAACAGAATTCCACAAGAGCATCCACCGGAATCGCCAAGAATTCACAGAACACTAGGGCTGGGTGCTAACATACAAACACAGAGCACAGAACTGAGGGAAACTAAGGGTTTAAATACAATCAGGGGTTACGAGGCACAGGTGCAAATAATAATGGGGAACAAGGGAAAAAACATAAGGTCAAAAAGCACAATGGGGGCATCTAGTGACCAAAACCCGGAACAACCCTGGCCAAATCCTGACAGAATCCCCCCCTAGGAACGGCTCCTGACGTTCCTACCAGCTCTCTCAGGGTGGAGGGCCCTGAACTAACTAATGAGGTCAGGGTCCAGGATGTCTTTGGCAGGAACCCAGGAGCGCTCCTCGGGACCGTAGCCTTCCCAGTCCACCAGATACTGCCAGGACCGCTGCACCCGGCGGGAATCCAGTATCCGATGGACGGTATAAGCCGGCTGGCCTCCAATGACACGAGGCGGAGGGGGAGGTCTGTCTGCCGGGACAAGGGGAGAAAAAACAACAGGTTTTAACAATGAAATGTGAAATGTGGGATTAATCTTAAGGGATCTGGGTAAGTGTAGGCGATAAGAAACTGGGTTAACTCTCCTGGCAACCTTGAAGGGACCGATGTATTTTTGGGACAGCTTGCGAGACTCCACCCGTAGAGGTAAGTCTCTTGTGGAGAGCCAGACTCTGGCCAGGGCGCAGGGTAGGCCCGGGACGGCGACGTCTGTTAGCTTGTTGTTGGTACCTCTGTGAGGAACGCATAAGATTAAGACGGGTCTTCCTCCACATAAGCCGACAGCGTCTGACGAACTTCAAGGCTGAAGGCACTCTGACTTCTGCCTCCTGGTCCGGGAACAATGGAGGAGCATAGCCAAACTGACACTCGTGCGGGGACATACCAGTGGAAGAGGAGCGCAAGGTGTTGTGCGCGTATTTGGCCCAAACAATAAAGGATGACCATGTGGACGGGTTGTCACGAGTCATACATCGGAGGGTGGTTTCCAGCTCTTGATTCATCCTCTCTGTTTGGCCGTTGGACTCCGGATGGTACCCTGAAGATAGACTGGCAGAAGCCCCCATGAGTTGGCAGAAGGCCTTCCAAAACCTTGAGGCGAACTGGGGACCTCTGTCAGAAACCATATCTTGAGGAATGCCGAAGACTCGGAACACATGATTAATTACCAACTCAGCCGTTTCCTTGGCAGAAGGTAACTTAGTCAGAGGGACGAACCTGGCCGCCTTTGAAAACCTGTCGATTATGACTAGGATAGTAGTATTGCCATGGGATGGAGGAAGTCCAGTAATAAAGTAAAATGAGATATGGGACCAGGGTCTGTGGGGAACAGGTAAAGGGTGAAGGAGTCCTTGAGGGCGGAGGTGAGAAGATTGGCCCTGGCAGCACACGGGACAGGCATTGACGAAAGTGGCAACGTCTTCTCTTATGGTAGGCCACCAGAACTTACGCTGGATGAACTCCAAGGTGCGACCTACGCCCGGATGACAGGTGAGGCGAGAGTGCCCCCACAGAAGGACCTGAGTCCTCACTGCCTTGGGGACAAACAACCGATTGGCAGGACCTCCTTTCGGGTCCGGTTCGCTAGCTTGAGCACGTCTCACGGTATCCTCAACTTGCCACGAGATCGGAGCCACAATCTTAGCAGCAGGAAGGACAGGCATGTCCGTGTCATCTCGAATGGCAGGAGCGTAGACTCGGGACAGGGCATCCGGTTTGAGATTCTTCGACCCGGGCCGATAGGTGAGGATAAACTGGAATCGATTGAAGAAAAGAGACCATCTAGCTTGTCTAGAGTTCAACCGCTTCGCCTGCTGGATATACTCCAGATTTGTGGTCCGTAAGCACTTGAAACGGGTGAGAAGCCCCCTCGAGCCAGTGTCTCCATTCCTTCAATGCCATCTTAACCGCTAGGAGTTCACGATCCCCACATCGTAGTTCCTCTCAGTCGGGGTAAGCCGGTGTGAGAAGAAAGCGCACGGATGAAGCTTCTTGTCTTCACCCCTCTGAGACAGGACAGCTCCAACACCAACCTCTGATGCGTCTACCTCCACCACAAATGGTTCATCCGTAGTCGGTAGTATCAGGATGGGAGCAGAGAGAACGCGCTGCTTGAGTCCTTGGAAGGCCGTCTCAGCTTCTCTTCCCCACAAAAACCTTGCATTGCCACCCTTGGTTAAAGCTGAGAGAGGGGCTGCCACCAAGCTGAAGTTCTTGATGAACTTGCGGTAAAAGTTTGTGAAGCCCAGGAAACGCTGAACTTCCTTAACGGATTTGGGGGTGGGCCAATCCGCTACCGCCCCTACCTTCCTGGGGTCCATTTGGACTCGACCGGGTTCCACTACAAATCCCAGGAATTGTACTCGGGATGAATGGAATTCACATTTTTCCGGCTTAACGTACAGATGGCTGTCCAGGAGGCGTTTGAGTACTTGTCTGACATGCTTAGTGTGTTCTTGAAGGGAGCTCGAAAAGATGAGGATGTCATCCAAGTAAACGAACACAAATATGTTAAGCATATCCCTAAGCACATCGTTTATGAGCGCTTGGAACACCGCTGGGGCGTTGGTCAGGCCGAAGGGCATCACCAAGTATTCATAGTGACCAGTAGGCGTGTTGAAAGCGGTCTTCCACTCGTCACCAGGTCTGATCCGCACAAGATGGTATGCGTTCCGCAGGTCAAGCTTAGTGAAAACAACTGCTTCCTGGAGCAGCTCGAAGGCTGTGGCCATAAGGGGTAGCGGGTAACGGTTACGGACGGTTATGGCATTGAGTCCCCGGTAGTCGATGCAAGGACGTAATCCACCGTCTTTCTTGGCCACAAAGAAAAACCCTGCTCCCGCCGGGGAGGTGGATGGACGCATGAGGCCTGCTTCCAGAGCGTCCTTGATGTAGGTATCCATAGCAGCTCGTTCGGGTGGAGATAGGGAAAAGATCCGACCCCTGGGGGCAAGTGCCCGGAAACAGGTCGATGGGGCAATCGTAAGGTCTATGGGGTGGTAGCATGGTGGCCCTCTGTTTGCTAAACACCAGTTTGAGGTCATGGTAACACTCGGGAACTCGGGTCAGGTCGATGGATTCTAAAGACTCGGGAGTAGAACTCGGGGAATTCTGGAAAATACAAGTAGCTTGGCACGTAGGACCCCACTGCTTGATAGTGCCCACAGACCAGTCGATGTGAGGGTTATGGCTGTGAAGCCAGGGGTATCCAAGGGTATCCGAGAGGGAACTCGGAACAGGAGATCAAATGAAAGTTCATCAATTCCTGGTGTTGTGAAACTGAAAGTCGCAAGGAGGTAGTGACATGAGTGACAAGTCCAGATCCCAAAGGGCTTCCATCCAATGTAGTGACCCTCATGGGTTCACTTAGAGGTTCAGAGGGAACGCCATTCTCCTTCGCCCAGACACCATCCATGAAGTTACCTGCGGCTCCAGAGTCTACCAAGGCTTGAAGGTGAAGCTTGTGGTTGTCCCAGGAGAGGGTGACTGGAATGAGCAGACGGGAGTTGGACGGATGGGAGGAGGTTATGTTTCCCGTTACAGTTCCCCCGGTCTGTACGGGACAGAGCGTTTCCCTGGAGCCCGGGACACGTGGAACGGAAATGGCCCGGTTTGCCGCAATATAGACAGCGTCGCTCCCTCATCCGGCGGTCTCTCTCAGCCTGGGAGATGCGTCCAATCTGCATGGGTTCCGATGGAGCCAGCGAGGATAAAGGTGGGGACTCGGAGCTGGGACTGATAGGGGCTAGAGGTCTACGGTTGAGTTCTCTCTCTCTCAGACGCTGGTCAATGCGTGAGGCCAACTTGATCAGGGACTCGAGATTGTCCGGTGGTTCCCGAGTGGCCAGTTCATCTTGGATAGTGTCGGAAAGGCCTTTCAGAAAGCACACCGTGAGCGCCTCGTTGTTCCAGCCACTTGCTGCTGCCACCGTGCGGAACTGGATGGCATAGTCCGTCACGCTGCGCCAACCTTGGTGGAGAGTCAGGAGCTGTTTGGCTGAGTCAGAACCACTGCTTGGGCCTTGAAACACTCGTTTGAATTCCTCAGCAAAGGCAGAGTAGCTGGCACAGCAGGAACTATGGGCATCCCACACAGCAGTAGCCCAAGCCAGGGCTTTTTCCGACAGCAGGGTGATGATATAAGCGATCTTAGACCGGTCGGTGGGAAACGACGAGGGTTGTAGCTCAAAGGAGAGAGAACATTGGGTGAGAAACCCTTTACAAGCACTTGGATCACCTGAGAACCGTTGGGGAGGTGGAAGACGAGGTTCAGCCAGGGGGTTAACTGCCATGGGTACGTGAATCTGAGGTACTGGGACGGGAACTGTTGCCGGGGTAAGACGATCAGATATTTGCTTAATGGAAGTCAGCATCTCCGACAGAAGATGTGAATGTCTAGCCATTAAGGCCTCTTGCTGAACCAGGGCGGCTTCGTGGCGTTGGACAGTCTCCTGGTGGTGGGACAGCATGGCAAAAAGGTCCTGGGAACTGGCTGCCTCTGGGTTAATTTTTGGCTCTGTGTTTCTGTCAGGACCCGGTTACGAACCTGGGTCTCCGGAGTGAGAAACAGTCACTTAACCAACTGAGCCACGAATAGTCAGCAGAACCCAGAAGATGAGGCAGACACAGCAGTACTTAAGACGGTGTATTTAATAAAGTAAAAAGGAGAAGTCCTTCAATACAAAAATGGCAAATCCAAAAGGTGGTAGGAATAGCACAAAAAAGCCTCAAGAGATACTCAAAAACAAAAACAGAATTCCACAAGAGCATCCACCGGAATCGACAAGAATACACAGAACACTAGGGCTGGGTGCTAACATACAAACACAGAGCACAGAACTGAGGGAAACTAAGGGTTTAAATACAATCAGGGGAAACGAGGCACAGGTGCAAATAATAATGGGGAACAAGGGAAAAAACATAAGGTCAAAAAGCACAATGGGGGCATCTAGTGACCAAAACCCGGAACAACCCTGGCCAAATCCTGACATATACAGTGCCTTGCGAAAGTATTCGGCCCCCTTGAACTTTGCGACCTTTTGCAACATTTCAGGCTTCAAACATAAAGATATAAAAATGTATTTTTTTTGTGAAGAATCACCAACAAGTGGGACACAATCATGAAGTGGAACGACATTTATTGGATATTTCAAACTTTTTTAACAAATCAAAAACTGAAAAATTGGGCGTGCAAAACTATTGACTCTGTATGCAGGCTAACCAGTTTACACACACAACACAAGCAGGACACGCACTTAACATAGATTAAAGGGGCAATCTGGAATATTTACTGCTGCTCAATGGTCATTTCAGTTGAAGATACAAACCCATTGATTCTTGAAGAATATAACTTATAACAGCCTCATGAGCTTAGTTCAACTGTTTTACCTTATCATAACCCAAAATATAAGCACATTTTACTATTTTTTTGTCATTTGAATTTGTTTCAAAACTATAGTTTTGAAATATTTGTAATATCATATTGATCTCATGGGCTAATCAGTCCATCTATTGAATGTAAACCAAGTGGAGGGACTGCCGTTGGGCTGCAACACAAACTCAGAATTGTGGCTTTTTGCAGATAAGCATTATATATCCAGAATTAGCCATGGGCTAGCCACTCACAAAAGCTCAAAGGAAAGGTTTCCTAGACAAATGGTCTGTTTCTAGAACATTCTCATACACACACAATCTGCACTGTGTCACCAGCTTTTAGTCACACCTTCTGGTAGCTGAGTTATACTGAACAAAAATATAATTATAAACTGGGTGGTTCAAGCCCTGAATTATTATTTTATTTACCTTTTATTTAACTAGGCAAGTTGGTTAAGAACAAATTCTTATTTTCAATGATGGCTGAGGAACAGTGGGTTAACTGCCTGTTCAGGGGCAGAATGACAGATTTGTACCTTGTCAGCTTGGGGATTTGAACTTGCAACCTATCTGTTTCTAGTCCTACGCTCTAGCCACTAGGCTACCCTCCCTCCCCCCCCCTCAGTGTTGATTGGCTGAAAGCCGTGGTATATATATATGGCCAGGACGCAGTTGTAAATGAGAAGTTGTTCTCAACTGGCCAAACTGGTTAAATAAAGGTGAGAAAAAAATATATATATATTTTTTCTCACCTTTATTTAACCAGGTAGGCCAATTGAGAACAACTTCTCATTTCCAACTGTGTCCTGGCCACGGCAAAGCAGTGCTACTCAAACAACACAGAGTTACACATGGAATAAACAAGCGTACAGTCAATAACACAATATTTTAAAAAAAAAGTCTATATACAGTGTGTGCAAATGGCGTGAGGAGGTAAGGCAATAAATAGGCCATAGTAACGAAGTATTTACAATATAGAAAATTAACACGGGAGTGATAGATAAGCAGATGATGATGTGCAAGTAGAAGTAATGGTGTGCAGAAAAGTAAATAAAAACAATATGGGGATGAGGTAGGTAGATTTGTTGGGCTATTTACGGATGGGCTATGTACAGCTGCAGCGATCGGTTAGCTGCTCAGATAGCTGATGTTTTAAAGTCAATGATGGAAATGTATAAGTCTCCAGCTTCAGCAATTTTTGCAATTCGTTCCAGTCATTGGCAGCAGAGAACTGGAAGGAAATGCGGCCAAAGGACGTGTTGGCTTTGGGGATGGCCAGAGAAATATACCTGCTGGAGCACGTGCTACGGGTGGGTGTTGTTATCGTGACCAGTGAGCTGAGATATGGAGCCAGTGGGTCTGGCGAGGGCCATCCGACTAGAGCATACAGGTTGCAGTGGTGGGTGTTATAAGGGGCTTTGGTATCAAAACGGATGGCACTGTGATAGACTGCATCCAGTTTGCTGAGTAGAGTATTGGAAGCTATTGTGTAAATGACATCGCCGAAGTCAAATCAAAATCAAATCAAATTTATTTGTCACATAGACATGGTTAGCAGATGTTAATGCGAGTGTACCGAAATGCTTGTGCTTCCAGTTCCGACAATACAGTAATAACCAACAAGTAATCTAACTAACAATTCCAAAACGAATTTCTTATACACAGTGTAAGGGGATAAAGAATATGTACATAAAGATATGAATGAGTGATGGTGCAGAGCAGCATAGGCAAGATACAGTAGATGGTATCGAGTACAGTATATACATATGAGATGAGTATGTAAACAAAGTGGCATAGTTAAAGTGGCTAGTGATACATGTATTACATAAGGATGCAGTAGATGCTATAGAGTACAGTATATACGTATACATATGAGATGAATAATGTAGGGTATGTAAACATTATATTAGGTAGCATTGTTTAAAGTGGCTAGTGATATATTTTACATCCTTTCCCACCAATTCCCATTATTGAAATGGCTGGAGTTGAGTCAGTGTGTTGGCAGCAGCCACTCAATGTTAGTGGTTGCTGTTTAACAGTCTGATGGTTGAGGATAGTCTGTTTTACAAGGGTATGTTTGGCGGCATGAGTGAAGGAGGCTTTGTTGAAAATAGGAAGCTGATTCTAGATTTTGGATTGGTAATGTTTAATATGAGTCTGGAAGGAGAGTTTACAGTCAAGCCAGACACCTAGAATATGTGGACAACTACAAATACCTAAGTTAGAACCATCCAGAGTAGTGATGCTAGTCGGGCGGGCGGGTGTGGGCAGCGAATGGTTGAAGAACAGGCATTTGGTTTTACTAGCTTTTAAGTGCAGTTGGAGACCACTGAAGGAGTGTTGTATATCAGACCGTATACCATGGGAAAGACAAAACATTTATTTTTATTGGTCTAATTACATTTGGTAATCAGTGTATAATAGCAATAAGGCACCTCGGGAACAGTCTTAAGCCTGGGAACAGCCTTTAGTGCGTAAGAACAGCCCTTAGCCGTGGTATATTGGCCATATACCACACCCCCTCGGGCCTTATTGCTTAAACACAAAATGCATAAATTTCAATGATTTTACTGAGTTACAGTTCATATAAGGAAATCAGTCAATTGAAATAAATTCATTAGGCCCTAATCTATGGATGTCATGACTGGGCAGGGGTGCAGCCATGGGTGGCCTGGGCGGGCATAGGCCCACCCACTGGGGAGCCAGGCCCAGCCAGTCGAGATGATTTTTTTCCCCACAAAAGGGCTTTTTTAGAGACAGAAATACTCCTCAGTTTCATCAGCTGTCTGTGTGGCTGGTCTCAGAGGATCACACAGGTAAAGAAGCCGGATGTGGAGGTCCTGGGCTGGAGTGGTTACACATGGTATGTGGTTCTGAGGCAGGATGGACGTACCGCCAAATTCTCTAAAACAACGTTGGAGGCGGCTTATGGTAGAGACATTAACATTAAATTCTCTTTCAACAGCTCTGGGGGACATTCCTACAGTCAACATTCCAATTGCACGTTCCCTCAACTTGAGACCTCTGTGGCATTGTGTTGTGTGACACAACTGCACATTTTAGTCACCTTTTTTATATATATACCACACCTGTCAGGTGGATAGATTATCATGGCAAGTGAGAAATGTTCACTAACAGGGATGTAAACAAATTTGTGCACAAAATGTGAGAGAAATAAGCTTTTTGTGAATATGTAAAAATTCTGGGATCTTTTATTTCAGCTCATGAAACTTGGGCCCAATTAGAGGGGACAACAACAACAAAATTGTCATGAATTATGTATTGCTCTCCAAACATTTAAATGCCATAATACTTTCAGATGAATGATTTCAGTAAAATCGATCAACAGCTATTAATATACCTTTTAGATATAACAGCTATTATAAATTCATAAAGATTACCAGTGGTCTCATAATGCATTTATGTCTTACTATGTATATTTTATGTATCTGTTCGTCACTGCTAATCTTCAACATGGTTCAAACCTTTTCTAATTTCTCTGTTTGTCTCCTTTTCTCAGCACATCACGTGTTAGACTCTAGAACTGGGGGTGGGCTTGCCCCACAGATGTTCCACACAACCATCTCCAGGGAACGGGTCACTGCTGCCATCCATCGATGGCCGTCGTTTGACGGGGACAATTGCGAATGCTGAGCAGGCTAGTGAGGTTGGGGCCCGCCCTCAGTCTCCACTCTTTGGCTACTGGATGGAATTGAGGTGAATGGAGCCCATTTCCAACGTTGAGGACCCCAACTCATCAGAAGGAGATGTGAAACGGTCAGTCCATGTTCCTCTCAGTTCCCTGGTGTGTACGAGGGGGATTTCTGTGTGTGGGTTTGTAACAACAACGTCCGTAACATTTCAGATACACAATACAGCACTTAGTTCATCCCAAAGGATTTTTTTAACACTGCCTCTGAGGATTGCATAATGGTGTGTCATATGTAGAGAGGAAGAGAGAGAAGTTATATAATGCAATTTAATGTATAAATCTGGAGATCCAGATTTATACATCCAGTTACACACATAGGCTTGGAGGCTCACACACACTCCATAGATCTACAGTAAACACAATGTAAAAATGAGGGGAGGAATGTAGAGGGAGTTGTAGAGAAGCACTGCCTCCTGCCCAACACGTGCCCTCACATTCGTAGCGCCTTCCTTCTCATTAAATGTGCAGATGCTGAATTTTTTCCAGCAAATTGGAGTCACATTTTTAAATGAGCACAGAAATACAAACATTAGTTTTAAAATCTGTGTGTGTCGAATGTACTGTATTTTATATGTTAATGAAAGGATGTATGGATTATATGCCTATACTACAGAGGATGTGGTGGAGGTGTATGGTGTGTGAGTGTTTGTGTTTATGTGTGCATGCGGTCGTGTGTGTGTGTGTGTCCACTGTGCAGGGATTAACATAACAGAGTGTAGGATTAGGAGTAAGGGGTGGTCAGATGGACTGGCAGGAAAGCGGAGGACAACTCTGGACACATCCATATGTGACGCCAGCAGGGGATTGTTTCTGGTGTGTCGCTATTTATGTTTCGATGTGTGTTTGTCGCTCTGCGGGTGTGTGCATCTGTGTGCATGTGTGTATGTCACTGTGTGTGTGTGTGCGCGCGGAGTATGTCTGTGCACATGCACGTGTCCTTGTGTGAGCTGCCTCATGCATCCCGTTTATGAATACAAATATATTCTGTGGCCTTGCTTATCCAATCTGAAGATCAACAGCGGAACCAAAGAGTCCTCAAGCTGTTTCAAATTCAAACCTTTATTATTCATTGACTTCAGGTACAAGTGGATATTGATATTAATTTAATGCATTGATCAATATACTCTTTCAGTATCACTTTAGATCAGGGCTCTCCAACTATGTTCCTGAAGAGCTACCCTCCTGTATGTTTTCGCTCCAACCTCAGTTGTAAATGACCTGATTAAGTTTAAAAACCCGCTAATTATTATAAACTTATGCACTAGATTAGGGTTGGAATGAAAATATGCATGACGGTAGCTCTCCAGGAACAGGGTTGAAGAACCCTGCTTTAGATAATTGTTAAGAATATTCAATAAAACATTATCTAGATAAGTGAAGAAAAAATAATTACATTTCTCAGTACTCTACTTGCCTTCCTTGACTGATATTATGTGTCCTGTAAAATGGGGTCAGTGTTTAACTTGATGGACATGACGCGTGTACATATACAGCATGTCCCCAGAGATGTCTGTCGATAAGATTTAACAACATTTCTCTGTATTTATGTTGTTCCCCAACCTGTATTTCTGTTCCCCAACCTGATCTGAGCATTTCGAATTATTCTGTACTTAAATCTGACATACTCCAATTAGTATAATATGTTAATAAGTTTCATGTGGTATGTATTAATTTGTGGATGTCCATCACCCATTTCGTATGATATGTTACAAATTACAATTCGTATTGTACTGTACATAATGTTACGAATTTGCAAAACGTACAATATGTTACAAATTTGAAAAACACGTTATATGTTGCGAATTCTAGCTTGGTGGCTAACTTTAGCTAGGCTAGGGGTTAGGGTTGTGTTTCGGCTAACCCTTAGGTTAAAGGGTTAAGGTTTGGGGGAGGGTTAGCTAACATGCTACTTAGTTTCAAAGTAGCTAAGACAGCATCTTAAGTTGTCTGATGAGATCCAAACTTGCAACCTTTGGGTTGCTAGACGTTTGCGTTAAATGCCAGACCAACCACCCTACTTTAGTTTTGGCCTTCAGTAACCATCTGTCTTATGTCACAATGCCAAGTGTAACATATCATACCAAATGGGGTACACGGATTTACTTACAGAAAAATATGAAATGCTCTGAGACCAGGTTGTGTTCCCATCAGACTCAAACACTATGTCCTGTCCTGCAACAACAAGCCTGTTTATTATTCACAAGCTTATTCCTGCATGGGTGACATCCTAGCACTGTGTGTGCGCGTGCATGTGTGCGCAGTTATTGACTAATGTTTGGCCTAATGGGCTGGTCAGTGACTGAGAGAATATTGTAATGGTTTACGCATGTTAGTTTACTAGGTTAACATAGTTTACTTTATCACAAAGCACAGTACTTCTAATCACGGCCAGATAGTGACATCAGCTACTAGTCATATCAGTGATGCCAGCGAATGACATCACAGCCTTGATTACTGAAAGCTATGCAGTCCAAAAACCCAGCCAAGTTAATAGGCAGATACACACACCTGACTTCTGAGTGAACAGGAGAACATAAGACCTCCTGAGGTAAAGAGGATCTGTGAAAAGAAACCAGCCAGCAGGCCATTAATCCAATCTCAATGTAATGAAAGGTTCAGTAAAAAAAAAAATCTGTTTGGCCAGTCAGTCGGTGGTCAAGACTTGTCAAACATCAACTTCTTCAGACTAGGGTCCTTTTTTTCTGAATTTCCGCCTGACTGACGTGCCCAAAGTAAACTGCCTATTACTCAGGCCCAGAAGCCAGGGTATGCATATAATTGGTACCATTGGATAGAAAACACTTTGAAGTTTGTCAATGTTAAAATAATGTATGAGACTATAACACAATTGATATGGTAGGAGAAAATCCAAAGAATAACCAACCTGAAATTGTGTTTTTGAGATCCCATGCTCTTACAATTCCAGCTCCCAGATTGCATTTCCTATGGCTTCCACGAGATATCAACCAGCCTTTGTTCAAGGTTTCAGGCTTGTTTCTTCCCAAACGAGGAAGAATTGAGTTTTAGTACAGGGAGTCAGTTGGAAATCAGTCTGTGCGAGCGTGACGAGCACCTGCTAATTTTGCTTTCCTATCGAACATACTTCTTTCCATATTAAATATGATAGTTTAATTACATTTTAGGGTACCTGAGGGTTAAATGGAAATGTATTTTGACTTGTTTTAACAAAGTTTAGCGGTAGCTTTTTGGATTCCATTCTCTGCATGTTGAACAATTGGATTACTCAAATCGATGGCGCCAACTAAACTGACTTTTTGGGATATAAAAAAGGGTTTTATCTAACAAAATGACCATGCATGTTGTAACCTTCGGATTGCAGGTTTGCAACCTGGTAACCTGGTAACCTTTGGATTGCAAATCAGAGGTAGATTTTCAAAAAATAAGAGAATATTTAATCACTCTTTGTGATTTTATGAAGCCTGTGCTGGTTGAAAAATATTTTGATGTGGGGTGCAGTCCTCAAACATCGCATGGCATGCTTTCGCTGTAAAGTCTATTGTAAATCGGACAATGCAGTTAGATTAACAAGAATTTAAGCTTTTAACCGATATAAGATACTTGTATGTACCTAATGTTTAATATCCATAATTTTTATGATTATTTATTTGAATTGCGTGCCCTCCAATTTCACCAGAAGTTGTGAAAAGGTGTCCCGATACAAAGGTATCTAAGCAACTTTAATACCTTTAACATGATATCCTGTTACCTGATGTGGTTTATATATACACAACATGACCAAAAGTATGTGAACACCTGCTCTCTGAACATCTCACTCCAAAATCATGGGCATTAACATGGAGTTGGTCCCCCATTTGCTGCTATAACACTCTACTGGGAAGGCTTTCCACTAGATGTTGGAACATTGCTGCAGAGAGTTGCTTCCATTGAACCACAAGAGCATTAGTGAGGTCGGGCACTGATGTTGGGCGATTAGGCCTGGTTCGCAGTCGACGTTCCAATTCATCCCAAAGATATTCAATGGGGTTGAGGTCAGGGCTTTGTGCAGGCCAGTCAAGTTTTTCCACACCGATCTCGACAAACCATTTCTGTATGGACCTCTCTTTGTGCACGGGGGCATTGTCTTGCTGAAACAGGAAAGGGCCTTCCCCAAACTGTTGCCACAAAGTTGGAATCACAGAATCGTCTAGAATGTCAATGAATGCTGTAGCATTAAGATTTCCCTTCACTGGAACTAAGGAACCTAGCCCGAACCATGAAAAACAGCCCCTGACCATTATTCGTCCTCCACCAAACTTTACAGTTGGCACTATATGCATTTTGGCAGGTAGGGTTTTCCTGGCCAAACCCAGATTCATCCAGATGGTGAAGCGTGATTCATCACTCCAGAGAACGTGTTTCCAATGGTAGCGAGCTTTACACCACTCCAACTGAAGCTTGTCAATACGCATGATGATCTTAGGCTTCATGAAACACATTTCATGAAGCTCCTGACAAACAGTTATTGTGCTGACGATTTTTACGTGCTTCACCACTCTGTGACCTTGTGTGGCTCACCACTTCGTGGCTGAGCCGTTGTTGCTCCTAGACGTTTCCACTTCACAATAACGGCACTAACAGGGCTGTGCCAAGTTGAAATTCACTGAGCTCTTCAGTAAGGCCATTCTACTACCAATGTTTGTCTATGTAGCAATGGGTGTAGCTGAAATAACAAAATCCACTAATTTGAACGGGTGTCCACATACTTTTGTATGTACAGTCCGTTCGAAAAGTATTCAGACGCTTTAACATTTTCCACATTTTGTTACGCTACAGCCTTATTATAAAATGTATTAAATACAAAATGTTGCTCATCAATCTACACACAATACCCCATAATGGCAATGTGAAAACAGGTTTTTAGACATGTTTGCAAATGATTAAAAATAAAAAACAGATACCTTATTAATAAGGTATTCAGACCCTTTGTTGTGAGACTCTAAAATTGAGCTTTGGTGCATCCTGTTTCCAGTGATCACCCTTGATGTTTCTACTACAATGGTCACTCTGACAGAGCTTCAGAGTTCCTCTGTGTAGATTGGAGAATCTTCCAAAAGGACAACCATCTCTGCAGCACTCCACCAATCAGGCCTTTATGGTAGGGTGGCCAGACGGAAGCCACTCCTCAGTAAAATCCACATGACAGCCCACTTGAAGTTTGCTAAAAGGCATCTAAATGATTCTTATACAATGAGTAACAAGATTATCTGGTCTGATGAAACCAAGCTCTTTGGGCTGATTGCCTAGTGTCATGTCTGGAGGATACCTGGCACCATCCTAACGGTGAAGCATGGTGGTGACAGCATCATGCTATGGGGATGTTTTTCAATAGCAGGGACTGGGAGACTAGTCAGGATCAAGGGAAAGATGAACCGTGCAAAGTACAGAGATATCCTTGATGAAAACCTGCTCCAGAGTGCTCAGGACCTCAGACCGGGGCAAAGGTTCACCTTCCAAAAGGACAACTACCCTAAGCACACAGCCAAAACAATTCAGTAGTGGCTTCGGGACAAGTCAATGTTGACTTGTCCCGAAGAGTAGCCTAGCCAGAGCCCGGACCCAATCTCTCTTCTCTGGAGAGATCTGAAAATAGCTGTGCAGCAACACTCCATATCCAACTGCAAAGAGCTTGAGAGGATCTGCAGACAAGAATGGGAGAAACTTCCCAAATACAGGCATGACAAGCTTGTAGCGTCATACCCAAGAATACTCAAAGGTTTTAATCGCTGCCAAAGGTGCTTCAACAAAGTACAGAGTAAAGAGTCTGAATACTTATGTAAATAAGATATTTCAGTTTTTTAATAAATCGGCATCATTTCTTAAAAACAGTTTTTGCTCTGTCAATGTGGGCATTGTGTGGATTGATGGAATAAAAACAATATAATCCATTTTAGAATATGGCTGTAATGTAACAAAATGTTGTAAAAGTCAAGGTGTCTGAATACTTTACGAATACACTGTATAGTGTGTACTGTATATACAGTGCCTAAAAGTATTCCGCCTCCAACGTCAACTAGCTCTATGCAAAGGAGACGTGTCGCGCTGCATGAAGCAAATGGTCACACCAGATACTGACTGGTTTATTTCAATTGACTGATTTCCTTATGAACTGTAATTCAGTAAAATCTTAAATTGTCACATTACATTTATATTTTTGTTCAGTGTATATATAAAAAACTGCTTGTGTTTCAGTTTGTGTTTTCTCTATATTCAACACTGGCAGTGAATTTCAAAACACTGAGAACTAAGAGCAATTGATAAAACACCTATTTATATTATTGATCAATCAAACATATTTACCTATTTTTATTTTCCTTTGTAACACCTTTCAAAGACTATCATTGGAATACTTACCAGGTGTTACATAAAAATGTCACAACATGGTAGCTGTGGGTCCCATTGTATTTTACAATCTCCATGATTACATAAGCAAAGCCTCTGTGATTTGGGATTAAAGATCAAGTAATTCTGAGGGGGAGGACTGAGTGATTTTGAGAAGGGAGGGATGGAACAGAGAGAGACAGAGGTTTCTTCTAAAGCTCTATCACATGAGGTGATAGTTATCACAAGGGATGCATGATATATATGAGCATATCGGAATCGGACGATATTAGCTAAAATGCTAACATCGGCATTGGCCCGATGTCTAGTTTAACACCGATGTGCAAAATCGATGTCAAAGCTGACGTGCATACCTAATATAACGTAGGTAGATGAGGTAGATGATGTAATGACGCCACATAAAATATAGGATTTCCTACTGAGGAAAGCCGTATTGCATGCTCAAGAATGTGCTGGTTCTCATACCGCTGCTGGCATTTCAATGGCATTTGAGAACATGTTTGAAACTTGGAAACATGAACACTCCTAGCACTCCTAGCACTATTCAAACAACTGACTCGAGAAATAAGCTCTAACTGTGTCTGCAGCAGACGTGATAACCTGTCATGGCATTGAAACGCCTGCTCAACAAAAATGCCAACACAGGCTGTCAAGTTAACTTATAAGAGTACTCTACTAGAGGTTGTGAACTAGCGATTCGGTAGCGTTCTCTCTGAGCCTCTACTGTGTCGCCCCCATGCTCGATGCTAGGTACAAGGACCGCTACTTTGATGCAGACAAACAGGGTTTACGTGAAATGTTAGACAGCTGGACAAGATGGAAACGGACACAGTGCGCACCGAGGAAAAGAGGCCACGGACAGACAGAGTTGAAACTTCAGTGCTTGACATGAATGATGAAATGTTGGTGTCCTCATTACCTGTAAAACATAATCAAAACCTATTTCTTTCACTTACATGCTGTGCAGTTTCATTGTTTAGTTACAACACATCTATACCCAAATAGATGTGTTGTAACTAAACAATGAAACTGCACAGCAAGTAAGTGAAAGAAATAGGTTTTGATTATGTTTTACTGGTAATGGGGACATGTGTAAATGCCAGCAAAAAAAAAAAATGTGTGTGTTTTAAACTATTTCATTGTACTAGAATGCTTAAAAGGCCGCTAAAATGTTAAATATCGTTTATGGGTATCGGCCAAACGTTTCATAAAGGTGCATCCCTAGTTATCACCAATTGGCTGTCATCAGGGTGAAGGGGTCAACAGAGGTTGGGAGAGTGAAAGCAACATACTCCTTTCCAGAAAAGGAGAGGGAAAGCGAGTGGGAGGGAGTGTGAGAGAGAGAGTAGTGAGAGCTGAAGCACCCAGCCAACATCACAGAATCCTAGATACTGTACCGAGAGGATTGCTCTGGAAGGATATACTATTCAGATCTCTCAGGGGGATATACAGACTGCAGCCATGCATATTCTGCAACCCTACTGCATCAACAGGTGTGTGTGTGTGTGTGTGTGTGTGTGTGTGTGTGTGTGTGTGTGTGTGTGTGTGTGTGTGTGTGTGTGTGTGTGTGTGTGTGTGTGTGTGTGTGTGTGTGTGTGTGTGTGTGTGTGTGCGTGTGAGCATATGACAGCCAATGCCAAGTTTCACATTTGAAAAGGAGGGTAAACCATTTTGGGAATAACATATCTCTGGTGGAGAAGGGGAGAGAGGGAACCGGGAGAGATTGAATGGAGAAATGGGTAGAGAAGGGACCGGTAGAGAGAGGACGGAGAGGGGTACAGAGGAGGAGAGAAGACGGAGAATCACTGAACTCACATTGAAGGCAATGTGCTAAGCCAATCATAACTCTCACTTCAACTGTAACTTGATGTTACCAGTCATTTAAATGAAGCACAATTTAGGGATACTTGATGGAGGTTGATCTGTAAAACTGTCATACATGGATGAATGATGGTGCCAAGGGAACTAGTTTCCTTGTGACGCCTGTACATGTGTGTGTAGGTGAGTGTGTGTGCACGAGCATGGTTAAGTGAATGTCCTTGCACCTCCCCCTCCACATAACCACAGAACCCTTGAGGCTGAGTGAATGAAAGAGACAAAAACTAATGGTGTTGTTAGGGAGTGACTGTGTATTATATTGACCATGTCGGAGAGGTTATGCATAGAGAAAGACACCTGTCCAGGACAGAGAAAGAACTCTGTCCTTATGAAACTAGCCTGATCTGCCATAGCTTCCCTTCAGACAAGTGACGTGAAAGGAAGCATGAGTGCAGTGGTCAGCCTGCTTGACCAGGCTAAAGAAAACAGTTCCTCCTAAGGGGAGCAGCAGCACACGTAAATGACTTTGATGGTAAAATAAAACTGAAATACCCAAATAGATGTGTTGTAACATTGGGTATCAACTGATGTTAATGTGTGTGGTGTGTGTTAGGAAACTTCAATTGTTTTTTCAATTTACATTTGTTTTATGAATTTTGTGATTCATAATAATGATATTTCTCTTTCTAGCTCCCCCCTCTGTTTCTAATGTCTCTCACTCACTCACTCACTCACTCACTCACTCACTCACTCACTCACTCACTCGTGTCTTTTCAGGCAGTAGTCCAGATCTATGCCTGGTGTATGTTTTGTTAGGTCACTAAGATGGTCATGTCATGTGGATTACGTATAGGAACCAGGTTACTGTGAGCCTAGTAACTGAATGACATTGGGGGATTTTCAGAAGAATATGTTGTTTGGGGGATGGGAGGTAGTTTGTCCTGTCAATTAAATGGTAATCAGCTTGTGAAGAGAGATGTATGGCTGCCCTGCTTTGTAGTTGTCTTGTTTTGATTGTGTTTTGGGGTGTGGTAGGATTTATGGTTACAGGGCGGTTGGTGATTGGTTGGTGGGTGGTGGCTTGTATTTTGGAATGTTATTTTTTAAGGTGCTTGTATGTTTGAATTAAAAAGTTAAAATCCCCCCCCCCCCAGCTGGCCCAATGGACCAAAAAGGAAGAGAAAGAACAGCACATGTTCATTGAAGAGCATGTCTGGTAAGTTCATATACAAGCCATTGGCCACTATTCCTCAGTTACTGACAAGTCAATGCTCATTTACACATTTTTGCATCATTTAGCTATTCCAAGCCCTTACTCTCTAGCCACTCAGCCACATGCTTTGGATACATTTCTATAAAATATTTTTATGAGGGGCATGTTTTAAACACACAGCATTCCTAGCTGGTCAGTGAAATCATTTTAAAAATATGTATTTTCTCTACTTAAACCATATGGTGTATTACAGTATGTGGAGAATCTGCCAAATAATTGCTTTCAGTGTTTTAGACTCAGACGCGGGCATGCGTTTCAAGAGATGAATTGGAGAGAGAAACCAGTTATTTTACGTAGATTGTTCGAAAAGAAGGGATTCCAAGTTAGAAATTGTTTCAGCTAGCTGTGTGATCTTAGCACCGCCACGCAGTAAATGTGTTTCTCTACTCTGAAGACTTTAGGATTTCCCCTGGAGTGCTATTAGGTCAGGGTGTGTGGGTATGTGTGTGTGTGTATATATGTGTGTGCCCACACAAGACACACACAGACCTAATCAAACACAGGCAAACACACTTCTCCTGTACATGTGCTTTTGTTGCTCCCGTGCTAACACTTCTCTCTTCTCCTTCCCTTCTTCCTCTCCTCCTCTGCTCCCTCCCTCTCCTCTTCCTCATGTTCTTCCTCTTCTTCCTTTCTCTTCCACTTTGTCTTTCCTCTGCTTTTGCTGCCTCTCTCCTCCTCCTGTACTCCCTCTTCTTCCTCCTCTACTCCCTCTTTCCTCTTTCTTTCTCGACTTCCTCTCTCCTCCTCCTCTCCATCTCTCCCTCAGCACTGAGCCTCTCTGTCCCAGGATACATCCCCAGCTACTTGGAGAAGGATGAGCCATGTGTGGTATGTGGAGACAAGGCCACCGGCTACCATTACCGCTGCATCACATGCGAGGGCTGCAAGGTGAGAGACCATGGCCCATGACTGGCCTGTATAGGACTTCAAGGACTGGTTGGGTAACATTTTATATGACCTAGGCATTCCACGGTAACTACTAGGGAATAACCTGATTTTACTTTGTATATGCATTAAAGGAGGAAGTGTTATTTCTCAAACTGTGTATATTAATAATTTAATTTAACTGTCAACAATTATCGCAAAATGTGACATTAGTGACATTTAAAAAATATATACAGTTGCATCCAGATACCGTATATTGTCACCCTTGCACTTTTCTTAAAGAATTCTTCGATAAATAAGTTGAAATTGAAAAATAAACTTTGGTCTCCACACCTTATGGGATTTTCAACATTGCAGAACCAATTGTATTTTTCTAAACTTAGCCCCGAAGCTAATGAACTACCAATGTGGTTGATATAACGTCATTATGTTGATATCGTACTTTGAAATAACTAAGTTGATGCAAGCAATGTCCACAGGGTTTCTTCAGGCGAACTATCCAGAAGAACCTTCACCCGGCTTACTCCTGTAAGTACGATGGCTGCTGCATCATCGACAAGATCACAAGGAACCAGTGCCAACTGTGTCGCTTCAGGAAGTGCATCGCAGTTGGCATGGCTATGGACCGTGAGTGTCACAGTCCATGAGTGTCAACCATATATTTCACAATATATCACACCTACCTTCTCACTGCTTTACATTTCCATTACTTCTACATTTAATACTGAAATACAGTAGGTTCACAAAACAACTCTGTGTCCTTAGTGGTGCTGGACGACTCTAAGCGGGTAGCCAAGCGTCGTTTGATTGAGGAGAACCGGGAGAAGAGGAAGATGGACGAGATTGTGAAGACTCTACAGACACGTCCGGAGCCCGACAGCTCGGAGTGGGAGCTGATCCGCCATGTGACAGAGGCCCACCACTACACCAACGCGCAGGGCTCCCACTGGAAACAGAAACGCAAGTTCCTGGTGAGATGCTAGGCTAATGCTATGCTAATCTAAAGTTGGCTAAGCTCTAGGCTAGGCTAAATAAGATAGTCTCGCTTAGCCCTGGCCTAAGTTAAGCTAATCAACAACAGGTAGATTTGTGGGTGTATTGGTTTACTCAGTAAATTAAAAATCTTCATAAAATAATGGTCCATTCACCAATTCGTGAATGGATGTTTGACTCACTGACTGAATTGCACAAGTCACATCTCCTTACTCATTGTTTTATGTCAGATAGTTGTTTTATGTCATCTGCAATGATTGGTTGAGGACTGCTTGTCACATAGGAACGCCACCTCCTGTGGGGAGACATTGCTCTGTACTAACAGTAGGAATGTCATTCAGAAAAGCTATTACTGAATCTGCCCTGTTGCCTTAGCAACCAATTCTACGTAGCCCCCTCTGAGAGGAAAGTACTTCCCCCATACACACGTGTCTCCATAGCGATGGTTGCCTTGGCGCTGAGGTCCAAACAGTTGTTGCATGGCAACCAGGCCAAGGAGACATAGCATGCAGAGGCTATGTTAAAATGGTTTTATTGTTCAAAGTAAAGTCGACGTGGATCTGCTCCGAATGAATTGATCCAGTGCATATCTGAGGTGTTGATAACAACAGCCTCGAAAACAAGCATAACAGAAGGAGCACTGGTACAATCTCACTCAGTACATCACCTCACTCACTCAGTACATCACCTCACTCACTCACTCAGTACATCACCTCACTCACTCACTCACTCAGTACATCACCTCACTCACTCACTCACTCACTCAGTACATCACCTCACTCACTCACTCACTCACTCAGTACATCACCTCACTCACTCACTCACTCAGTACATCACCTCACTCACTCACTCACTCAGTACATCACCTCACTCACTCACTCACTCAGTACATCACCTCACTCACTCACTCACTCACTCACTCACTCACTCACTCACTCACTCACTCACTCAGTACATCACCTCACTCACTCAGTACATCGTTTCACTCACTCAGTACATCAACTCACGCACACACATGCGCACACACACAAAACAGGCTGCACTGTGAAACCACACATGCAGAGTTCATCCGTTCACCTACTCTGCATCTCACAAAGACACGGCGGTTGGAACCAAAAATCTCAAATTTGGGCTCATCAGACCAAAGGACAGATTTCCATTGGTCTAATGTCCATTGCTCGTGTTTCTTGGCCCAAGCAAGTTTCTTCTTATTATGTGTGTCCTTTAGTAGTGGTTTATTTGCAGAAATGCGACCATGAAGGCCTGATTCACGCAGTCTCCTCTGAACAGTTGATGTTGAGATGTGTCTATTACTTGAACTCTGTGAAGCATTTATTTGGGCTGCAATTTCTGAGGCTGGTAACTCTAATGAACTTATCCTCTGCAGCAGAGGTAACTCTGGGTCTTCCTTTCCTGTGGCGGTCCCCATGAGAGCCAGTTTCATCAAAGCGCTGGATGGTTTTATTGACAAAGTTCTTGGAATTTTCCTCATTTACTGACTTTCATGTCTTAAAGTAATGATGGACTGTCGTTTCTCTTTGCATATTTGAGTTGTCCTTGCTATAATATGGACTTGGTATTTTACCAAATAGGGCTATTTTCTGTATACCACCCCGACCTTGTCACACAACACAACTGATGGTCTCAAACGCATTAAGAAGGAAAGAAATTCCACAAATTAACTTTTAACAAGGCACACCTGTTAATTAGAATGCATTCCAGGTGACTACTTAATGAATCTGGTTGAGAGAATGCCAAGAGTGTTCAAAGCTGGCAAGGCAAGGGGTGACTACTTTGAAGAATCTCAAATATAAAATATTTTTTAATTTGTTTAAACGATATTGGGTTACTACATGTTTCCATATGTATTGTTTTCATAGTTTTGATGTATTCACTTTTATTCTACAATGTAGAAAATAGTAAAAAATAAAGAAAAACCCTTGAATGAGTAGGTGTGTCCAAACTTTTGACTGGTACTGTATATTTGAAAATAAATGTAGTTGAATATTGGAATGTATTTGGAAATACACTTGGAAAGTACTCAAATACACACACGTTTAATTTCAAGTACACATTTTTAAATACTCCATGCATTTGAACTCAGGTCTGTTAAGTCCTAGGGGTTTTTGAAATAATGTTTTTGGAAACAACTATTTACAAATAATTAAAAAATATTTCAAATAGAAGTAGTTTATTTCTGCCACATTATTTGAAAATACTCAAATGCAATGAAAATAAGTATATAAATACAAAATACTTAAATGAGCATAAATTTGAACCCAGGTCTGGTGACAACCGAAAATATCAAACCAGAAGTTTGATTGATCTGTGTTTGCCCAGTGGGACTTTTCATTAGACGCCATCTTGTGCCCCCAGCCTGAGGACATAGGTCAGTCCCCAGGGGCTCCCACCCCAGACGGAGACAAGGTAGACCTGGAGGCCTTCAGCGAGTTCACAAAGATCATCACCCCCGCCATTACACGCGTCGTCGACTTTGCCAAAAAACTAACCATGTTCTCAGAGGTGGGTTTAAAGCGCTTTGTGTAGTGTGTGCCTGTGTGTTTTTGTGTAAGTTCCTATGTGTGTCTGTCTCTGTCCTGTGTCCTCATTTGGCCCTGTGTGTCTCTAATGGGGCTCATCAACACAGACTTGACTGTGATTACCTCCTCCTTCAGCAGAACTGTTTGTTATGGTGTGTCTGTCTGTTCATTCCTACGTGCGTGCGTGCGGTATTACACTTGTTAAATTGTATATTCACCACTGCCTCCTCTATATGACTCATACTGCTCTATAATGAGGACATAATGCTGCTGTTTCTCACACACACACACATTACTCACCTTCATCCACAGTCCCCGACAAACAGTCCCGAAAGGTTGTGATTCACTAGTTATGTAGTCTGTAGCTGGACTATCATTATAAATAACTGTCTCACTGGCCAGCAGAGGAATAATGTCGCTAACTGTTGTGGTTATGGTAGCTGCTAGAATTACTGGATATTTAGTAACATCATCTCTGTCACTATGTTCCCAGGCTGTGTGTATAATGTACATATGCCCTATAGTTACCTTGTGAGACCTGCAGTCTGTGTGTGTGTGTGTGTCTTGACCTTAAGTGCTTTCTACTTCAGCTGACTATAGGTTTCCTAACAGGCCCCTCACTGCCATGGGATAACCTGATTGTGTTTATGTTGTGTACACTCTAACAGTCTCCCTCTCCTCTCCTCCCTCCAGCTGCCTTGTGAGGACCAGATCATCCTATTGAAAGGTTGCTGTATGGAGATCATGTCGCTTCGTGCCGCCGTGCGCTACGACCCAGAGAGCGAGACGCTTACCCTGAGCGGCGAGATGGCGGTGAAGAGGGAGCAGCTGAAGAATGGCGGGCTGGGCGTGGTGTCGGACGCCATCTTTGATTTGGGCAAGAGTCTGGCGCAGTTTAACCTGGACGACTCGGAGGTGGCCCTGCTGCAGGCTGTGCTCCTCATGAGCTCAGGTGAGGAGCCAGGAGGCTGTGAAAGGTTATAACAACTCTATGAACATACATAATAGCTATGAAAAGACATAAGTGCTTTGAACAGACATATCAGCTCTATGAACAAACGCAACTGCTCTATTAACAGATAAAACAGGCAATCAATGGAAGGACTTCAGAGGATCATAACCACTTCATGAACAGACATAACCACTTTAAGAACAGACATAACCACTTTATGACCAAAGAACAACTGTATTGAACACACTGAAGGTCTCCCTATGTTTGTAACATTTTATGAACAAGCTTCAATATCTCTACCATTTCTCTATTATTATTATTATTGGTCTTTAAAGGTATGTATTTTGCGTTCCTCTCAGATCGCTCTGGCCTGACATCGGTAGATAAGATCGAGAAGTGCCAGGAGACGTACCTGCTTGCCTTCGAGCACTACATCAACCACCGCAAGCACAACATTCCCCATTTCTGGCCCAAGCTGCTGATGAAGGTGACGGACCTGAGGATGATCGGGGCGTGCCACGCCAGCCGCTTCCTCCACATGAAGGTGGAGTGTCCCAACGAACTCTTCCCTCCGCTCTTCCTGGAGGTCTTCGAGGACCAGGAAGTATGAACTGACCCCTGACTTTTGACCTGGAAGAGATAGAAGAGAGAGGGGGGAATTATGAGGGGGAAAGAAAAGGAGTAACAATTGGCCTCTTTCCTCATTTTGTGAAACACTATCACCACCAGCAACACGGATAGTCACCAAAAAAAAAAAAGTCACAGAGAAAAACAAAAAGGCTTTCTTTTGCATAGCCGTTTTGATGATTTGCACTTGGGGCTCTTCTGGTTGCTGGGTCCCACTTTGAGTTGGGGGGTGGGGCCCCCCTCTAAAGTGGGGTTCTCTGGCTGTGGGGCCTCTCTCTGAGTTGGGGTTCTCTGGCTGCGGGCCCCCCCCCCTCCCTCTCTCTGAGTTGATGGTCTATGGCTGCGCTGTGCGTCTCTATCTAACAGAGAAGCTAACAGCCCTGAGCAATGTTCTGCTCCTGTGTTGTTATACACCTGGTGCACATGTATGCAAGTCCAAACCCACGAGGTCTGGTTGGAGTACTGGTACTGATGGAGCTCTGTGTTAGTGGAAGGCAATCACTCTGAGAGGCAGATGGTTGACACAAACATACACACTTACAATCACACAATTTTACAAAACCTCACATATATATAGACAAACATATTCATACAGTACATGGACTGATATAGCTTTTCAGAGCTGCCCATCACTCGAGGGGGATAGCTACTTTATTTTGTCCCACAATTGAGCTTCCATCAGGGGGCTCCACCCTCCAACCAGCTCCCCTCTTCACCAGCCTCCTCACCAGCCTTCACTGGGACAGTTACCAAGTGTACCCCTACACTTTTCTCTTTTGGACTCTTCCCTTCCACCCCTGATGTGCAGAGTTACACATATACCTCCCTTTATGACAATGCAAACACACATTCCTATTTATGAATACAAACAATATCCAATTTGTTGTGCAATGGTGCAAGAGTACCTGCATTTATATACGCAACCGTTTACCCTCACACATACAAGTCCTGTATACCTATCTTACTGCATGTATACAGTACACCGGTCTAACTGCATGCACATGTATCTCTGTACCTGCATAATACACACTGGTTTACCTCCATATACTTCTCATCAGATTACATACCTCTCTTAACCCAATTGCATATATATATTTTGCTGAATATACATATACAGTTAACATAACTGTCTACCTGTGTATATGTGTACCTCTCCTATACATACCTCTCTGTGTGTACACACACAAAACAATACTGTTCTTTTACCTCATATGACGGTTGATCCTCACCTAGGTTGTGTCATTCCACATATCCCAAACCTCCACTACATCTCCCATTTGGGCTGCACTGCACTTCCTAGTTGCAGACTGTGTGTGTCTCCTCCATGTTGCCCTGCCCATCACACAGAACTCCCGCCCCCTCTGATGTGGGATTGGTTGAGGGACCGGGGGGGGGGGTGTCACTGACAGATTCTACCTCACCTCGCATGTCGGAGCAGCTGCCCTTCTGAGTGCAAATAAATACACTTCCACAGCTGCCAATATGGACCTGTTTGTTCCCCTACTACACTGTTCAGTATGGTTCTATGACCCATGAAATGTGAGAGGCCGCAGACCTTTTACACTTTTCTTTTTGAAGTATTTTTATCACACAGGACCAAGTCTCATACTGGATTACCCTATGTATGTTCAAGACAGGAGAAACAACAAACCCACTGGTGGTATAAATATTCTCTGTCTGATGACAAACTCAAAGGAAACTTTCTTTCGGAGGAAAAGACAGACAGTACACCTTGGAAGCCAAATGAGTTCAATGGACGGGCCAGGCAAAAGCCCGTGGTAAGAAAACACGAAAAAAACTCCAATCTTTAACTCAGTTCAGCAGTGTTCACCTGTTGATGGATACCCTGGTTCTCAATGTGGCAGGTCCAGAGACGAGACAAGACCGAGAGTGCAACCTGCCACATATTGTACTTTTACAGCATCATTCACAGTAGCAACCCCCTTTCTCCTAAAGTGTGAAAAGTGGTTGCCACAGAGCCACAAGGCCTTTGAGATGACTCTCTGACTGTCCTCCCTACACATCCAATCCTACACCCAGCCATCTATGAGCTTTCGCTACATGTCCCCCTCCCCTCTCCTTCAAAGCCAATGACAGGTATTTCTTTTGCACTAAAGTGATGTCTCCCCCTGTATTTGCCCTATATATGCCCTCTGTTGCTATACCTCTCTTCTCCTGCGGTCTTACCCTAATCCCTAGCTTGATCATGGCGCCTACCATTCTGTCACTACACGCGCACACACACACACACACACATACACACACATTCTCAGTATTACCACAAGGTGATTTAAAGGAACCTAGAAAATAGGATGTCATTCAAACACATGCGCAGAGATGTGATATGGTTCACTTGAAAAAGAGATGCCGATCTCAATGTGGCTTTAATGTTTAAATAAAGGATACATAAAAGATATGCAGCATAATGATAATCAACTCTTTATCACTGTGAAGGAGCCAGGCTTTGACCAGACGGTTGGTTTGGGATAAGGTGTAGAATAGGGTTGGCTTTAGCTGTGAACGACATGGAAATGTTCCCCAGAGGGGTCGTGATTAACAACATGTAGAAGAAAGGGAAGCTTTTCCACACAGCCAGTTGTCCCTAGACTACTGACAATCTCACACAGAATCAGACTCACCAGCACCGCAGAGCACACTGCCTTCAGACACCATCAATCACACCAGCCCAGCTGATGGATCCTCAGGCTCTCGCTGGCCATCCTTGTGCCAGGACAGTGTGGATACAATCGACCGACAAATGTTATCTTAGGTGTGTCCTTCCATGCTACCCCCACACCTCCCATTCTCCACACTATTTCTATTGCACCACCTTAACTAACCACATTACTAAACCAGGAATATCATCTACATTCTCGAACTTAAAAGATATCTTCCCGGACACAAATTAACTTCTTTAAATGGAGAATCTCCATTGATCACACTTCTTAGTCCAGGACTAGGCTTTATCTGGGTCCAGGAAACTAGCCTCAATCTCCCCCTCCCCTTTAAGACAATCTCATGCTTTGCCCTCGCTCGCTTTAACCTCCCCATAACTCCGTCCTCCCCACAACATAGCTGTCTTGCTCCCCTCTGAACATCCAATCGAACCCCAAGCAAAAGTAGCACTTAGAGAGGAAAGGAAATCCCAGGACCATGAATGATATGTCGTCATGAAGAATGTAAAACTTTTTTTAATGTAGTTTTATTTCACCTTTATTTAACCAGGTAGACCAGTTGAGAACAAGTTCTCATTTACAACTGCGACCTGGCCAAGATAAAGCAAAGCAGTGCGACACAAACAACACAGAGTTACACATGGGATAAACAAACGTACTGTCAATGACACAATAGAAAAATCTATATACAGTGTGTGCAAATGTAGTAAGATTAGGGAGGTAAGGCAATAAATAGGCCACAGTGGCAAAATAATTACAATTTTGCAATTAAACACTGGAGTGATAGATGTGCAGAAGATGAATGTGCAAGTAGAGATACTGAGGTGCAAAGGAGCAAAAAAAGGAATAACAATATGGGGATGAGGTAGTTGCGTGGGCTATTCACAGATGGGCTGTGTACAGGTGCAATGATCGGTAAGCTGCTCTGACAGCTGATGCTTAAAGTTAGTGATGGAGATATAAGACTCATGCTTCAGTGATTTTCGCAATTCCTTCCAGTCATTGGCAGCAGAGAACTAGAAGGAAAGGCGGTCAAATGAGGAGTTGTCTTTGGGGATGACCAGTGAAATATGCCTGCTGTGGAGCGCGTGCTACGTGTGGGTGCTGCTATGGTGACCAGTGAGCTGAGATAAGGTGGGACTTTACCTAGCAAAGACTTATAGATGACCTGGAGCCAGTGGGTTTGGTGACGAATATGAAGCGAGGGCCGGCCAACGAGAGCATACAGGTCGCAGTGGTGGGTAGTATATGGGGCTTTGGTGACAAAACAGATGGCACTGTGATAGACTGCATCCAATTTGCTGATTAAATTGTTGGAGGCTATTTTGTAAATGACATTGCCGAAGGCAAGGATTGGTAGGATAGTCAGTTTTCCGAGGGTATGTTTGGCAGCATGTGTGAAGGATGCTTTGTTGTAAAATAGGAAACCGATTCTAGATTTAATTTTGGATTGGAGATGCTTAATGCGAGTGTGGAAGGAGAGTTTACAGTCTTACCAGACACCCAGGTATTTGTAGTTGTCCACATATTCTAAGTCAGACCTGTCCAGAGTGGTGATGCTCGACGGGCGGGCGGGTGCCGGCTGCGATCGGTTGAACTAGAGAAATGAAATGGAGAAGTCCCAGACTGAAAATGTTGTGCACTAAGTGTCTTTCTGCATATTTGTGAACTGGATGGATGATGAAAGTGGATGATGTCACACTTCCGGGTTGAAATGCTGTTTGTCTGACAGATTGATCTCAATAAAGTATTTTACATTTTTTTGAAAAAGAGAAAAGCCCAGAAACATAGGGAAAGAAAAGACGACTTGGATCTTAGTTCACGACTTGGATAATTATGTTGAGTTTTTTGTTGTTGTTATGATTGTTGTTGTTTGTTGTTTAGCATTTGATTTAATTGCTCAGATAATGTCTGTGTTGTCAGAGCTTGTCTGATATGATGCTTTACTGTGTAAAACAAACCGCTGTAGACACTTTCTGAACATCTGTGCAGTGTAGGGGTGTCTCTCAAATGGCCCCCTATTTCTGGTCTTCATGAAACTTCACTTTGATCTCAGCTGGTTTGTATTGTTCGCTCAAGGTGGAAGTCCCCCTTAACTCACTGACCTCGGTTCTCCTTTAACCAATATTAACCTTGATCTATAGATGGGTTAAAGTAAAACTGACTTTAGATGACAACTTGGTGGAAACGTCACCCCATGAATTTGCCGTCTGTCTGTCTTAATGTAAACAGGAATATTATATACGTTTTTAAGAAAAAGTATTACTGTAAAAAAAGAAACAAGCTATAAAAATTTCAAAACAGAAACCACAAAAGAGAGATTTAAACAACTATTCATACCTCAGACAATGAAGTGGAAACAGAATGAAAAGGAGTTGTGGTTCGCATGCATGGATAGCCAGCCGCTCTATCGTACGCTCACATTGTTTGTGTGAAGATTCTTGACAGGAACTGTATATAAAATGACATCATCTTAAATTCAAGCGGTATTTGAGGCTTTTGACATTCGCTCTGAAGTGTAGTTTCTCACAACCACTTCCTCTAATAGGCTCGGGATAGACTCACAGGATCAGGAGATGTTTAGGTGAGGTTCCCTCCACATAGTGTGCATTAGGATGTTCTGTCCTAGCTCAGTATTGAATGTAGCTCAACAATATCTATGTCACAACTCTTGTTTATATCCCTCATCACTGTCTAACCAAGCCTGGTCCCAGATTAGGTTGTCTTGTAAACTCCTATGGTCATTATCACGGCAAGTTGAAAAGACTGCACAAACCGGTCTGGACGCATAACGCTAGACAAATCATACAGGCATTGCTGCTCTGCAGAATGTGATAGTGGTTCTTGTGCCCAGACACTCACTGATCAATTATTTTTGTTAGATGTTTCATAGGTTATGACAAAAAAAACATACATCAAGAGATGGTGGCATCCCAGAGCTCTTTTTATTTTTATTGTTAAAAAGTTAGACTTACTTACGTCAAACGTTGTTTACGTTCAGTTTCTTACTTGGGTACGTTTCCCTCCCTCAACCTGCTCTTGAGACAATTATTTTTATGAAATCAGCCATTGAATTATGTCCAAACAATCTTTAGCAGTGTGCTTTCTCTTCTCTCAACTTACCTTCATGAATACTGGTCTGAAAGGACCAGATAAGTGAAAGCAGTATGGTGGAAACTCATCCATTTCCTGTCAATTTCCAGTGGTAATCAATAATTAAGTACAGTATATAGAATGGGAGATTGTGGGATAGCTTGGAGCGAACACAGTATAGGCAGAGGGAAAAGTCCAATACCTACTTCTGTGTTTTTCAATCCTGGTCTTTGTGTTGGCAAGACAAGAGTATTACCCAAATATTGCTGACAAGCAAATGACCATCTTGAGGTTTCAGTTGAACATTTATCTGCTCGCCCCACCAGTTGAATGGTGTAGAGCATGTCTGATGGATGGGATAGTAAAGTTTCTATTCTCAAATCAAGGACCGGGATTGGGGGAAACACTTTTATACACCATATTGGTTCTGGTAAAAAAGAAAAACATCTGAAATTTCCAATGAGACAAACTGTGTAGAGGTGTTAACAAATTTGCTCAGGTCTGACTAAATGTTATGTGGAGTGGTGAACGGAGGCTATAGAATTCTGTGTTTGTGGGAGGTGGTTGAAGATACAATACCTAATGTGATGAGTAGGCCTAGAGTTGGTAACAGTAGTCACTGCAGTGCAGCCTAATAAGTTAATTTAATTCACAACTGTTTGGGCCTACGGAAAGAGGGGAGATGCAGATTGTACAATATGATATCCATCCGGCCTGGTGGAGGAAATTATAGTATAATTTTTTTTATATAATTCAGAGGCACAGACTCTGAGTGAAAGGGGCTGGGATTCTGTGAATATGTTTGCTCACCGTGGATGGCAGATGCTATCCGCTGGTCACATATACATTACATTTACATTTAAGTCATTTAGCAGACGCTCTTATCCAGAGCGACTTACAAATTGGTGAATTCACCTTCTGACATCCAGTGGAACAGCCACTTTACAATAGTGCATCTAAATCATTAAGGGGGGGTGGTGAGAAGGATTACTTATCTTATCCTAGGTATTCCTTGAAGAGGTGGGGTTTCAGGTGTCTCCGGAAGGTGGTGATTGACTCCGCTGTCCTGGCGTCGTGAGGGAGTTTGTTCCACCATTGGGGGCCAGAGCAGCGAACAGTTTTGACTGGGCTGAGCGGGAACTGTACTTCCTCAATGGTAGGGAGGCGAGCAGGCCAGAGGTGGATGAACGCAGTGCCCTTGCTTGGGTGTAGGGCCTGATCAGAGCCTGGAGGTACTGCGGTGCCGTTCCCCTCACAGCTCCGTAGGCAAGCACCATGGTCTTGTAGCGGATGCGAGCTTCAACTGGAAGCCAGTGGAGAGAGCGGAGGAGCGGGGTGACGTGAGAGAACTTGGGAAGGTTGAACACCAGACGGGCTGCGGCGTTCTGGATGAGTTGTAGGGGTTTAATGGCACAGGCAGGGAGCCCAGCCAACAGCGAGTTGCAGTAATCCAGACGGGAGATGACAAGTGCCTGGATTAGGACCTGCGCCGCTTCCTGTGTGAGGCAGGGTCGTACTCTGCGGATGTTGTAGAGCATGAACCTACAGGAACGGGCCACCGCCATGATGTTGGTTGAGAACGACAGGGTGTTGTCCAGGATCACGCCAAGGTTCTTAGCGCTCTGGGAGGAGGACACAATGGAGTTGTCAACCGTGATGGCGAGATCATGGAACGGGCAGTCCTTCCCCGGGAGGAAGAGCAGCTCCGTCTTGCCGAGGTTCAGCTTGAGGTGGTGATCCGTCATCCACACTGATATGTCTGCCAGACATGCAGAGATGCGATTCGCCACCTGGTCATCAGAAGGGGGAAAGGAGAAGATTAATTGTGTGTCGTCTGCATAGCAATGATAGGAGAGACCATGTGAGGTTATGACAGAGCCAAGTGACTTGGTGTATAGCGAGAATAGGAGAGGGCCTAGAACAGAGCCCTGGGGGACACCAGTGGTGAGAGCGCGTGGCGAGGAGACAGATTCTCGCCACGCCACCTGGTAGGAGCGACCTGTCAGGTAGGACGCAATCCAAGCGTGGGCCGCGCCGGAGATGCCCAACTCGGAGAGGGTGGAGAATGGTCACGCAGGGAAGCCTAGTGGTTAGAGCATTGGACTAGTAACTGAAAGGTTGCAAGTTTGAATCCCTGAGCTGACAAGGTACATATATGATGTTCTGCCCCTGAACAGGCAGTTAACCTACTGTTCCTAGGCCGTCATTGAAGATAAGAATTTGTTCTTAACTGACTTGCCTTGTTAAATAAAGGTAAAATAATTATTTATTTTTTAAACTCAATATTGGGAGATTTGGTAGCCTAACTACAGACAGATTAGGGTCTTTTCTTTTCAGCCGTAGTTTTGAAGTCAAATGACTATGTTTTTCCAGTAATTGTATTTTGAAATATAAGACCAATTCTAGCTGCTGTTTACTAACAGCCGCAACTCCACAATCAGCTGTTTGAAATTAAGCCAGCTGCCCAAATTGCAGGCTGTGTGGGCCTATGTGCTCTGTTTGTGATTTAAACAATTCACAGCGATATTGTAAAGGAAGCTATTAATCCTCGGTCGCTACATTATCCTCTCTGGTGTAGTATTTTGGATTATTTTATTTATTTAGAAATATGTACAAACAGGACTAATTATTTAATTTTGTCAAGTTTAATAATTAATAATTTTGGCAATTTACCAGTTTGTGCTGCACCTATTTCAGCACTCCTACTCCCCGCGGCTATGGTCATGTTCCTAATGAAGGCACAAAATGGGAGAAACTGTTTCGAAATCTTTTGAATAAGAGTTCTCATTTTGGTTTTCCCTTAGAAAAAGGTATTGATAGTGAATGCAACCGTAGGTTGTCAGGTTATAGATTCAGCACCCCTCAGTTTGTTTAACTTAGCTTATTATTAAGCTTTATTTCAAGAGTTTAGAAATGACAAGGTGATACAGAGGTGGAGAAGGGAGGAAGTTGAAAGGGACAACTCAGGGGTTGAACCCAGGTCTCCGGCGTGTGTTGAGAGTGGGGAGTGTTACCACTACACCATATCTGCCACTTAACAGGACTTTTGTTACATGCAAGATGGCCAACAAATCATAACATTTGGACAGATAATCTCTTTATATGGTATTATTGCTTGAGAAAAAGCATATATTATAACTATGCAAGTTGATGCACAGTAGTGGTTCTTCACGTCATTTTTTTCCATTTTGATGGCTGCTTGTTGACACTTTTTCTCTTATAAAACTGCAATTTTAGCTCAAGTGAAAGCACCGGATGCAAGCCTCAATGTGTGTCTCTCCCCCAGAAAAACATAGCCTCATGCAGTCATCATCAGGGTTTCTCAGCCTAGGTCCTACAAGTATTAAAGTTATATAACCCATGTGACTGTTGTGCCACGGTTCTTAATCAAATAATAACTTTCAGGGGTTTTGTCAGAATAAAATGTAAAAAAGTATATATAATTGAATTGTACAAACAGTGTACTACTACAACACAAACACACACGAGACACTTCCGGAAATGCACTGTGATTCCTGTCACCTGCTGCTGCTCAAGCCAGTGTTCTGTTCATTTTGCATATATTATATTGACTGATGGTGTTATGTTATGTCCGATATGTGTTGTTCTGTGTTGGGCTGACTGGTTCAAACAATCAACCAGGGCAATTGTAAAATGTGGTTTTGAGATTTGTGTTCATTGTTTTAAAAGAAAATATTTGTACAGTAGTTGTTGCTAGTCTAGTCGCAATGTATGTATCTAATAAATACATACTCTCTTTCTCTGTCTTTATCTGTCTTGTTTTGAACTGTTTTGAACTTGAACCTGAATAAGTACAGTACTGTGAACTCCATGTGAGGTTGCTTTAGATAGTTGGGGAGGAGATGACGTCATAAAGGCAGTCTTCCTCTCCACCAATCACAGCCTGTCTTTCCCACCCTTGTTCTCTGTGCAACAGATAGACTGTCAGAGCTTCAAAACAGAGCTGCTCCCCCCTGGTCAGACAGGTTGCAAAAGTTTCTGAGTTCACAGAGTAACACACACACAGGCTGACAGACGACTCACTCAGACATCAGTTACAGATTTTTCTGCTCAGGAGAGTGCTTGCAGCACCACAGAAAGGCACAAAAATAGCACACACACACATACTTCCACTCTCACATACACATGCTCATCAAATTGCATTACATTAAAAAAGGACACTACTTATTTAGAAAACTTGTAGATACTGTATATGAGACTGTAGTTTAAATGAAACCAGAGCTTGTGAGTAATGTGAAGTGTCCATGTCATCAATATAATGTTTGAGCACGTGCCTGGGCACAGGTTAATTCAAGCATGAGTTTCTTCACTCTGTGAATGTAAATAGCCTGCCGTCCACGCTTCAAATAGTATATTCAATAATATCGCCCAACCCCCTCTGCACACACACTCATGCAAAACAGTGTTACATAACCAAATCAAATTTTATTTGTCACATACACATGGTTAGCAGATGTTAATGCGAGTGTAGCGAAATACTTGTGCTTCTAGTTCCGACAATGCAGTAATAACCAACAAGTAATCTAACTAACAATTCCAAAACTAATTTCTTATACACAGTGTAAGGGGATAAAGAATATGTACATAATGATATGAATGAGTGATGGTGCAGAGCAGCATAGGCAAGATACAGTAGATGGTATCGAGGACAGTATATACATATGAGATGAGTATGTAAACAAAGTGGCATAGTTAAAGTGGCTAGTGATACATGTATTACATAAGGATGCAGTAGATGATAGAGTACAGTATCGTCTGTCAGTCGTCTGTCAGCCTGTGTGTGTGTTACTCTGTGAACTCAGAAACTTTTGCAACCTGTCTGACCCGGAGGGAGCAGCTCTGTTTTGAAGCTCTGACAGTCTATTAGGTAGCATTGTATACATATGAGATGAATAATGTAGGGTATGTAAACATTATATTAGGTAGCATTGGTTAAAGTGGCTAGTGATATATTTTACATAATTTCCCATCAATTCCCATTATTAAAGTGGCTGGAGTTGAGTCAGTGTGTTGGCAGCAGCCACTCAATGTTAGTGGTTGCTGTTTAACAGTTTGATGGCCTTGAGATAGAAGCTGTTTTTCAGTCTCTCGGTCCCAGCTTTGATGCACCTGTACTGACCTCGCCTTCTGGATGATAGCGGGGTGAACAGGCAGTGGCTCGGGTGGGTGTTGTCCTTGATGATCTTTATGGCCTTCCTGTAACATCGGGTGGTGTAGGTGTGCTGGAGGGCAGGTAGTTTGCCCCCGGTGATACGTTGTGCAGACCTCACTACCCTCTGGAGAGCCTTACGGTTGTGGGCGGAGCAGTTGCCGTACCAGGCGGTGATACAGCACGCCAGGATGCTCTCGATTGTGCATCTGTAGAAGTTTGTGAGTGCATTTGGTGACAAGCCGAATTTCTTCAGCCTCCTGAGGTTGAAGAGGCGCTGCTGCGCCTTCTTCACGATGCTGTCTGTGTGAGTGGACCAATTCAGTTTGTCTGTGATGTGTATGCCGAGGAACTTAAAACTTACTACCCTCTCCACTACTGTTCCATCGATGTGGATAGGGGGGTGTTCCCTCTGCTGTTTCCTGAAGTCCACAATCATCTCCTTAGTTTTGTTGACGTTGAGTGTGAGGTTATTGTCCTGACACCACACGCTTAGGGCCCTCACCTCCTCCCTGTAGGCCGTCTTGTCGTTGTTGGTAATCAAGCCTACCACTGTTGTGTCGTCCGCAAACTTGATGATTGAGTTGGAGGCGTGCGTGGCCGCGCAGTCGTGGGTGAACAGGGAGTACAGGAGAGGGCTCAGAACGCACCCTTGTGGGGCCCCAGTGTTGAGGATCAGCGGGGTGGAGATGTTGTTGCCTACCCTCACCACCTGGGGGCGGCCCGTCAGGAAGTCCAGTACCCAGTTGCACAGGGCGGGGACGAGACCCAGGGTCTCGAGCTTGATGACGAGCTTGGAGGGTACTATGGTGTTAAATGCCGAGCTGTAGTCGATGAACAGCATTCTCACATAGGTATTCAGTAGGTAAAGTCACTGGGGAAGCTGGGCAATATTACAACCTATGTGTTGTGATTATTGTGTTGTTTGCTCTATAACCTTGTTAATTCATATGCCTTGCAACCGTGATATATACTAGGCCTAAAGGCAGAGACAATAAGAAGACACAGTGGCAGAATTAATTCAAACACATCTTTGTTTTATCACAAAGCCAGATAGCAACCTCTGCCCAGTGAAGTCCACAAAGCATATTGCAGGTACAGTAACAGACAGTTAGTTACATGACCTGTAGCATGGTCAAGCAAGTCAATGTTTATGACATTTTCAGACCACTAAACAAATTGATTTAGAACTTCAGAGAGTTACCGCAAGTCACAAAGAAAACATCTGCCTCCACTATTCCAGCACCATTTCAACTTCAACATTTCAGCATCATCAAATCACCTCTGCTTAGTCTAATACAGTGACAACTAAAATATACCAAAAACTATTTATTCCAATCAACATAGCTATGTTTAACTATTCTTGTGGGGACCAGCCATCCCCACAAGAATAGTAAACAAACAAACATTTGACCAACTGGGGACATTTTGTTAGTCCCCCACAAGGTCAAATGCTATTTCTAAGGGGTTTTAGGGTTAAGATTAGAATTGATGTTAGGAGCTAGGGTTGATTTTAGGGTAATACGCTAGGGTTAGGGTTGAGGTTAGGTTTTTGGGTTAGGGAAAATAGGATTTTGAATGGGACTGAATTGTGTGTCCCCACAAGGTTAGCTGTGCATGTGTGTGCGCAAGTAGAAAAACATGATGACTCACCCTACTTGTAGAGAACCACATAATGGCATCCTCCTCTCTTTCATGTTGGCAAAACGGCCTCAAAACTATCTGTCACTCTTTCAGGCATACAGTACATAATAGTATTTTTTCTTGTCCTAGGCTACCTGGCTAAAATGCTTGCTCGCTATCCTAACTTCCATTCATGTACAACGTTAGTAGTTAACATTAGCCTTCTGCATCTAGCTACATGTTGAACTTTCATCCTCTCAGGCCAGGGGCTCAACAATGTATGAATTTAATAGTTGGATCAGAATTGCCATTATAATCATTGGCCAGTATGGAGAATTAAGTAAAACCACAAATCCAAATCCCTATCTCCATCCATGGCTATTTTAGGAAAGGGACAATTTCTGCTAGCTAGCCACTGAAGGACATCACAACGAGACGCAACAATTCACGTTTTTCTGTCAATTACGTATGCTCTCAATGGGATTTGATTGCAGTGATGCAAAATTCCAAGCTGATTTCCCTTGACACTTTTTTGTTGGTGCGCCATGACCATTCACCTTTGAACTTGCTCAGTTTAGCTCAACACTTATTGGCAAATGTTTTTATACTCTCTTTATCAAAGGAGGCGAAATGCTCGCTGACTTCCCTTTCCTTCAATACTATGGGCGGCAACAATGTCATACTCGTTTGGACCAGACAGCATCAGATAGATGGCCTACCTGTAGAGAGACAGTGGAGCTGTTTTGCTTGTATTCAGTGTCTCAGAGTAAGAGAGCTTATCTAGGATCAGTTCCCACTTTCAAGTAATAATTTGTATTATTCTTATCTGAAAGGCTAAACTGATCCTAGATCAGCTGTCCTACTCTGAGACGTTTTGTGAATACAGGCCATCCTACCCCATTCCTAACGGTATGCAGGCATTACAGGAATATCAGCAGAGCCAGCCCCAGACCAGCTGATACAGACAGAGAACACCAAATGTTGTCCAGCCTGATATATTGCTGCTCACATAAAGGTTATAATGGACTCAATCCCCCTGCTGGTCAATAGCAGAATCTCTACACAACTTTTTCAATAGTATCAGTATACCTGGTATTCACTGAAGAAATACAATTAGAAAAAATAACGACAAAACTAAATAAGAAATACTATCTGTACTAGTGGTTTCTTCTTTAAAAAAAACAGCTAAATAACAGTTTGGAAGACCCAGAGTTATCTCTGCTTCAGAGGATAAGTTCATTAGAGTTACCAGCCTCAGAAATTGCAGCCTAAATAAATGCTTCACAGAGTTCAAGTAACATACACATCTTAACATCAACTGTTCAGAGGAGACTGTGTGAATCAGGCTGCAAAGAAACCACTACTAAAGGACACCAATAATAAGAAGAGACTTGCTTGGGCCAAGAAACACTAGCAATAGACATTAGACCAGTGTAAATTTGCCCCTTTGGTCTGAGGAGTCCAAATTTGAGATTTTTGGTTCCAACTTCCGTGTCTTTGTGGGACGCAGAGTAGGTGAACAGATGATCTCTGCATGTGTGGTTCCCACCGTGAAGCATGTTGGAGGAGGTGTGACACTGTCAGTGATTTATTTACAATTCAAGGCACACTTAACCAGCATGGCTACCACAGCATTCTGCAGCGATATGCCAGTCCCACTAAACACAAACCAGATGGTATATCATTTGTTTGACCCAACATACCCCCAGGCAATGACCCAACATACCTCCAGGCTGTGTAAGAGCTATTTGACCAAGAAGGAGAGTGATCTAGTGCTGCATCAAATGACCTGGCCTCCACAATCACCTGACCTCAACCCAATTGATATGGTTTGGGATGAGTTGGACTGCAGAGTGAAGAAAATGCAGCCAGCAAGTGCTCAGCATATGTGGGAACTCCTTCAAGACTGTTGGAAAAGCATTCCAGGTGAAGTTGGTTGAGAGAATGCCAAGAGTGTGCAAATCTGTCAATGCAATTTATTTTTACCTTTATTAGGCAAAGGGTGGCTACTTTGAAAAATCTCAAAGATAAACTATATTTTTATTTGTTTAACACTTTTTTGGTTACTATGATTTTATATTTGTTATTTCATAGTTTTGATCTTTTCACTAGTATTCTACAATGTAGAAAATAGAACATGTAAAGAAAAACCCTTGAATGAGTAGGTGAGTCCAAACTTTTGACTGGTACTGTAGGTTAACCATATCAATACTACATAAATCTCTACTAACTAAAAAGTAATCGAATATACTTTCGAATATACGTTAATTTGGTGTGTCACATGATCTGTGTTACCAGCAGTGGGAAGATGTGAAAGAATATTATAGACAGATGGGATTGGGAGGACTGCATGTCATACAAACGATTGGTCAGGGGCCTTAGTTTAGTCCTCATGTCGTGTGTGTGTGTAAGAATATACCATGATCTCAGTTAGACTGTAGGCCATATGTAAACCATGATAGTTTCTCATAAATGTGCAAAAAAAACATGCTACAGCAAAATGAGAACTATTTCTTATTTAGACACTCAAATGGAGCAGGAGGAAAAGTAAACCTGATAACATAACCATTCAATGGTTCTCTAGAAATCACCTTGACGAGTAGATGCAAGCTCCACAGCACAGAGGCTAGAAAAGACTGGCAGTGTGAAGGAAGGAAGGAATTGGATGGAGAGACAGAGGGGGAGTTGTAGGGATTGTTCCTGAGTGTGAGGGTTCCTCCCTGATTCAGAGGGGTTGGGTTAAATGCGGAATACACATTTCAGTTGAATGCATTCAGTTTTACAACTGACTAAGTATTCCCTTTCACTTGAATACAGTGTCTTTCTGAATTTAAATCAAAGGACAAGCCATGCTTGAGCCAGCCTACAAGTCAAGGATGGCAGTCAGTGAATGGCGTATCTGTGTACATTTACAGGTACATACTTTCCAGGTGTCCTGAATACCTACACTCTTTCACGTGTCTGTTTATCTGTACATACTTGTACGAGTACAGGGGAAAGAAAACCGTCATTGGTTCCAGAACTTTCCTTCGGCCGCCATAGTTTCGTTGAGGCGACACAGCTGGCGCAGGAAGCCATCGTTAGGGCCGATCTCTCTCTTCTGTCGTACCATGGACAGGGCGGACTGAATGTCCATCCTGTGGCGCAGCATCAGGTAGGCGATGACCAGTGTTGGGGAGCGGCTGTAGCCCTCTCTGCAGTGAACGTACACTTTACCTGAGGGACATGGAGAAGGGTTTTAGGTCAGAGAGAACGGGACACAATATTGCAACAAATAAGGATAAAATATTACATAAAATACTGGGATAAAATGTTGCGTCAATGTATTTCCTTTAATATTTCTAAATTGAGACAATTCTGCATTTGAATTCAACTCAAATTTCCAGTTTCTACATGCACGATGCCAAAAATCTATTAAAATAGAATTGATTCTTCTGAAGTCAACTCTGCATCCATCCCTGGTGTGACTGTGTTGAAACTGAGTCATCCCATTTGACCACAGAAGACCATTTTCATAATCTTAGCGCGATGAGGTCATGTACTGTCATTTATTATATTCCACTGATCTCATGCAGAGGCTCACACCAAAACAATTAACTGTTACCTTACTCTTCCCACATTTGTTTTGCCTTAAAAGAAAAAGAGGTGGCTAACTATTGCTCTAAGTGTTTTGCTCCGTCGGCCTGCACCTCTCTAACTCAGGTGTTCATTTTCCCTTGTCTCAGAAAGGTTTTATCTTACCCTTCCCATCATTGTGTGCCAAGGCCTTCTCAATGAAGTTCGCCCCCTCCTCGAAGTAGATGCTGAGGTCAAAGTGGTCTGTGTCACTGGCGCCCATGCCGTGGTATGTGATGCCTGTGCCAGCGTAGAACTCTGCGTTGGTGTTAACGTGCATGAAGGAGTTGCCTTCCGCTGCATTCAGAATGTGGGTGATGCCTAGCTTCTTCAGACGCATCGTGTTCATGGCCACAATACTAAAAAACAAAGTGCTGTAGGTGTCATAACCATTACAAACCTAGAGTGGTACTATATATATATACAGGCATATACAATGCCTTCACTTATTTCACATTTTGTTGTTACATCCTGAATTCAAAATGGTTTAAATATTTTTTTAACCCATCTATACAGAATACCCCATAATGACAAAGTGAAAACATGATTCTAAATGTTTGCTAATTTATTTGAAATGAAATACAGAAATATCTAATTTACATAAGTATGCACTCCCCTGAGTCAACACTTTATAGATCACCCTTGGCAACCATTACAGCTGTGAGTCTTTCTGGATAAGTCTCTAAGAACTTTCCACACCTGGATTGTGCAACATTTGCCCATTTTATTATTTTTGTAATTCTTCAAACTCTGACAAATTGGTTGATGATCATTGCTAGACAACCATTTTCAGGTCTTACCATAGATTTTCAAGTAGATTTAAGTCAAAATTCAACTCGCCCACTCGGGAACATCCACTGTCTTCAGTCCAGTGAAGATTTGGCCTTGTGTTTTATGTTGTTGTCCTGCTGAAATGTGAATTAATATCCCAGTGTCTGGTGGAAAGCAGACTGAACCCGCTTTTCCTTCCAGTGACTGGGTGTATTAATACACCATCCAAAGTGTAATTAATAACTTCACCATGCTCAAGGGAATATTACACAATGTTCTTTTTTAATTTACCCATCCTCCATCAACCTTCTTTGCAAGGCATTGGAAAATCTCCCTGGTCTTTTTGGTTGAATCTGTGTTTGAAATTCACTGCCCCGACTGAGATACATTACAGATAATTGTGTGTGGGTTACAGAGATGAAGTACTACTTCAAAAATGATGCTAAACACTATATTATTGCACACAGAGTGAGTCTATACAATTTATGTTATGACTTATTTCAGCTTTTCAGTTTTTTATTAAATTGTATCTTTAAAAAAAAAAAACATAATTCCTCTTTGATGTTATGGGTTATTGTGTGAATTATAGTGACCAAAAATCTAAATTGAATCTATTTTTAAAAATCACACAAAATAACATAAAATATCTAAATGTCAGGGTAAGGAATACTTTCTTAAGGCATTGTATATGTGTAGTGGTATAAAGTTGTACAGGGGTGTGTTATTTAGCTGTGCCATTACCAGTGTCCATTTTAGCATGTAAATCTTGGTGGGGCAAACTTAAAAAAATAAGAATTTTGGTGCATGCCAGAAAAGGTGGCAAAAGGTACCCTCAAACCCTCAAAGGCCTTCATAAAGCCCAAGAGAAAATATTTATTTTCAGCAACATGGAGTGAATCCGTAACCGCCGCTACACCTGGCTATCAGCGGAGCCTTGTCTGGCAGCAAAACAGTTAATTCAGCCACATTTACTGCCTTTAAAAAAACATAGCTAATATGGCTAACATACTTAGAGAAATGTGGTGTCTACAGACAATTGAGATGTACAAATTATGGCATAAGGGGACGGCAAGCAGATAAGAGGCAGTCTGTAATTTTGATTAAGACATTAATGAGCGAGCTAGGACGGATGTTGTTAATAACTATTTGTTCAGCACTTTTGAAATGTACAGCGACAGAATTCAGAACATTGGCCGTTCTTACAGTATTCTCCTTGTACACCAAGTCAGAACCGTAGGACAAATAAAGGGGGCATATAAGCAGACAATGAAAGCTCTTACAATATTTGATGATTACATTTCTCTAGAACAGGCTATAGGCTTCATGTGCACAACCAACAGCTAACACCTTACTACACAACATACATTTAGCATTACTTTCTTAGCTACAGTATACATATACAGTATACATATCTCCCTGGCATATTACATAATTTATGCAGCAGCACACGACCATTTTGGATCACGTTGTTGTGCTGGGCTCACTTGAAGAGGAAGGTGGCGCAATGGTCTTTCATGGGAACATTTTGTCATCAAACTTTGTTATCAAAATCTGTCATTCTCTGGATTTATGGTGCTTTCAATACAACTGGAAACCGGGAACAACTGAGTGGGGGGGGGGGGACAAGGTCAGATCATAATGTCATTGATCTTCAGGTCAGAGCTCTAAAATGAGGCCATTGTTCCCGACATGGAATTCCGAGTTGGATGACTGTTCAAAACGTATTTTCCCAGTCTGAGTTTTTTTTTCCCCAGAGTTCCCAGTTGTCTTGAACTCACTGAAGCCTGTGATTTCCAAGTTCCAAGTTTCCAGCTGTTTTGAACAAGACAAAAGTCATGCTGGATTGACAGCATGGCCAATGTTGAATGTTTATATTTTTAAGCTTGGAAAAGAGACCCTTAAACCCAGACTTGGACCACACACCCACTCCACTGAATAACAGGCTAGTTATTGCTCAGCAGGCTAGTTTGCAGTTAGCCACTGATTCCTTCCAAACCACTCATTGTTGAATTTGCAATTTCTAAACTCAGCAAAAAAAAGAAACGTCCTCTCACTGTCAACTGCATTTATTTTCAGCAAACTTAACAAGTTTAAATATTTGTATGAACATAAGATTCGACAACTGAGACATAAACTGAACAAGTTCCACAGACCTGTGACCAACAGAAATGGAATAATGTGTCCCTGAACAAAGGGAGATCAAAATCAAAAGTAACAATCACTACTGATGTGGCCACCAGCTGCATTAAGTACTGCAGTGCATCTCCTCCTCATGGACTGCACTAGATTGCCAGTTCTTGCTGTGAGATGTTACCCGCTCTTACACCAAGACACCTGCAAGTTCCCGGACATTTCAGGGGGGAATGGCCCTAGCCCTCACCCTTCGATCCAACAGTTCCAAGATGTGCTCAATAGAATTGAATTCCGGGCTCTTCGCTGGCCATGGCAAACACTGGCAAACACTGACATTCCTGAAATCACGCACAGAATGAGCCGTATGGCTGGTGTCATGCTGGAGGGTCATGTCAGGAGGAGCCTGCAGGAAGGGTACCACATGAAGGTGGAGGATGTCTGCCCTATTAACGCACAGCGTTGAGACGGCCTGCAATGACAACAAGCTCAGTCCGATGATGCTGTGACACAACGCCCCAGACCATGACGGACCCTCCACCTCCAAATCGATCCTGCTCCAGAGTACAGGCCTCGGTGTAACGCTCATTCCTTCAACGATAAACGCGAATCCGATCATCACCCCTGGTGAGACAAAACCGCGACTCGTCAGTGAAGAGCACTTTTATCCAGGCGACGTTGTTGCCGGTGATAACGCTAATAACGTTTCAGTCAGGGACATCACTCGCTTTGAGACCTTGAACTAGTTGTTCCCCTTGCTCTGCAAGGGCAGCAGCTTTTATGGAGCAATGGGTATTGATGCTTCAATCGTGGCTGTTGTTGATGTGTGCAGAGGGTCCCTGGTTCGAGCCCAGGTAGGGGTGAGGTGAGGGACGGAAGCTATACTGTTACATACAGTGGGGCAAAAAAGAATTTAGTCAGCCACCAATTATGCAAGTTCTCCCACTTAAAAAAGATGAGAGGCCTGTAATTTTCATCATAGGTACATTTCAACTATGACAGACAAAATGAGAAAAAAAATCCAGAAAATCACATTGTAGGATTTTTAATTAATTAATTTGCAAATTATGGTGGAAAATAAGTATTTGGTCACCTACAAACAAGCAAGATTTCTGGCTCTCACAGACCTATAACTTGTCCTCCACTCGTTATCTATATTAATGGCACCTGTTTGAACTTGTTATCAGTATAAAAGACACCTGTCCACAACCTCAAGCAGTCACACTCCAAACTGCACTATGGCCAAGACCAAAGAGCTGTCAAGGACACCAGAAACAAAATTGTAGACCTGCACCAGGCTGGGAAGACTGAATCTGCAATAGTTAAGCAGCTTGGTTTGAAGAAATCAACTGTGGGAGCAATTATTAGGAAATGGAAGACATACAAGACCACTGATAATCTCCCTCGATCTGGGGCTCCACGCAAGATCTCACCCAGTGGGGTCAAAATGATCACAAGAACGGTGAGCAAAAATCCCAGAACCACACAGGGGGACCTAATGAATGACCTGCAGAGAGCTGGGACCACAGTAACAGAGGACAAAGAATGCTGACAAAGAACACCATACCTACTGTGAAGCATGGGGGTGGAAACATCATGCTTTGGGGCTGTTTTTCTGCAAAGGGACCAGAACGACTGATCCGTGTAAAGGAAAGAATGAATGAAGAAGAATGAAACCCATGTATCGTGAGATTTTGAGTTTTCCATCAGCAAGGGCATTGAAGATTAAACGTGGCTGGGTCTTTCAGCATGACAATGATCCCATACACACCGCCCGGGCAACAAAGGAGTGGCTTCGTAAGAAGCATTTCAAGGTCCTGGTCCCAGATCTCAACCCCATAGAAAATCTTTGGAGGGAGTAGAAAGTCTGTGTTGCCCAGCAACAGCCCCAAAACATCACTGCTCTAGAGGAGATCTGCATGGAGGAATGGGCCAAAATACCAGCAACATTGTGTGAAAACCTTGTGAAGACTTACAGAAAACGTTTGGCCATGTATCGTGAGATTTTGAGTGAAACCTCCTTCCATCAGCACTGGCATTGCAGATGAGACGTGGCTGGGTCTTTCAGCATGACAATGATCCCAAACACACCGCCCGGGCAACGAAGGAGTGGCTTCGTAAGAAGCATTTCAAGGTCCTGGAGTGGCCAGGCCAGTCTCCAGATCTCAACCCCATACAAAATCTGCTCTAGAGGAGATCTGCATGGAGGAATGGGCCAAAATACCAGCAACAGTGTGTGAAAACCTCATGAAGACTTACAGAAAACGTTTGACCTCTGTCATTGCCAACAAAGGGTATATAACAAAGTATTGAGATAAACTTTTGTTATTGACCAAATACTTATTTTCCACCATAATTTGCAAATAAATTCATTAAAAATCCTACAATGTGATTTTCTGGATTTGTTTTCTCTGGATTTTGTCTGTCATAGTTGAAGTGTACCTATGATGAAAATTACAGGCCTCTCTCATCTTTTTATTAAGTGGGAGAACTTACACAATTGGTGGCTGACTAAATACTTTTACAAAACATTAGGAACACCTTTCTAATATTGAGTTGCTCCAGCTTTTGCCCTCAGAACATTGTCAATTCGTTGGGGCAAGGTGTCAAAAGTGTTCCACAGGAATGCTGACCCATGTTTACTCCAATGCCTCCCACTGTGGTGTCAAGTTGGCTATACAGTATGTCATTTGGGTGGTGGACCATTCTTGATACACACGGGAAACTGTCAAGCGTGAAAAACCCAGCAGCGTTGCAGTTCTTGATACACAAACTGCTGCGCCTGGCACCTACTACCATTACCCGTTCAAAAGTAACTCAATCTTTTGTCTTGCCCATTCACCCTCTGAATGGAACATATACACAATCAATGTCTCAATTGTCTCGAGGTTTAAAAATCATTATTTTTGGATTTAACAAGTGACATCAATAAGGGATCATAGCCTTCATCTGGATTAACCTGGTCAGTCTATGTCATGGAAAGAGCAGGTGTTCCTAATGTTTTGTACAATCAGTGTATATGACTGAGGCCAGTAGACTATACTCCATTTTAATATCATAATACTGCTACCTCATATTTAGCTTCAGATAAGTGTGCCAAGACCAAAGTTGATCAAATAGCCTTATACCTGTCTATAAAGTTTAGAATGAACATTTCATTGACACATTAACTCAAGCAAATGAAACTCACGCATTTCCAACATATATCCTGGGGAACACCTCGTCGACATGGTGTGTTGGCATGCTGTAGTAACCGTCAACGTTGGCACACAGATCATTGAGCTGCTGCACTGACACTTCATAGTCTGACATGTCAACTCGCAGTGACACGGTAGACTGCTTGGTTGCGCTCTGATTTTGCTTCATCCCCTTCTTGACAAGAGCAGAGCTGTTAAATATGTTGAGCAGGTGTCGGTTTACAGAGCGACCAGGAGAGGAGTCAGGTTTTCACCCGGCTGTTGCATTGCTCTCACGGAGAGAGTGTGTTTTGAAAGTCTGCTTGCGCATGTCTCTTTCTTTCTTTCTTTTCTTTCTTTTCTTTCTTTCTTTCTTTCTTTCTTTCTTTCTTTCTTACTGCTCAAAAAAATAAAGTGAACACTAAAATAACACATCCTAGATCTGAATGAATGAAATATTCTTATTAAATACTTTTTTCTTACACATAGTTGAATGTGCTGAAAACAAAATCACACAAAAATGATCAATGGAAATCAAATTGTCAACCCATGAAGGTCTGGATTTGGAGTCCCACTCAAAATTAAAGTGGAAAACCACACTACAGGCAGATCCAACTTTGATGTAATGTCCTTAAAACAAGTCAAAATGAGGCTCAGTAGTGTGTGTGGCCTCCACGTGCCTGTATGACCTCCCTACATCGCCTGGGCATGCTCCTGATGAGGTGGAGGATGGTCTCCTGAGGGATCTCTTCCCAGACCTGTATTAAAGCATCCACCAACTCCTGGACAGTCTGTGGTGCAACGTGGCGTGGAGCGAGACATGATGTCCCAGATGTGCTCTATTGAATTCAGGTCTGGGGAACGGGCGGGCCAGTCCATAGCATCAATGCCTTCCTCTTGCAGGAACTGCTGACACACTCCAGTCACATGAGGTCTAGCATTGTCTTGCATTAGGAGGAACCCAAGGCCAACCGCACCAGCATATGGTGCAAGGGGTCTGAGGATCTCATCTCGGTACCTAATGGCAGTCAGGCTATCTCTGGCGAGTACATGGAGGGCTGTGCGGCCCCCCAAAGAAATGCCACCCCACAGCATGACTGACCCACCGCCAAACCACCGCCATGCTGGAGGATGTTACAGGCAGCAGAATGTTCTCCACGGCGTCTCCAGACTCTGTCACGTCTGTCACATGCTCAGTGTGAATCTGCTTTCATCTGTGAAGGGCACAGGGCACCAGTGGTGAATATGCCAATCTTGGTGTTCTCTGGCAAATGCCAAACGTCCTGCACGGTGTTGGGCTGTAAGCACAACCCCTACCTGTGGACGTCGGGCCCTCATACCACCCTCATGGAGTCTGTTTCTGACCGTTTGAGCAGACACATGCACATTTGTGGCCTGTTGGAGGTACTTTTGCAGGGCTCTGGCAGTGCTCCTCCTGCTCCACCTTGCACAAAGGCAGAGGTAGCGGTCCTGCTGCTGGGTTGTTGCCCTCCTACGGCCTCCTCCACATCTCCTGATGTACTGGCCTGTTTCCTGGTAGCGCCTCCATGCTCTGGACACTACGCTGACAGACACAGCAAACCTTCTTGCCACAGCTCGCATTGATGTGCCATCCTGGATGAGCTGCCCTACCTGAGCCACTTGTGTGGGTTGTAGACTCCGTCTCAAGCTACCACTAGAGTGAAAGCCTCGCCAGCATTCAAAAGTGACCAAAACATCAGCCAGGAAGCATAGGAACTGAGAAGTGGTCTGTGGTCACCACCTGCAGGGAACCACTCCTTTATTGGGGGTGTCTTGCTAATTGCCTATAATTTCCACCTGTTGTCTATTCCATTTGCACAACAGCATGTGAAATGTATTGTCAAACAGTGTTGCTTCCTAAGTGGACAGTTTGATTTCACAGAAGTGTGATTGACTTGGAGTTACATTGTGTTGAGCAGTATATATATATACATACATACATATACATATATACATATGCAGTACCTACAGTATGTTACCGTACAGTAATAACAATGTAATTGTGTACATTTACATTACATTTACATACATTTACATTTAAGTCATTTGGCAGACGCTCTTATCCAGAGCGACTTACAAATTGGTGAATTCACCTTATGACATCCAGTGGAACAGCCACTTTACAATAGTGCATCTAAATCATTTAAGGGGGGGTGAGAAGGATTACTTTATCCTATCCTAGGTATTCCTTAAAGAGGTGGGGTTTCAGGTGTCTCCGGAAGGTGGTGATTGACTCCGCTGTCCTGGCGTCGTGAGGGAGTTTGTTCCACCATTGGGGGGCCAGAGCAGCGAACAGTTTTGACTGGGCTGAGCGGGAACTGTACTTCCTCAGTGGTAGGGAGGCGAGCAGGCCAGAGGTGGATGAACGCAGTGCCCTTGTTTGGGTGTAGGGCCTGATCAGAGCCTGGAGGTACTGCAGTGCCGTTCCCCTCACAGCTCCGTAGGCAAGCACCATGGTCTTGTAGCGGATGCGAGCTTCAACTGGAAGCCAGTGGAGAGAGCGGAGGAGCGGGGTGACGTGAGAGAACTTGGGAAGGTTGAACACCAGACGGGCTGCGGCGTTCTGGATGAGTTGTAGGGGTTTAATGGCACAGGCAGGGAGCCCAGCCAACAGCGAGTTGCAGTAATCCAGACGTGAGATGACAAGTGCCTGGATTAGGACCTGCGCCGCTTCCTGTGTGAGGCAGGGTCGTACTCTGCGGATGTTGTAGAGCATGAACCTACAGGAACGGGCCACCTCCTTGATGTTAGTTGAGAACGACAGGGTGTTGTCCAGGATCACGCCAAGGTTCTTAGCGCTCTGGGAGGAGGACACAATGCAGTTGTCAACCGTGATGGCGAGATCATGGAACGGGCAGTCCTTCCCCGGGAGGAAGAGCAGCTCCGTCTTGCCGAGGTTCAGCTTGAGGGGGTGATCCGTCATCCACACTGATATGTCTGCCAGACATGCAGAGATGCGATTCGCCACCTGGTCATCAGAAGGGGGAAAGGACACACAGTGCCTGCAGAAAGGTTGAACCCGGTTTCACATTTTAAAGTGATCTACTGGTTGGACTGCAAGTATTCATGTTTTATAATGCAATAAAGATTTTATTTGGTATTTAGTGAAACAGTACATTGTGTATAGTATAAGTGACTTGAGAAATCGTATTCTAATGTTCAAATAAACTATCAACATAGCCCTCTGTATCTACTAAGAATGACTTGGAGGAATGCTTTGTGTTATCCAAATAAATCATTGAAGATGATTATTCAATGATTATAAGTGCCAATATTAGGTTGAATATTGTTGATGAAATACATTACAGAACATAAACAATAATAAAACCTCTTGAGTTGTATATTACACTGGTAAAATGTGGAATTTAATGTATAGTCTATGAATAGTCTACAGGTAATGTTGATGACAGAGAGCATTAGTCATGATGTCACAAAATCTAACTTAATAACAACCAATCCCCTGAATTCTCCTTCAAACGGCTACCCCATTTTGGCTCTGTATCAGTTTGAAAATAGAACAACCCCTAACCAAAATGTCTGACATTTTCTCCTAACATGTTTCTGGTCGCATTTTGGTAGCCCGGCATCGAAGGACCTTGAGGAAACTGTCGATTTTGTGGGAGACCCTGCGGAAGCAGGACATAAGGAAGTGGAAGTTGATGAGGCGGGAGGTCTTGTCATTGCCGAGGTCTCCACCCTTGAAGGGGATTGAAGAAATGTACTGGGAGGAGGGGCCCATCTATAGAGAGAGAGAGACATTTTTTTAAAGCAGAAGATAGTGCAAAAAGGTTGTCACCTTGAACACAGTGTTCAATTGTTGAACTAAAACCACTAGTACATGTACAGTCTCGAATGCTTGACATGAAAACACACACACACAGATAAACAGCATCAGTGACCCACCTTGTTGACCAGTATGTCCAGTCCGTGTCCTAGGCTCTTGGAGTATTCCTGCAGTTCCCTGATCTTACTGCTGATGTCACCATTGGAGGGGTGTGGCAGAGTGGGCGCCTCAGAGAAGAGCAGCAGCAGGGGATCATTCCAGGCCAGCAGGAGGGAGCGAGCCAGGGCGATCAGCTCATTCTCCTGAGGAACACAATGGGTAAAGTCATGAAGGAAAGGTCAATCGAATGCTCCTGCTGTTTTACTGAGTGCAACGCTCCAACCCAAAGGTCTTAATCAGGCTTGACGAAAGGGGAGTAGGAGTGGGGATTGGGGGTTTAGTCAAGGAACTCTTGTGCAGGTTGTTAAATGCACTGCTTTTTTAGAACAGGGTAAATACTAACATGTATATATACCACAGGGAGGAGACAAACCCAGAGAGAGAGGAGAGGAATGGTACATCTGAGTTAGGAGGCTTCCTCTCCTTGTCTTCTTTCCTTCATCTCCAAGACTCCACTAATCTAAGACTGCTGGATGAAAATTGCTCACAGCTCTCCAATCCTCTCAGATCTGTGCCTAAGGGCTAGAGGTTGTTGCAAGACAGGGCTGTAGATTTGATCAATGAAGTGCTCACGCAGGTAGACTGGGAAAAGAGAGAAGGGGGAGAGATTATAACTAATAGAGATGAGTGAGGAGAGCACAGAGCTCTACTGACCGATACTCTAAGCGCTTGCTCCTTGTCCTTGGGTATCTGGAGTGAGGAGGTGTGACACATAGATGGACGTGGCATCATCATTCGTCCCATTGGTGGGAAGTGAGAGGCCTGAGAGAGAGAGAGAGAGAGAGAGAGAGGTGGAACAGCACAAAAGCGGTTATAATAAGGTTAACTCAAATTGAATATACTCTGACACATAATACTCTGAACATATTATTTTAGCGAACAATACATACATCTTGAACGCAAACAGACCAGGTATACACACAGATACACATACACACACAGACCAACGTACACATGCATGGTTGTCCTATGGTTATTAACCATCCTACAACTTCCTGGGAATGGTACAGGATAGTTGTTTGGCTTTGGAACATTCTCAGCACATTTATGGAACAGAAAGTCTCCTAAAAGTTCCAACGTGGTTACATTTAATAAAACTTTTTGTAATGTTCTATCATTCTTCAACTGGTTTGGCATTGAGAATATTCTCAAATAGTTCAGAGAACGTTAATTTCAGTTCTTCAGCATAATGTTTCAGGTTTCCTCAGGGTTCTATTTAAAATCATGGTCAGGTGGGTTGGCAGCATGCACTAATGAGTGCTTGTTTCCTTTAGAAATGGATTCTGTTTGAATAGACAAAAATTAACAGCTTTTGTATGTGTGAAAAAAAACATGGCATATTAGCTCCATCCTGGTGGCGCAGTGGACTAATTCCATGGATATAGGACTGAAGATTATAGGTTTGAACCGCACTGATGCCATAAATAAAAAAAATTGCATGATGAATGCCAAAGGAAATGGATTTCCATGTGTCCCATCATACCTTAAGGGAACATTTCGACAATCACCGTATAGTTAGTGAGAAAGTCCCTATTGGAACTGTACGGTCCCTTACTAGACGTCCGAAAACATTTTAGAAATTCGGGGACGGCGTCGGGCCGAGCGGTAGGGCCAGACCTACCGGGAAGTCATCAAATGAACTTTGTCGGACATTCGGTTTTCGTTTAATAAAATAAACAAATTTTAGCCCATTTTTGCGCAATGCCGGAATATCCCACAAGAGGGCATAAGCAATCATATTGCTATTGGACAAAACATCACGAATCACGACGTGCCATATCTCGGAAACCGAAAATATTTCGAAGCCGAAACTTGGTGAGCGTAGGTTTGGCATTATGGGAAGATGGCCCCGAACAAGATGGCGTCTAGGCCTCAACGGTTTTTGAGTTATGGCCATATTTCTGGGATTAAAGGTCCAAAATGAAAATAGAGAAAAGATTTTTTCACTTCACGTCAAAGTCAAGGAGCCTCCGGTGTCAATAAAAAAAAAATCGGCCATTTATCTATCGTCATTTACGAGAAATCGTACGTTGACCAGATCGTGATGTTCAGATATAGGTGTTTTTTTTTTTCAACGGTTACAGATCCAGTTGCAGGGTGTTCATACGAGTATTTTTAAAATGTGCTGCGGAGCTCTGCGACATTTCTGTGATTTTCTATGATTTTCTGAAATAACACACACTCACTAAACCCTCCGTAAATAACTCAGTTCTTAACGTAAAGACTTAAAACTCAGGATTCTGTAAAGGCATACCCCAATGAGGATATGAGTTTATTTATAGCTTCCTGTGCCAACCGGAAGTGCCATAATTGGTGTCTCAGGGGCTGTTTGGAAGGGTTAAAAAAATCAGATCTGTCCAAAACTTCATATGTGTGATTAGACAACCCCCATGAACTGTAAATCAGTCATTTTTCCCAACAGATGTCAAAGAAAAGCTCTCACACACACACACACAGCAAGGATGGAGTGACAAAGCGTGGTGTTTAAAGACACAGAGAGCAGGCAATGGCATAAACATAATCCCAAGGCAGGGCCGAGTCCAACGAGGTGCCCCGCTTGACCGTAGCTCACTCGGTCTGAGCGCAGCGACCATGAGAAAAATAGGCCCACAATGAAGCCTGCACCACAATGTCATTTGATTTTGGGTGACAGCGGCGGAACCGTTAGGTTTAGAAGGACAATTCAAACACAGGACTGTTCCTAAGGTCCTCCCGATCTGTGCAAGCCTAACCTTGACTGTGTGGCATTAACCTTTCACAGTTAAAAGAAGGTGTTTACAAAAAAACAGTGTGCATTGACTTCTCTCCCCATAGGAATACATTGCCTGCTCCCCTAAATACAACCTGGGGTCTTTATGGGTTATGAATGCTGTATGAACCTGTCTTCTATGACATTCCATCAGACCACTATGAGGTCTACCTGTGTCGATTCTAAGCTTCCTGGAGCAACCGGAAGAGGTTAAATTGACCCAAAAGGTATTTGGATGTACATCACCTCGAAAGGTGCCGAGGCCTCTGCATTATTCAACCCTGTGTAGATCAGTCAATTCTCAACTTAAAGACTTAAAACTCAGGATTCCCTAGGTTTCTATGTCAGTCAAGACATGTGTGTATTTATAGCTTCCTGTGCCAACCGGAAGTGCCATAATTGGTGACTCAGGGGCTGTTTGGAAGGGTTAAAAAAATCAGATCTGTCCAAAACTTCATATGTGTGATTAGACAACCCCCATGAAGTGTAAATCAGTCATTTTTCCCAACAGATGTCAAAGAAAAGCTCTCACACACACACACAGCAAGGATGGAGTGACAAAGCGTGGTGTTTAAAGACACAGAGAGCAGGCAATGGCATAAACATAATCCCAAGGCCGTGCCGAGTCCAACGAGGTGCCCCTCTTGACCGTAGCTCGCTCGGTCTGAGCGCAGCGACCATGAGAAAAATAGGCCCACAATGATGCCTGCACCACAATGTCATTGGATTTTGGGTGACAGCGGCGGAACCGTTAGGTTTAGAAGGACAATTCAAACGCAGGACTGTTCCTAAGGTCCTCCCGATCTGTGCAAGCCTAACCTTGACTGTGTGGCATTAACCTTCCACAGTTAAAAGAAGGTGTTTACAAAAAAACAGTGTGCATTGACTTCTCTCCCCATAGGAATACATTGCCTGCTCCCCTAAATACAACCTGGGGTCTTTATGGGTTATGAATGCTGTATGAACCTGTCTTCTATGACATTCCATCAGACCACTATGAGGTCTACCTGTGTCGATTCTAAGCTTCCTGGAGCAACCGGAAGTGGTTAAATTGACCCAAAAGGTATTTGGATGTACATCACCTCGAAAGGTGCCGAGGCCTCTGCATTATTCAACCCTGTGTAGATCAGTCAATTCTCAACTTAAAGACTTAAAACTCAGGATTCCCTAGGTTTCTATGTCAGTCAAGACATGTGTGTATTTATAGCTTCCTGTGCCAACCGGAAGTGCCATAATTGGTGACTCAGGGGCTGTTTGGAAGGGTTAAAAAAATCAGATCTGTCCAAAACTTCATATGTGTGATTAGACAACCCCCATGAACTGTAAATCAGTCATTTTTCCCATAAAAATTCAAAGGAAAAATAAATCACACAGATACACAACTTGGATGGAGGGACGTATTGGGGTGTGTAGAGACTGACAGTGCCTCCAATAGTTAGCTTTGTTCGAGCTAAAAAAGAACCGTCAGACCTAGAGTTCCGAAACTTTAGAATCCTGATCTAGACCTCAGGTAGATAGTGCGTGGTGAGTTACGGCGCTCTAGGAGGTTCTCGGACCGAGAAACAGCGTCGAACATTTGCAATGACTTCAATTCATTTTGACCATTACGAAAATGGCGACATTTAGAAATGTCCCAGAGACACAAGACTAGGTGCATTGTGACCGTCTCGGCCCATAGAGACAGAACCCAACATCTCGGTCCGATAGCTCATTCAAGGACCCCGTAGCAAGGCATTGAAAAAAGTGGATTTTCAGCACCAATTAGGCTTTTACTCGGACACCAAATGACCTATCGGGCCGAAACTCGGGATTCGGGGTCGCCTCACATAGGACTACACATAATGTCCGAACTGGCCCCGCAGCTAGAAAGTAACTATGTGTTTTATGGTTTTTTAATGTTTTGTACCGAAGGCCTTGTGAATTTTGGGCCAGCTCTGAAGTATGTTATACTTGGCTCCTAAATGAGTTGGGAAAAGTGGGTTTGGTGTCAGTTTGTATCAGTTTGGTGTCAGAATGATATCAAATTGACTGATGGACGGTGACTTGCAGGTGACTCTTGTCCATTAGCAATATGTTTAAGTGGTGAGGTACCATCACCAAAAGCGACATTCTGAAATCAACCCAAACGAGCGATGGAGAGGTACCAGTATCACTGCCCAGACATCCCTATGTCATCGGGCCAGTCAATTTGGCATTCCTGCATGATTTTTATGGCATGACAAATTGGTAATGGTGACTGCCCAGTTAACCATATGGCAAATGCACAGTGACTTTGAAAGAGTGAGAAAAATCACCAAATGGACATTCTGGAATCAACCCTAACGAGTGATGGAGAGGTACCAGAATCACTGCCAAGCCATCCCGAGTTCATCGGGCCAGTCAATTTGGCATTCCTGCACAAATTTTCAGTGACTTTGCAAAAGTAAGGAACATTTGCAATATGTTTTAACAGTGAGGTACCATCACCAAAAGCGACATTCTGAAATCAACCCAAACGAGCGATGGAGAGGTACCAGTATCACTGCCCAGACATCCCTATGTCATCGGGCCAGTCAATTTGGCATTCCTGCATGATTTTTATGGCATGACAAATTGGTAATGGTGACTGCCCAGTTAACCATATGGCAAATGCACAGTGACTTTGAAAGAGTGAGAAAAATCACCAAATGGACATTCTGGAATCAACCCTAACGAGTGATGGAGAGGTACCAGAATCACTGCCAAGCCATCCCGAGTTCATCGGGCCAGTCAATTTGGCATTCCTGCACAAATTTTCAGTGACTTTGCAAAAGTAAGGAACATTTGCAATATGTTTTAACAGTGAGGTACCATCACCAAAAGCGACATTCTGAAATCAACCCAAACGAGCGATGGAGAGGTACCAGTATCACTCCCCAGCCATCCTGAGGTCATCGGGCCAGTCAATTTGGCATTCCTGCATGATTTTTATAGCATGACAAATTGGTGATGGTGACTGCCCAGTTAACCATATGGCAAATGCACAGTGACTTTGAAAGAGTGAGAAAAATCACCAAATGGACATTCTGGAATCAACCCTAACGAGCGATGGAGAGGTACCAGAATCACTGCCCAGACATCCCGAGGTCATCGGGCCAGTCAATTTGGCATTCCTGCAAAAATTTTCAGTGACTTTGCAAAAGTAAGGAACATTTGCAATATGTTTTAACAGTGAGGTACCATCACCAAAAGCGACATTCTGAAATCAACCCAAACGAGCGATGGAGAGGTACCAGTATCACTGCCCAGCCATCCCGAGGTCATCGGGCCAGTCAATTTGGCATTCCTGCAAGAATTTTTAGTGACTTTGCAAAAGTAAGGAACATTTGCAATATGTTTAAGCGGTGAGGTACCATCACCAAAAGCGACATTCTGAAATCAACCCAAACGAGCGATGGAGAGGTACCAGTATCACTGCCAAGCCATCCCGAGTTCATCGGGCCAGTCAATTTGGCATTCCTGCACAAATTTTCAGTGACTTTGCAAAAGTAAGTAACATTTGCAATATGTTTTAACAGTGAGGTACCATCACCAAAAGCGACATTCTGAAATCAACCCAAACGAGCGATGGAGAGGTACCAGTATCACTGCCCAGACATCCCTATGTCATCGGGCCAGTCAATTTGGCATTCCTGCATGATTTTTATGGCATGACAAATTGGTAATGGTGACTGCCCAGTTAACCATATGGCAAATGCACAGTGACTTTGAAAGAGTGAGAAAAATCACCAAATGGACATTCTGGAATCAACCCTAACGAGTGATGGAGAGGTACCAGAATCACTGCCAAGCCATCCCGAGTTCATCGGGCCAGTCAATTTGGCATTCCTGCACAAATTTTCAGTGACTTTGCAAAAGTAAGGAACATTTGCAATATGTTTTAACAGTGAGGTACCATCACCAAAAGCGACATTCTGAAATCAACCCAAACGAGCGATGGAGAGGTACCAGTATCACTCCCCAGCCATCCTGAGGTCATCGGGCCAGTCAATTTGGCATTCCTGCATGATTTTTATAGCATGACAAATTGGTGATGGTGACTGCCCAGTTAACCATATGGCAAATGCACAGTGACTTTGAAAGAGTGAGAAAAATCACCAAATGGACATTCTGGAATCAACCCTAACGAGCGATGGAGAGGTACCAGAATCACTGCCCAGACATCCCGAGGTCATCGGGCCAGTCAATTTGGCATTCCTGCAAAAATTTTCAGTGACTTTGCAAAAGTAAGGAACATTTGCAATATGTTTTAACAGTGAGGTACCATCACCAAAAGCGACATTCTGAAATCAACCCAAACGAGCGATGGAGAGGTACCAGTATCACTGCCCAGCCATCCCGAGGTCATCGGGCCAGTCAATTTGGCATTCCTGCAAGAATTTTTAGTGACTTTGCAAAAGTAAGGAACATTTGCAATATGTTTAACGGTGAGGTACCATCACCAAAAGCGACATTCTGAAATCAACCCAAACGAGCGATGGAGAGGTACCAGTATCACTGCCAAGCCATCCCGAGTTCATCGGGCCAGTCAATTTGGCATTCCTGCACAAATTTTCAGTGACTTTGCAAAAGTAAGTAACATTTGCAATATGTTTTAACAGTGAGGTACCATCACCAAAAGCGACATTCTGAAATCAACCCAAACGAGCGATGGAGAGGTACCAGTATCACTGCCCAGACATCCCTATGTCATCGGGCCAGTCATTTTGGCATTCCTGCATGATTTTTATGGCATGACAAATTGGTGATGGTGACTGCCCAGTTAACCATATGGCAAATGCACAGTGACTTTGCAAAAGTGAGAAAACATGACCAAATGGACATTCTGAAATCAACACAAACAATGGCATCACCATAGTGTCCAGACTGTGCGGAGTCCAACGAGGTGTCCCGCTTGACCGTAGCTCGCTCGGTCTGAGCGCGCGACCATGAGAAAAATAGGCCCAATATGAAGCCTTCACCAGTACGTCATTTGATTTTGGGTGACAGCGGCGGAACCGTTAGGTTTAGAAAGACAATTCAACCACAGGACTGTTCCTAAGGTCCTCCTGATCTGTCCAAGCCTATCCTTGACCGTGTGACATTAACCCTTCACAGTCAAAAGAAGGTGTTTACATAAAAACAGTGTTCATTGACTTCTCTCCCCATAGGAATATATTGGCTGCTCCACTAAATACAACCTGGAGTCTATATGGGTTATGAATGTTGTATGAACCTGTCTTTGGTACCAGTCCATCAGACCACTATAAGGTCTACCTGTGTCGATTCTAAGCTTCCTGGACCAACCGGAAGTGGTTCAAATCGCCCTAAAAGTGTATACCCATACACTGCCTGCAATTTGATGGACATAGTGCATTGAACCCTGTGTAAATCAGTCAGTTTTCATGGTAAAGACTTAAAACTCAGGATTCTCTAATGGAATAGCCCAATGAGGATGTATGTTGAGTTACAGCTTCCTGTGCCAACCGGAAGTGCCATAATTGGTGTCTCATGGGCTGTTTGGAGGGGTTAAAAATATCAGATCTTTCCAAAACTTCATATATATGATTAGGCAACCCCCATGAACTGTAAATCAGTCATTTTTCCCATAAAAATTCAAAGGAAAACTAAATCACACAGATACACAACATGGATGGAGGGACGTATCATTGGGGTGCGTAGAGACTGACAGTGCCTCCAATAGTTAGCTTTGAATGATATCAAATTGACTGATGGACAGTGACTTGCAGGTGACTCTTGTCCATTAGCAATATGTTTAAGCGGTGAGGTACCATCACCAAAAGCGACATTCTGAAATCAACCCAAAAGAGCCATGGAGAGGTACCAGTATCACTGCCCAGCCATCCCGAGGTCATCGGGCCAGTCAATTTGGCATTCCTGCGTGATTTTTATAGCATGACAAATTGGTAATGGTGACTGCCCAGTTAACCATATGGCAAATGCACAGTGACTTTGAAAGAGTGAGAAAAATCACCAAATGGACATTCTGGAATCGACCCTAACGAGTGATGGAGAGGTACCAGAATCACTGCCAAGCCATCCCGAGTTCATCGGGCCAGTCAATTTGGCATTCCTGCACAAATTTTCAGTGACTTTGCAAAAGTAAGGAACATTTGCAATATGTTTTAACAGTGAGGTACCATCACCAAAAGCGACATTCTGAAATCAACCCAAACGAGCGATGGAGAGGTACCAGTATCACTGCCCAGACATCCCTATGTCATCGGGCCAGTCAATTTGGCATTCCTGCATGATTTTTATGGCATGACAAATTGGTGATGGTGACTGCCCAGTTAACCATATGGCAAATGCACAGTGACTTTGCAAAAGTGAGAAAAATCACCAAATGGACATTCTGGAATCGACCCTAACGAGTGATGGAGAGGTACCAGAATCACTGCCAAGCCATCCCGAGTTCATCGGGCCAGTCAATTTGGCATTCCTGCACAAATTTTCAGTGACTTTGCAAAAGTAAGGAACATTTGCAATATGTTTTAACAGTGAGGTACCATCACCAAAAGCGACATTCTGAAATCAACCCAAACGAGCCATGGAGAGGTACCAGTATCACTGCCCAGCCATCCCGAGGTCATCGGGCCAGTCAATTTGGCATTCCTGCAAAAATTTTCAGTGACTTTGCAAAAGTAAGGAACATTTGCAATATGTTTTAACAGTGAGGTACCATCACCAAAAGCGACATTCTGAAATCAACCCAAACGAGCCATGGAGAGGTACCAGTATCACTGCCCAGCCATCCCGAGGTCATCGGGCCAGTCAATTTGGCATTCCTGCATGATTTTTATAGCATGACAAATTGGTGATGGTGACTGCCCAGTTAACCATATGGCAAATGCACAGTGACTTTGAAAGAGTGAGAAAAATCACCAAATGGACATTCTGGAATCAACCCTAACGAGCGATGGAGAGGTACCAGAATCACTGCCAAGCCATCCCGACTTCATCGGGCCAGTCAATTTGGCATTCCTGCAAAAATTTTCAGTGACTTTGCAAAAGTAAGGAACATTTGCAATATGTTTTAACAGTGAGGTACCATCACCAAAAGCGACATTCTGAAATCAACCCAAACGAGCGATGGAGAGGTACCAGAATCACTGCCCAGCCATCCCGAGTTCATCGGGCCAGTCAATTTGGCATTCCTGCATGATTTTTATGGCATGACAAATTGGTGATGGTGAATGCCCAGTTAACCATATGGCAAATGCACAGTGACTTTGCAAAAGTGAGAAAACATAAACAAATGGACATGATGAAATCAACACCACGAGTGATTGAAAGGAACAACAATCACTGCCCGGCCATCCCGAGTTCATCAGGCCAGTCAATTTTGCATTTCTGAAGGATTTTTGAGCATGTCAAATTTCTTATGACATTTGGCCCCCACAAAACATATGCCTTATGCACAAGCAAAAAAAAAAAACAAAAACATTATAATAATAAAATATGACTAAAGTATGTTGATACAGTTCTTATACGTGTGTAACTGACACAAAATTCGAAAAAATTTCGAAAAACGGTCCAGAAAGCACTTTTTTAGGGGTGTGTGAAGTTTTTTATGAAATTTAATAATTTTTGACTTTTGACTTCTGACTTCCTATGAAATCATATTGCAGATGGACAAAACACATGCAATATGCGCAAGTAAAAAAAAAAAAAAAAAAATTATGATAATAAAATATGACTAAAGTATGTTGATACAGTTCTTATACGTGTGTAACTGACACAAAATGCGAAAAAATTTCGAAAAACGGTCCAGAAAGCACTTTTTAGGGGTGTGTGAAGTTTTTTATGAAATTTAAGAATTTTTGACTTTTGACTTCTGACTTCCTATGAAATCATATTGCAAATGGACAAAACATATGCAATATGCGCAAGTAAAAAAATTAAAAAAATTATGTTAATAAAATTGGACAAAAGTATTTTCATACAGTTCTTATACATGTGTAATTGTCAAAAAAAGCGAAAGAATTTCGAAAAACGGTCCAGAAAGCACTTTTTTAAGGGGTGATACGTTTTTTTCAAAAAATTCGTTTTTTCAAAATTTGGCTTTTGGATGTTGACTTGGAGTCCAATACCAATATGAAAAACCATGGTGGAGTGCAATCGCCACCTGTTGGATTTTTGAAGTGTTACAACTGGCAATACCCATATGGCAATAGCAGTAAACTTTGCATGAATCAACGCCGCTTTGGGTGGTATTGGCCAATGTGTGCATGGTTTGGCCTATGCCAATAACTTGCCATTCATTTTTGTCCACTACGGGGGTGAAATCCCTTACTGTGCTTAAGAGTTCAAAAAAGTTTACCCAAAATAATCTGAAAGTGTTATTGAAATATTCAGTGAAAGTTAAGGAAGTTATTCAAAAACCTCCAAATAACATATCATTTCCATTCTTAGAGCTTTAATAAAACCTTCCAGGAAAACTTTCAATAAACCAGAGTAAAATATTCTCAGAACCTCCCTGCAAACTAAAGATAAACATTCCCAGAACAGGCAACATTTTCACTTCTGTTCTCAGAACATTTAAAAAACGCTTAGTTTTACCAATCAGGAAACGCATGGCTTCGTTCCCACAACCAATGTGAAACCAAAAACAGACATTCCCACAACTTCCAAGCAGCCAAATGTGCGAGCTGGGATGGTTGTTACTGACCAGGTCCTTGTTGAGGGAAGTGCTGAGTGAGTGAAGCTTGTCTGATCGCTGGGAAGCTCTCTCCATTAGGTCACTAAGGCCAATGGCATGACAGGACACAACTAGACACAGAACTAGAGGTGAGAGAGAGAGAGGTTTGGCTTTAGTCAACTTGCCTCCATCAATAACTCTCACACACAGACTAAACACACAGGTTTCATGTCACCTGCTAAGTGGAGTTTGGTACCCTGGGATCGGCGAGCCATCTTTCTTTCTTTTCTCTTCTCTCCTTATCTTCTTGTCCTTCCTCTCCTGCTTTTTGGCTGTCGTTCCTTTTCGTCCCCCTTATATAGTGCCCTTGTCTTTTTAATTTGTGAATGCATAAGTCTGGTGACTGCGCGTATTGTTCAGAACTAGTTTTCTCCTGATCACTAATGAGAAACATTTGGGGTGTCTGTCCCTTAGGTATGTACTCATCAATACCCATGGTATTTTTTAAGGTGAGATAGTGAGGTGGACAAAAGCTGTTGGAAAAAAAGAGAGAGGGGCTGGGGGGTGGTTGAAGGGCAATTAGATTCCATTAATATGATTTTTAAATTAAATAATTTATTCGTCCTACAAGGTGGGATCTACAGTACACTATGGAAGTTTAGTTACTAATCATTTCGGTCAAAAATTCTGTATAGCCTCTTTAACTGTCATGTGTTATTCCCAGATTTCAGCGAACACCATGTCTTGTCTTTTTCCTGTTGTTAGATGTTTATTTGATAGTGTTGTTAGTGTGCAGTTGGCTCCTTCTTCCCTTTAGTTTGGTCACTGTGACCAATGTTCACAGCATTTGCTAAATGACCATCTTTCTTATCATACCATTATTACACTGTACCATTCTCTCTCACTTAATCCACTTTCAATGGGGTTCCCGAGTGGCGTAGCGTTCTAACCACTGCATCGCAGTGCTTGGGTTGTCAACGTTAATTTTAGTTCTTCAGCATAATGTTTCAGGTTTCCTCAGGGTTCTATTCTCCAAATGTTCCACTGCTTACTGTTACTAAAACAAGAATTGTAGTGGCTGTATTTGTGCTGTGCTGACTTGATGTGATTTGCAGTAGAGGAATGGGGATGTGGGTACTGGCCAGGCGTGTGGCTATGGATGTTAGACTCAGGTACAGTAGATGTGATCACTGTAGGAGCCTGAGGAATAGTTGGCCTGCCTGATCTTTTGCAAACCAGTGATGAACCCACAAATATGACAAAACAAAAGGAGAAGAGGGAGGGGGGAGTGAAGAGACAACAAAGAGAGAGAGAGAGAGTGGGGGGTAGAAAGAGAAAGAACAACAACAAAAAAGGCAACAAAATATTCAGTCTCTTTTAGACAACTTAGACAAAATTTTTCACTGTAATAACTTGGCAGTAGAAAACCAAAATAACATATTTGACCTCTCAGCTTCCCTATCAAGTCAAAAAATTCAAGCCGAAAACCAAAGAAAATTAACAACAATGACAAATGGTTTGATGAAGAATGTAAAAACCTAGGAAAGAAACTGAGAAACCTATCCAACCAAAGACATAGAGACGAGGTTTAATGTACTTTGATGTAAACTCATCAAAAAAAGAAATGTCCCTTTTTCAGGACCCTGTGTTTCAAAGAAAATTCGTAAAAATCCAATATGTGTGCTTTGCATCATCTAGAGAAAACTGAAGATCATCTGAACAACTGTGTTTGTCTTTGTGTCACATAACAGTACGCTATGAAACACATGTAGTTTCATACTTCAAGACATTTAGAAATATGAAACTTTGTCTTGAAACTTTTTCATCAAGGTTATCCTTGTGTTATTGCTAGGGTTGAACATTTTGGGGAATATTCAGAGGTGGAAACTTTCCGTGGGAATTAACAGGAATATATGGGAATTAATACAAATTAAATGTGGATGTTTTTTAGCATTGGATATATTTACCATAACATATGGAGAGAGAAACATAAACCTTTTACCTTATCATAGGTAGACAAATTGCAAATGATTAAATACTTCCAATAGAAAGAAAACCATTGTTTCTTACAAAATGAACTTTAATTAAATTAATTAAGTTGGGGTGGTTGGGACATGGGATGATTTCACTGAACAACAAAATAAAGGGAATACTGAATGATCCCCAATGATCCATCGCACCTCCCAAAAACCTTTTCAACAATTGAGGCAAACAATTATTTAGTCAGCCCCCAATTTTGCAAGTTCTCCTACTTAAAAAGAGAGAAGCCTGTAATTTTCATCATAGACAAAATGAGAAGGAAAAAAATCCAGAAAATCACATTGTAGGATTTTTAATGAATTTATTTGCAAATTATGGTAGAAAATAAGTATTTGGTCACCTACAAACAAGCAAGATTTCTGGCTCTCACAGACCTATAACTTCTTCTTTAAGAGGCTCCTCTGTCCTCCACTCGTTATCTGTATTAATGGCACCTGTTTGAACTTCTTTAAGAGGCTCCTCTGTCCTCCACTCGTTATCTGTATTAATGGCACCTGTTTGAACTTGTTATCAGTATAAAAGACACCTGTCCACAACCTCAAGCAGTCACACTCCAAACTCCAACTTTGGCCAAGACCAAAGAGCTGTCAAAGGACACCAGAAACAAAATTGTAGACCTGCACCAGGCTGGGAAGACTGAATCTGCAATAGATAAGCAGCTTGGTTTGAAGAAATCAACTGTGGGAGCAATTATTAGGAAATGGAAGACATACAAGACCACTGATAATCTCCCTCCATCTGGGGCACCACGCAAGATCTCACCCCGTGGGGTCAAAATGATCACAAGAATGGTGAGCAAAAATCCCAGAACCACACAGGGGGACCTAATGAATGACCTGCAGAGAGCTGGGACCAAAGTAACAAAGCCAACCATCAGTAACACACTACGCCGCCAGGGACTCAAATCCTGCAGTGCCAGACGTGTCCCCCTGCTTAAGCCAGTACATATACAGGCCCATCTGAAGTTTGCTAGAGAGCATTTGGATGATCCAGAAGAAGATTGGGAGAATGTCATATGGTCAGATGAAACCAAAATATAACTTTTTGGTAAAACCTCAACTCGTCGTGTTTGGAGGACAAAGAATGCTGAGTTGCATCCAAAGAACACCATACCTACTGTGAAGCATGGGGGTGGAAACATCATGCTTTGGGGCTGTTTTTCTGCAAAGGGACCAGGACGACTGATCCGTGTAAATGAAAGAATGAATGGGGCCATGTATTGTGAGATTTTGAGTGAAACCTCCTTCCATCAGCAACGGCATTGCAGATGAAACGTGGCTGGGTCTTTCAGCATGACAATGATCCCAAACACACCGCCCGGGCAATGAAGGAGTGGCTTCGTTAAGAAGCATTTCAAGGTCCTGGAGTGGCCAGGCCAGTCTCCAGATCTCAACCCCATAGAAAATCTGCTCTAGAGGAGATCTGCATGGAGGAATGGGCCAAAATACCAGCAACAGTGTGTGAAAACCTTATGAAGACTTACAGAAAACGTTTGACCTCTGTCATTGCCAACAAAGGGTATATAACAGTATTGAGATAAACTTTTGATATTGACCAAATACTTATTTTCCACCATAATTTGCAAATAAATCCATTAACAATCCTACAATGTGATTTTCTGGATTTTTTTTCTCATTTTGTCTGTCATAGTCGAAGTGTACCTATGATGAAAATTACAGGCCTCTCTCATCTTTTTAAGTGGGGGAACTTGCACAATTGGTGGCTGACTAAATACTTTTTTGCCCCACTGTACATCTGTAAAATGATATAGTCTAGAAACTAAAGCTTTGGTTGTCTTTCTCTCAGGCTTCAATGTCTTCTCCCTGTACCTCAATGTACACCTCTGGAGCATCCGATTCTGAGGCCTCATCTTTACTGTCACTTTCCAACCTTGTTGGGGATGGCTTGTTGTCAGGCTCAAAAAGCCTCATTTTTACTGGATGGCCACCAATTTTTCAACCCTTGTATTGGTCAGCCTGTTGCGTGCTTTGGTTTGTGTTCCCAAATAAGGACCAGTTGAGCTCTGAGGTAGCTGATGTTGGTGGGATTTGGAGGATGATGGAGGCAACATGGGAAAGAGCCTCAGATCCACAAAGTCCCTTCCAACAGGTGGCTGATGAGGTATGTTGGCACAACTGCCATATTGCATCTCCATCCCAAAGCCCTTGCTTCGAAGTGTAATTCGCCAGACTGACAAGAAACTTGCCCTCATCCAGGCCACGGTATACATTATCGGCCTTGTTAATCTCTGCACCAGACAGAATGCTCTTGCCAACATACTTGATGTCCAACATGTATGCTGCGGCATGTATGGGCTTCAGGCAGAAGTCTTCATGCTTTTTGATGTATTTCAGAACTGCAGTTTCCTCTGATTGGAGCAACAGTGAAGTGGGCAGGGCAGTACAGATTTATTCTCTTACTTCTGCAACCAGAGTCTGAACATCAGACAGGATGGAATTGTCTCCCTCAATCTGTGCAATGACTACTGCTATAGGTTCAGGAGTTTCAGGCTGCATACCACTCTCTCCCAAAATGCATCATCCAGGAGGATCCTCTTGATGGGGCTGTCCTTATTGGCAGACAGATATGGCCATTTCTTAGAGAGACTCCTTCCCCTCCAAGAGACTGTCAAACATGATGACAACACCACCACAACGGGTGTTGCTGGGCAGCTTCAATGTGGTGCTCTTATTCTTCTCACTTTGCTTGGTGAGGTTGATTGCTGCCCTGCCCACTTCACTGTTGCTCCAATCAGAGGAAACTGCAGTTCTGAAATACATCAAAAAGTGTGAAGACTTCTGCCTGAAGCCCATACATGTCGCAGCATACATGTTGGACACCAAGTAGGTTGGCAAGAGCATTCTGTCTGGTTCAGAGATGATGACCCTTGATGACCCTTCACATACCTAACCATTTCCTTGGCTCTTTTGTTGAGTGTATCCATTGTTTTCAGTGTCATGATGTCCTTGAGAAGCAGATTCAATGCATGAGCAGCACAGCCAATTGGTGTGATGTGAGGGTAGGACTCCTCCACTTTTGACCAAGCAGTCTTCATGTTTCCAGCATTGTCCGTCACCATTGCAAATACCTTCTATGGTCCAAAGTCATTGATGACTGCCTTCAGCTCATCTGCAATGTAGAGACCAGTGTGTCTGTCCCTGATGTCTGTGCTCTTGTAGAATACTGGCCGAGGGGTGGAGATGATGTACTTAATTATTCCTTGCCCACGAACATTCGACCACCCATCGGAGATGATTGCAATACAGTCTGCTTGGCCTTCACTTGAACTCTGTTGAACTCTGCATCCAACAAATGAGTAGATAAAGCATGTCCAGACATGCTTGGTTGGAGGGGTCTATGCTGGGTGAAAAACATTCAGAAATCTCTTCCAATACACATTGCCTGTGAGCATCAGAGGTGAACTAGTTGCATACACAGCTCGAGCAAGACATTCATCAGCATTTCTCTGACTATGTTCCTCTGTTGAGTAAAAAAACAGATTCCAGGAGGACCATGAGCTGTTGCTATCGATAAGGTGTCTGATTCATCATTTTTACCTCGAATAGAAGTAGATGGACTTTTGTCAGACGTTGGTTGTTGTGAGCACTGAGAGAACTCTATGCACTTGACCAGATGATTCTGCATCTTTGTTTGCATTCTTCACATATTTGGCACAGTATTTGCAAATGTACACAGCTTTTCTTTCTACATAGCTGCAGTGAAATGTCTTTTCCGGTAAAGAATAGATTTTTTTGTTGTAAAAATACCAAATACAATTCCATGTACAGATAAATAGTTAAACTGTTAGATTAAAAAGTTAGAAATGATTTAAACACACTTTGCTCTAGGCTACTATTTACTAGTTAACAAAAAATAATGTTTGTCATATAAAATATATTCACCCCACCCAGTATTGTAATCAAAACTTACCAGAGGCATCTAGTCCTTGGCTCAAACAGTGTAGTAGTGTGGGCCCAATAGCATCTCATTAGTGTGCAAGATCTTGAGAATCAACTGCAATTGTGATGGAAGAATGTACTGTGCATGCAGAGGATTGCAATTCCATTGAATTGGGGATAGTTTAACCAGAATATGCCCCAAGACCTAGAATTGCCTTATGTGTATCCCACAAAAAGGTTTCACTGTTAGCTTATAACTTAAAAAATTAATTTAAACAAAATTTCCCAAATTTAACTTTAACTTAACTTAAATTTCCGGAATAATTCCGTCCCTTCTGAAATCCTAGTTATTGATCTAATGTTCTAAAATAATTTCTCTATTTTATTATTCTACTATAAGAGATACTATGACAGCAATTCACTGTAATAGGTACACACGTTATATCTGGCACAAGTGACGATTAAACTGATTTGGATTTCAAAGACTGCCATTATTGTAATGTTTGATATTACAACATTGATGTGTGCTACCTTTTTTATCAATGCATACGTGTTTTGCAAACGTATGCCTTTATTACAACATGATTTATATATACTCAATGATGATTGAAACCACAGTTATGTGTGCTTCAATTTAGCAATTGAACCACAATCCCAATTCAATTTGAAAATGTTCTTAATTGCAAAAGGATGCAACATAATTTGGGTATTCCAGAACTGTAATTTACATGTAAATAAACATAACCCTGTTTTATGTTTTTAATCATGAAGATAGAATGCTCTGTGCGCCAGAGATGGTACCATGTCTGGGGATGACAAAGAAGGACTTCAACAAAGCCAAAATAGAAAATGATTGGAAGGTGCCTCTTAGCTGTTAAATTAGAAATGTATAAATAAATGACTGTTGTGCCTTGTAACTACTTTAAAATGTGGAACTGTTGCACTAAAAATGAAAACATTGATTTGGCATACAATTGAATATCATAAAATTTTTACAACTCACTCATTGTCTAACTTCATATAGAACAAATTGCACTTGAAATTAACATTTCTTTAAAGTTATTGCAAATAAATGCATATTTTCACTTTTTTCTGAGACAATCACTGAATTAGATTTTAAATGCAATATTTGAGATTTTATGTATTTCTATCAAATCAAAACTGGAATTTCCACACAAAGCAGTTGTAAAAGTATACTAGACATTTATAGAATAAATCATAGCTAGTTTGATGATTCTGTCATAATCAGTGAAAACGTTATTGATTTATATTGCTTTAAATTGCATTTTATAGATGTTATATATTTCTATCATGTCCAAACTGGAATTTTTCCTCAAAACAAAGGTTGTAAAAGTATTCTAGACATTTATAGAATAAATCATACCTGGTTTATTCTATATTTCTGACTTGCGCCGACATGTGGACTGAATAAAATACAGAAATCATGTGATCAAAGGTCATGAAGATTTGACTGCATGTTTTTGCAGTTGCTCTTCACCATCTTCATCCTGCAGCCATCGACTGCATTGTGGGATGCTCTATTTTCAACCAATCACTAGGATGTTTGTTTGACCAGCGCAAATGTGACCAAAGACATGACTGAAACAGGAACCAACTTCATGTAGGCTATACAGTTGATAGCCTATATACAAATTAATGTGATATTTTAGGCTCTCTCTCATTGATTGTACAATGAACACGCATATGAGTTTAGTTTGTGAGTGTGTGATATGCGTGTTGGAGCCATGTTTATTTCAACATTTTTAAGAAAAACTTTTATAAACAACGTCAAAACTGGCATGTTGATCTGAGCCTTGCTGTTCGAAAACCACATTGGTGTCTGACTTTCGGATGCACCTCCCCCGACTTCACTCGACTTTCGTCTAACGGTAGGTTGCTTTCGCCTTACCAATCAAACACTCCCATTATAGACTAAATAGACACTCCCATCATAGACTAAACACGCTTCTGGTGTTTAACACCTGTATGGCCTACTGTATAGTAGTTCAAATATACCTGTTTTGTAACAATTGCTTTAAGTTATAGTTTAACTATAGGCTAATTGTAGGACTCGTGCTTTGCTTTCTAACTGATGCAGGTGTTATCCGTTAAGGCAAGTTTTTTAAGGCATTTAAAAAAAAAACATTTCTTGAACAGGCCAGTAGGTGGCACTCGTCCATAGGTCATGCGAGGATCCTTTTGCTTTGATGGATTGACTTCTTTTTCTCCTTCTGCAGCGCTCAGTGCTCCATCTTCATGCGTGCGCACGGGCTCCGAAACGTGCGCATCTGTAGCGCATCTGTAGCGAAGTGCATTTAAAAAGAATGTTAGTTTTGCATAGTTGCTTGTATAGACGGTTATTGGTATGGGTTGCAACATTCAGTGGTGAATGAGTTGTAGGCCTACATGAACACTAAGGGTATCCATCTGGCTTTTCATGGTATTTGAAGAGTCATTTTTAGTCTTCTCCACTCTCCTTCAACATCTTTCCACTTGATTTATTTTCCCATTGAACTTTGTCTGGGTCACTGAGCTGACCCTTATTTTCACATGTGTTCTGTCCTGTCACATTTTCTCTCCTCCCTCCCCTCATGTGTGTTCACTTGCCCCTCCCACTAACACGCTCCTCTGCTCTCTTCTCACTCTCTTCCTCTCTTTCTGGCACACGCAACCCATAGGCGTACAGAGGAGACACTGACACACACAGCAACTCTGCAGACATGTCGGACTCCGAGACCGCCGTTCCTACTGAGGCCCCTGTCCCTGCCACATGTGCAAGCATCAAGGCAGACCTGGACAAATGGTGAGTGTCTGTATACGGACGGATGTGGTTTTCTCTGTTTTTGTCCGCCATTGCCACCGGGACCAACGTCTCCAGGATGCCCATCCATGGCTTCCAACTCATTGGATGGACGTGGCAAATCCGCAGTGCTTCTAGTGCTTTTCACTTAGAAGTTCCCAGTGTCTCCAAGTGGATTTCAGTGTTGAGTTGTGTTTTAATTGAAGCAACTACCCTCCCCCCGTCGCTTGGAGGAAGGCTATAGCGGTGCATGATGAGTTTATGTTGTTTGAAATCCTTGTGTTGCGCCATGATAAAATGGTGGAACAGTTGAGAAGTCCAGTGAATGATGATAGAAGAATCCAAATCAAATTTAAACTGCCTTGGCAGTTTGGGGGGTTACTATTGTAGTATAATGGGGGGTCTTGGGGTTAAAGCACGGCAGTCTCTCGCACACGCCTGATTGAAGGCAGGGAATTTGCCTACATCATGTCCTCTCCTACTCGCTGCCCCCCACCCCCACCCCTGTCCCCGCTTTTCTGGCCTTGCTGAGTGAGCGTTAGCCAGCGCTAAGTCGCTAATTCACTGATTGATTGTCCAAATCTGTGTGCACCTTTCCCCCTCCTCTGTCCTCCCTCTGCAAGATTTAGTGCAGAGTGAGATTGTTGTGGGTTTTATCTCTAGAAATGCGTAGAAACAGGAAACGTGATGGCATGTGTGAGGGCTCAATGACAGTGCAATGTCAAAGCCCGGTTCGATGCAATGTCAAAGCCCGGTTCGTCTACTCTAGCCCTCAGCGGTTTTCAACTCTGTCAATCTTCATTGAAATTTCACCAAAACCTAGATGCATTTTGACCCTTGGTGTTGTATTTTGATGTGTTGTTGCAGGGTTTGGAGCTAGGCTAGGCCAGGGCCTGGAGTGTCCCAGCCTGTATAGTCCAGATAAGTCCAGACCAATGGGTGTGAGGGATGAGATAAGGATGCAGGGTTTAGGGGGTGGTAGGTTGCAGGGCAGGCTAGGGATGGGCTAGGTTGGCTGCTGGTTGCAAAGTTTTGTTTTAGTAACATTTTCAGGGTGCCTATAGCGGTCTTGAGCCATGGTGAATTGAATGTCATCGAATTGTTTGTGTTGATACTCATTGTAGGCCTCTTATAGTTCACTTTGAATCAGGTGCCCTTTACCTCAGTATTTATACTTGTATAATTTGTCAGTGTTGCATTAGAAACTAGATGAAGGCTTTCTCAACACTTGGGTCAAGCACAATTGTTTTGTACAATGTACAGCTCTTTGGTCTACGCCACAGTAAAGAACATCTACTTTGAAGTTTAGTCAAGGGCCCTGTGCTGTTGTGGTGAAACATTTCAGGACACTTTGTTAACCCTACAGTCAAGGGTTGTACCACTAACCCTCAGGCCAGGGTTCTACTGTTAACCTCATGGTCCTTGGGGTTTGTCATTGATGGGCCCAAATGATACTGTATCCTGTAACATGGTCCACGTGACGGCAGTGGACCTGCTGAAGGCAGCGTAGCTAGCTGTACCAGAGGGCTGACTGAGTAATGTATACCAGGACGATGTATTTATAGCTCCACTCTTGAATCCTAAATAGTCATGCATGGGTTGGTGTGTAAACGTCCAGGATACCATGTCCTGTCCCATGGCTTTAGTTCATGATCATGTTTTCGACTTACCGTGGAACCTGAAAAGGTATACATTTTTAAACGGCCTCACACGATGCACAGCTGACTGCAGACATCTTGGCTGGCTTGGCCTGCCCTAACATGTCACCTAGAAATACATGGGTTAGTTGAAGGAGTCACCACCTTGACGCCTTCAAACGCAAACAAATTCATGTTGTTAATTACACCTGTCTTATCCTCGGATATCCACAAGTACACATGCCTTAGGGTCTAGGGGTCAGTTTGGTAATGGGCCAAACAACTCCTCTGGAAAGTACTTTGAGCTTGTGGACATGGCCTAATTATTCTAGAACCTGCGTTGACTGACATTTGAACCTGTGACAAGGTATTTGTGTGTGCTTTGTATGTACCTGCAGTGCGTTGCGTATCTCCTAGTCAGGACATTGAGACGTATAGATTATTCATGTCAATGTATGACTTGGATACCTAACTGCTGCTTTAAATATTAATATTAACCATGTTACAGATGTCTACTACCTGTGTGGGTCCTGCTGTGAAATTTGGTTCTGTAGTAACTTTGGCAGTCTAACTGTGTGTATAACTTGTAAGCCAACACCCTAGCCTTCCACACAGACCCTGGCCCCTGGCTTGTATGTAGACATGCGTGTGCTTGCTCTGCTTGACTGAAAATGTTGTTTACTTGGATGGAATGCAGTGTTACTGCAATGCAAGAGCCCTTAGCTACAACAGGGCTCCAACTGGAAACCAACTACACCCTATTCCCTATTTAGTGCACTTATTTTGACCAGAGCCCAGTGAGCACACAATTTATTGAATAAGGGTGCCATTTGAGAGTCAGACAATGTTTGTATTGGTCCTAGAATGATATCCCTATCATTGTAGGCCTGCCCTTTGTTCCCTCTATAGTTGTTCACTCGCAGGTGTCCCAATGCCATTGAACTCTCCAGTGTGGTGACTTTAGGTCGCTCTTAGTTTCCTACTCAGACAGGCCCGGTAACCAACTTCAAAGCTGTTCACAAGCTAGATGATATTGGCTCTGTGTCCCTACTCTCTTTTCTTTAGTATACTGGTCTGGATGGTTCCCCCCTCTTTGGTGTGCTTTTCTAAGCTTCCCTTATTTTCCATTAGGACAGCCTAGTTATACACTTTCTATACACAGTTTGCACTCACTATTGAAGCTCAATTCAGATTATACTGTTGACCATATTATATTTAATACTCCAAACCAATACTTTTTTTAGTCTGAGTTTTGCAAACTTGATTGATACTCAGAATTGAGCAGGAGTTCCTTTTTAAGTCACTAAGAAGGGAAAGATTTGGTGAAGTGGTAAAAGTGGATGCTGTTTGATTTTGAGGCGCCATACAAATTTGACAGTCATTGTTCAGATGGGTTAAATGGAAACTGAAATCTGGACTATAACCTCTCACATAGCCTTAATATTAACTCCTACTGAATTAAGCATTTATTGCAGTAAAATGATACACCAAATGTAGTAAAAAATTTGACTCGGGTACAGGAGTGGAGAAATATGATTGATTTATTTTAGCATCTTGAGAGAATGTGTTAGATACCATCTGTAGAGATGCTGTATTTATTAGTATCATAAAAGCTGATTCAGTATTTCAAACACATAATATATGCATCCAAGCCGAACTGAAATCAACAACAATGTTGGGTTGTTGTCACAGCTTTCTACACTGAACAAAAATACAAACGCAACATGTAAATTGTTGGTGTTGGTCCCAAGAAGCTGATTTAAACAGCATGATCAGGTGCAGGTGCACCATGCGCTGGGGACAATAAAAGGCCACTCTAAAATGTGCAGTTTTGTCACACAACACAATGCGACAGATGTCTCAAGTTTTGAGGGAGCGTGCAATTGGTATGCTGACTGCAGAAATGTCCACCAATGTTGAGGATTCCCCCTCAAAAATGATGTTTTTGTGAATTTGGAAGTACATCCAACCAGCCCCACAATTGCAGACCATGTGTATGGCGTTCTGTGGGCGAGCGGTTTGCTGATGTCAACATTGTGAACAGAGTGCCCCATGGTGGCGGTGGGGTTATGGTATGGGAAGGCATAAGTTGCAGACAACTAACACAATTTGCATTTTATCAATTGGCAATTTGAATGCACAAATATACCGCAATGAGATCCTGAGGCCCGTTGTGAGGCCCATTTTTTTAAATTAGGTATCTGTAACCAACAGATGCATATCTGTATTCCCAGTCATGTGAAATCCATAGATTAGGGCCTAATGAATTTCAATTGACTGATTTCTTCATATGAACTGGAGTTATGTATAATCTTTGAAATTGTTGTATGTTGCGTTTATATTTTGGTTCAGTATATTTCCTTAAAACCGATCAAACTGTGGTTATGGCATGTTCTTCCCAGTCCCTAAATGTCTTTGCTTTGCAAAAGATGCAGAGATGACAGAACTTTACCAATGTCAACAAGATTGAAGCATTCATTCTATTGATTTATGACATTCTGGTGAGCAAGGATTTATTTAGTCTTCTAGGGCAACGTATAATGACAGAAGAGAAGCTGCATGTCTCTAAATACAGACAAGTTGACTAACAAATAGCCTACCAAAATGTTGGAAATTATAAGCAGAAACATATCTAAATCGAGCAAAAACAAATGTTCACTTTATCACATATAGTCGGGCGGTTACGGATGGGTTATTAGCAATTGCGGTTAAACAAACCACTGACCTGTGCACAACTAGTGGCCAGCCGACAGCCCTAAATAATTCACATCTTAATTTCCTGATTGTGAAGGCAGTGTTTCCATCAGTCCAACCACCCAATCGGTCATCCTCCTCCCATACAAACCCAGCCCTTGCCACCCAACCCTCTTTAACTTGCTCTGTGATGCACCCTAAAGTGGTCAGTGCCCATTGCCATGCCAACATGGTGGCAGTGCCATAACGTGACTGATGCCCCCCTCATGTTGTGTGACAGCTATCATGGAGATGTCACCAGTTCACTGCCCCTGCAACCTCTGACATCCAGAGGTAACACTCTGCAGCAGATCACTCTTGCATGTTGATCGCTCAATCCCAAGATGTTAACTTGAAACTAATATTTTTTATGTACAGTATATTCAAACCCCCAAAGTTCCCCCTTGGTTCATTCACAAAGGATTCCCCAATTTGTTTGTGGGGAGCTGAAGATGGCGAGACAGGGGAGTTAGGTTCTGTTCAGGCAGCATTACATAACAAAGCTTAATTGGTTTGGTTGGTTGACGAGGCCCCAGGCTACAGTTGTAGAGAACCCAGACCCAGTGTCACTCTTATAGTGGCAGAATGAATGTGTTTCTATCCATCCATCCCTCTTTCCCTTCCCTCCCTCCATTACAGTTCAATGTCATTTGATTATTAAAATGGCTGCCTGTTTTTGGTTTTATCTCCCCTGCTTCTCATTGTAGGTTTGGTCCAGTCATATGTAGGGGATGTTTATGGTGGATGGATTATCTGGCCACACAGCCTCAGGGCCAGGTCCTCTGTGCTGCTGTTGGGTCATCTCTGCTGCCTCCACGTCACTGCACCATCACCCTTTCCATGCCTCTTTTTACCACACACCCGTACACTCTTATGCGTTCAGTGACTCACTCGACACACACTACACAAACGACCCTTCTTCAAACCCGTAGCAATCGGCTGCATAAACCTTTTTTAATCTGTAGAGACCAGCTGTGAGTTACATCATAGAGATCAGCCCAGCGACAGGAGGACGGGGGGAGGCCGGGGCATGGAACCAATGGGAGAATGGTGAGGTAGTGTGGGGTTGCAGACAGTCATGTCAGTCAATCCATCCCCTCCTGCCGTCTCTGACCAACACCCTCCTACCCAGCCTTTTCGTCATCTGTTTTGCATTGTCACGCAATCTTTCGCTCTCCCTGAAGCCCACCTTCCATCACAGATGGGTTTATCCCCATCCCTCTCTCCCCACCTTCCTCTCTTCCCTCGCTCCCTTTCGCCGTATCACTCTAATGCGTTGTGTCAGTGTCTGCCTGCTGTTTGGTGCAGAGTTCCTGAAATAATCTCCCTCAACACCCTTCCCTCTCCTCTCTAGTGACCAGTATGCCAACAATCTCTACCTATGTAACCAGTTCACTCCTTTTAGTGAGCGCAGTGTCTGTCTGTAGGACCAGTCTGACTTGGTTCAATCTGAAGAATGCCAACATTGTTTAGAAAAGCTCATACTAAGGATAGGGTAGGCTTGGACACTTCCAGGCTGACAGCTTGACACCAAAACATCTTTAGTTGAGTTGACCGGGATCATTTGGTGCTGAGCTCCATGGCCAACCTATCTAAATGCTTCAAAGATCGCTGTTGGCTCCATAGCTGTCAAACTGTTGGAGGAGAGGATTCAAGGTCCCTCCCTCAGAGGTCCTAACCATGTGGTTGTGTTCTCTCTACAGTGTGAAGGAGGGGGGTGACTGTAAGGATCTGATGGAGGCATTTGCAGCCTGTCTGAAGAGTGTAGCGGAGGCGTCGTGAGGAGAGCAGGAGCTAGACTCACAGGAAATGTAAGTTCACATGCAGGGGCGATGTGTCCTAACTACTAAAGCCAACCTTTCTTTGTCCAGTAATGGACTCTCTGTAATGCCAAAGGAAATGCTTAGCTGACTATTGGGGCTCACTCATGGAATGTGAATTGAATAGCCTGCAGGATCTGGCTTATGGTGTAAACAACCCAATGGTGTGCCAGCCAATCTATCCACTCTAGCCAGGGAGGCAGATGTTAAGCCAATATGACTGAAACTAATTCTGCACACTTTCTCTTGTTCACTCTCTCCAGGTCCACTGCACAGGATCCTCCACGTTTCCCAGCATTCCCTTCTGCACAACAAGCACTGGGCTGAATGATACTGGCTGTGTTCGGCGCCTGGCAGAAACCATCCACCTCTTACTTCCCTCCCCAACCCCCCTTGAAGCTTAAATGGTGTCTTCCGATTTATACCCCTGCGCTGCTCCCACCATGGCTGAGTACATCCATTGGTAGACAATTCCGGAGAGCCTATGGGTTTTATGTAAATTGTCCACTTGAGATGTATACATTTAAATGGAATAATAAAGTCTAAAAGAAATTGGTATAACATTTTGCCTCTTGCTTTGCTTCTCTTTTTGAATGTGATGTGAAATGTCATTTTTGGCTCTTTAAACAGTTTTGTAACCTCAATAGACAGGTTGGTTGTTTAGCAACAAAACCGACACGTGTGAAACTATGGGGCAAAACAGACTGGGTTGGCATAGATTGTTGACAACATGTAAAATATGTTTAGTCTCCAATGTTTTATTGAAAACATAAATAAATGTGCACTTGTCTCAAATACACTGTTACAGTTGTTGGTTAGCTAGCAAGCAATTTTTTGGCATATTAGCATAGATGTGACATCAGTTAAAACTCCTCAAAACAAGACCATGGTATCAAGAACTAGCTGAAACGAGCCACTGGTGATTCTCCACATGGAAGCTTCTTGTCATAGTTATTGGCTATCTGACCATTCAGAGTCACAATCCACAGACTTCTGCCCCATTGAAGCGTGCTCATAATTTTCTTGACATTGTCAGCTAGCCCGTCTCTACAGTTTCATGTACTGAATTGGGTTATGGCTTTGGGTTTTTACATCTGTTTGATACTTTAATGACCTGTTGCAGACCAGGGCCCCTATTTATAAAGCTTCTCAGGAGTGCTGATCTAGGATCAGTTTAGCCTAATGAATAAGATTGGGTGGACATGATGCTACATCACAACTCCTACTCTGAAGTGCTTTATGAATACGGCCTCATACCATCAAAAGCTGGTGAATGTGTCATTTTAAGATGTCGTCTCTGCACTTTTACTTTAAGATTCAACTCATTATTCCAAAAGCGTTTGAACCTGGGACTATTCTGTCTCTTTAATGGGTTTAAAGGACCAGGAGATTAATTTGACTAATGCAGTTAACCCTTACTCTGTCAAATGCAACTGATACACTCTTAATTCTGACTGATTCCATGAACACACTCTGAACGAGGCACTGGACACAGCCTGCATCCCCATTTTCCACCCTTCTACCAAACTGTATACGTGCTCTTTCTCATATGGATTGAACAATGGTGTAAACTGACTCCAGCTTAATGCTTACACCAATCATATGCTTTTAAAAACATGATGGGAAAAGTGCAAGTACACTTCTGGAAAAGGGTGTAGAACGAAGTGGGGTTCAGGGAGGTATGACACACCCACTTTCTATGGTGTGAGTAGACTCCAAGGCCAATCAGGATGCGTGAGTACATGAAAGTTTCAATCTACCTCCTGGGGCTCCGGAATCAGATAGCTGACGTGAGAGAGAGAGATGGGACTACATGCAAGGACAATGTGTGCATGTAAGGAGGTTATATGTGTGAAGGGGGCTGGGCAGTGGGACATCGCAAATCGAAGTTTATTTGTCACATATGCTGAATACAACAGGTTGTAGACCTTACAGCTTACTTACAGGCTCTAACCAAGAGTGCAATTTTTAAATAAAAAAAAGGTATTAGGTGAACAATAACTAAAGAAATAAAAACAACAGTAAAAAAGACAGTGAAAAATAACACTAGCGAGGCTATATACAGTTTCGAGGCTATATACAGGCACCGGTTAGTCGGCTGATTGAGGTAGTATGTACATGTAGGTATGGTTAAAGTGACTATGCATATATGATAAACAGAGTAGCAGTAGCGTAAACATAACAAAACTAGGAGTGGCACATAAGTGGACGCCAGCCCATGAAGTCTTACGCTTCAAACACACCGACAGCGTCATTGCATGTTGGTACACCAGAATTACATTAATTTCCAATGAAACGTTGTGTTTGCCTTACACCATTGCGTTGCAGAGGCAGTTGCAGTGCGTTTGGTGTGGTGCATACGTTGGATTTATCGAACATATGCTTCAAACTGTATGGGTAGACGGCTTGACAGAAATGGTAGCAGAAGGTGAATGTTGAACTTTTGTTGCATACATATCCAGATGATGCTGAGTATTATTGTGCGCAAGGACGCTGTCGTTGTGTTGGAAGCGTTAGCCTACCTCTTGTAGTTGATTTGATATTTGTAAATGTGAGTTAAATGCTCTGTGAACTGAGTGTGTGAGATAGGAGATACACTAGCTATGCATTATGGTCAGTATGCGTGTGTGAACTGTGTATGAGAGAGCAAATGGTGAGAGGAGATATGGCAATATAGGTGGTGCTACTGTACATGCATGTGGGAGATAGAGGGTATGTGTGTACGTGTGTATGTGTAACAACTCTGGCCAGCTCTCACTGTGTTCCCAGGAATGTTCAATGTGAAAGAACATACCTTTATCCCGCCCTCCCCAACCTCCTCCTGACACACAAACCACTCACCAGAGGGGTATCCTACAAAGCAGGTTTGAGGAGTTAGCGAGGCAAATCGGTCAATTGGGATAACCGGTCATACAAAAGTGGCTCACCTTTTAGCCAGGTAAATTTCTATGACAACAAATCCTTCAGAACTAACCAGCTCCAGGGCAGGGCAGGCTAACTCCACTTACCCTGAATGAAATGTCTGAACCACGAGTTGAGTTCCATTGAAATCAGATTCCCTCCCTCTTGCAAAGATTGCATCATCATCCCCTTGATTTGAGGAAGACTGATTCAATATTTTATTAATCAAATGTTTTGTGTTAAAAAAGAGTAATGTTACAATATATCACTTTGCAAATGTAATAATGACAGAATGCATTTTAAACTTCACGCACTGTAACGCTGACTTCTGTATGACTTAATACAATTATTTTAACGATAGGAATGGGAAAAAAAGGTGATAGTGCATTGATAAGCACACCAAAGTCAGCATTAAGGACAAGTAATATAATGAAGATGGCACTAATAAAAGCATATTTCTCACCATAGCTAGCTGAATTTGTAGATTACTTTTCTTTCATTTTAATTAAGGCACACATTAAAATGTGGCACTGACTCGCCTATGGATTGATGTTTTAGCATTGTATCAACAAAGAGTTCGCCATTCGGCGCGCAATATACACCGTCGTAGTACAGATGAAGCCTGAACTGGAATGTGAAGCTAACTGAAGCATGTTAGCTTTAGAAAACCCTAAGTAGATCTAGCTTGCTTCGTATACCCCCCAGGACAGTGCTCAATCCAGACATATTTACTCTAACTTCACTGTACCCCTGGTTGGACCCCTGAATCTTCATTGGGACTCCTATGCCTGACTGGAATTTTGCTGGGGGGAGATATTTTGATTCATCCCAGAGTTATGTGTCAGGGGGATAAGGACGAGGGGTGGGACGGGGGTGTTGAGAAGGGGTGGGGTAGTGTTTGTGGAGCAGGATGGGGGTACATACCGTTTTAAACTGCCCGCTGGTAAACTTTCACCGGGGACTTTAAAAAGGATAGAGGATGGTATTAGGGTAAATAGTAATACACCAGACTAGTACACATTACTGGGAGGCATATGGAAAGGGAGTGGTGAGAAGGGGAGGGTTTAGTATACTGAATGTGGAGGGGCGGGGGTACATACAATTTTAACCCCCAATTTAACCCCCATTAGGGCACAAAGGGTATTAAGGTACATAGTAGTACAACATAGTAGTACCCTACACCATAGTACTTAGTACCAGTTTGACCTTACTGGTGAAGAGTCTGAACTCTATCTGTTGTTGAGAAGGATTACTAGTAAGACACTAACAGGATTGACTTTACTGTCTGTGGAAACACACGGGATAAGAAGACTTTAATCATTTGCCCCAGTGGTCACCAACCTTTTCTGAGTCAAGATTACTTTCGCAGTCAAAAAGCAAGCCGAGCTAGCACTCAGATTTTTTTTAAAACACCAAATGTCTTACATTTTTTTAAACATTAACCTAATGAAAACAGTTCTGTAGGAATGAGGTTTGTGCAGTAGACCTAATACATTAACATAGCATACTGGCTATATATGCCAGCGATATTGTTCTTCTCAGACCATATTATATTTCAAACACAGGCTTTGATAATAAAATATATCATTTGGTGAAGCTAGCACTCGTGAGGCACAGCTGAGCATAAATTGAAATAATTGTTTAATTTATTTTAATGGACTGATGTACCTTGCATCATGGTCATGGTGCTTTCAAGACAAGTGGGAACTCTGTAGAAAAACGAGGTCAAATCATGACACATCAAATCAAATCAAATTTTATTTGTCACATACACATGGTTAGCAGATGTTAATGCGAGTGTAGCGAAATGCTTGTGCTTCTAGTTCCGACAATGCAGTAATAACCAACAAGTAATCTAACTAACAATTCCTAAACTACTGTCTTATACACAGTGTAAGGGGATAAAGAATACGTACATAAGGATATATGAATGAGTGATGGTACAGAGCAGCATAGGCAAGATACAGTAGATGGTATCGAGTACAGTATATACATATGAGATGAGTATGTAAACAAAGTGGCATAGTTAAAGTGGCTAGTGATACATGTATTACATAAGGATGCAGTCGATGATATAGAGTACAGTATATACGTATGCATATGAGATGAATAATGTAGGGTAAGTAACATTATATAAGGTAGCATTGTTTAAAGTGGCTAGTGATATATTTACATAATTTCCCATCAATTCCCATTATTAAAGTGGCTGGAGTTGAGTCAGTGTCAGTGTGTTGGCAGCAGCCACTCAATGTTAGTGGTGGCTGTTTAACAGTCTGATGGCCTTGAGATAGAAGCTGTTTTTCAGTCTCTCGGTCCCTGCTTTGATGCACCTGTACTGACCTCGCCTTCTGGATGATAGCGGGGTGAACAGGCAGTGGCTCGGGTGGTTGATGTCCTTGATGATCTTTATGGCCTTCCTGTAACATCGGGTGGTGTAGGTGTCCTGGAGGGCAGGTAGTTTGCCCCCGGTGATGCGTTGTGCAGACCTCACTACCCTCTGGAGAGCCTTACGGTTGAGGGCGGAGCAGTTGCCGTACCAGGCGGTGATACAGCCCGCCAGGATGCTCTCGATTGTGCATCTGTAGAAGTCTGTGAGTGCTTTTGGTGACAAGCTGAATTTCTTCAGCCTCCTGAGGTTGAAGAGGCGCTGCTGCGCCTTCTTCACGATGCTGTCTGTGTGAGTGGACCAATTCAGTTTGTCTGTGATGTGTATGCCGAGGAACTTAAAACTTGCTACTCTCTCCACTGCTGTTCCATCGATGTGGATAGGGGGGTGTTCCCTCTGCTGTTTCCTGAAGTCCACAATCATCTCCTTAGTTTTGTTGACGTTGAGTGTGAGGTTATTTTCCTGACACCACACTCCGAGGGCCCTCACCTCCTCCCTGTAGGCCGTCTCGTCGTTGTTGGTAATCAAGCCTACCACTGTTGTGTCGTCCGCAAACTTGATGATTGAGTTGGAGGCGTGCGTGGCCACGCAGTCGTGGGTGAACAGGGAGTACAGGAGAGGGCTCAGAACGCACCCTTGTGGGGCCCCAGTGTTGAGGATCAGCGGGTAGGAGATGTTGTTGCCTACCCTCACCACCTGGGGGCGGCCCGTCAGGAAGTCCAGTACCCAGTTGCACAGGGCGGGGTCGAGACCCAGGGTCTCGAGCTTGATGACGAGCTTGGAGGGTACTATGGTGTTGAATGCCGAGCTGTAGTCGATGAACAGCATTCTCACATAGGTATTCCTCTTGTCCAGATGGGTTAGGGCAGTGTGCAGTGTGGTTGAGATTGCATCGTCTGTGGACCTATTTGGGCGGTAAGCAAATTGGAGTGGGTCTAGGGTATCAGGTAGGGTGGAGGTGATATGGTCCTTGACTAGTCTCTCAAAGCACTTCATGATGACGGAAGTGAGTGCTACGGGGCGGTAGTCGTTTAGCTCAGTTACCTTAGCTTTCTTGGGAACAGGAACAATGGTGACCCTCTTGAAGCATGTGGGAAAAGTAGACTGGTATAATGGATTGATTGAATATGTCCGTAAACACACCAGCCAGCTGGTCTGCGCATGCTCTGAGGGCGCAGCTGGGGATGCCGTCTGGGCCTGCAGCCTTGCGAGGGTTAACACATTTAAATGTTTTACTCACCTCGGCTGCAGTGAAGGAGAGACCGCATGTTTCCGTTGCAGGCCGAGTTTCCGTTGCAGGCCGTGTTTCCATTGCAGGCCGTGTTTCCGTTGCAGGCCGAGTTTCCGTTGCAGGCCGACATCAGTGATATTCAGGTCGGAAAGTCGGAACTCTAGAAAAGATGCCTGAGTTAAAACTTGCTACTCTCTACACTACTGTTCCATCGATGTGGATAGGGGGGTGTTCCCTCTGCTGTTTCCTGAAGTCCACAATCATCTCCTTAGTTTTGTTGACGTTGAGTGTGGGGTTATTTTCCTGACACCACACTCCGAGGGCCCTCACCTCCTCCCTGTAGGCCGTCTCGTCGTTGTTGGTAATCAAGCCTACCACTGTTGTGTCGTCCGCAAACTTGATGATTGAGTTGGAGGCGTGCGTGGCCACACAGTCGTGGGTGAACAGGGAGTACAGGAGAGGGCTCAGAACGCACCCTTGTGGGGCCCCAGTGTTGAGGATCAGCGGGGAGGAGATGTTGTTACCTACCCTCACCACCTGGGGGCGGCCCGTCAGGAAGTCCAGTACCCAGTTGCACAGGGCGGGGGACTTGAAATTCCGAGTTGGATGGCCATTCAAAACTATTTCTTCCCAGTCTGATCTGTTTTTTTTTCAAGTCCCCAGGTGTTTTGAACACACTTAAGTCGGATGTATGAGATTTACGAGTTCCCCGTTTTGAACAATTAGTTTCAGTGGAGGTAGGGTCTCTGCTCTCTCCTACCTTTCCTCTGGTGAGAGTGACGATAGAAGAGGGTACACCATCTTCACCTGATGACGAAACTTGAGATGCACCTCATCTGCCTCAAGCACAATTTCATGTTGTTCCTATGACCAGAGAAAGTTAAATATTCCTCGATATTAAAATAGACGCGATGAGCTGCTAATAATAATAAAAACGCAAGGCTAACGATACACTTGGCTACTCATTCATTGCAACTGCAGCATTAGTGGACGAAGGGAGAAACCGTTTTATATTTTGTAATAGTGTTGAATAAAAAAGTGTTGACAGTGCTGAATCAAAAGTTGCTCATAAAAACAGCAGCTATTTGCTGTATTCTTTGACAGTCTCTCTCTGGTCATGGTTTCAAAAGTTATGAAATCTCAAATTGGCTAATATCAAACTTTGCTGGGTCTTCGAAGCTGTTGCCACGGTGATTTGAGCTATCCGATTGGCCAGCATAGTAGGCGCACTCGGTCGCAGACCTCCACAGATCTCATGGTCTGCAGGAGTTTGTGTGTTCAAACAAATTAAATGGTTCCAAATGGCTCCTCTTTGTCTACATGGTGCGCAGGGCTTGCGATCAACCGGTTGGTAACCATGAATTACACCTTCATGTCATCTGCCTGTTCATATAGTCTGACCCCTGGTGGTTATGACGAGAACTGCAGTAAAAAAAAATGCACCTACTGCCCAGACACTCAATATTAACACATATTAATATTAATACAGGCCCTAGTCTAGGAAGGCATTTCAAGAAGTCAGTCCGCGTCTTTCTTTTTCCCAACGCAATTAAACCAAAACCACACCCCGTTATCCAGAGGGGCGTTCTGCAACGCTTTGAGCACTCTCCAAGTCTCCAAAATATTTGAGAAATTATTAATAATAAGCATATGCTTTTACCTGATAATTGACTACAAATGATAATATAACAACTTCAAATACCGAACTAGTAACGTTAAGTAGCCTAGGTTAACTTAGCTGACCTTCAATTGAGGGAATTCAGCAGAGTTCTCTGAGACAATTTTACAACTCATGAAAACTCTGAAAATAAATACATGGGCAAATGTTACCAAACATGATAGTAACAGGCCTGCAATACAGTCGGCAGCTAATTGTTAAATTACACTTTCCATCCTTACCCTGGAAGGTCACTGTCTCTATGCGGATCTCCAGTGAGTGAGACAACGCCAGCTAGTCAATGGGAGCGTAGTAGAACGCCCCTCTGAATAACTTTAACATTTTTTTATTTTATTCATTTCACCTTTATTTAACCAGGTAGGCTAGTTGAGAACAAGTTGTCATTTGCAACTGCGACCTGGCCAAGATAAAGCATAGCAATTCAACACATAAAACAACACAGAGCTACACATGGAATAAACAAAACATAGTCAATAATACAGTAGAACAAAAGAAAACAAAAAGTCTATATACAGTGAGTGCAAAAGAGGTAAGATAAGGGAGGTAAATAGGCCATGGTGGCGAAGTAATTACAATAAAGCAATTAAACACTGGAATGGTAGATGTGCAGAAGATGAATGTGCAAGTAGATATACTGGGGTGCAAAGGAGCAAGATAAATAAATAAATAAATACTGTATGGGGATGAGGTAGGTAGATAGATGGGCTGTTTACAGATGGGCTATGTACAGGTGCAGTGATCTGTGAGCTGCTCTGACAGCTTCAGAGATTTTTGCAGTTTGTTCCAGTCATTGGCAGCAGAGAACTGGAAGGAAAGACGACCAAGGAGGAATTAGCTTTGGGGGCGACCAGTGAAATATACCTGCTGGAGCGCGTGCTACGAGTGGGTGCTGCTATGGTAACCAGTGAGCTGAGATAAGGCGGGGCTTTACCTAGCAGATACTTGTAGATAACCTGTAGCCAGTGGGTTTGGCGACGAGTATGAAATGAGGGCCAACCAACGTACAGGTCGCAATGGTGGGTAGTGTATGGGGCTTTGGTGACAAAATGGATGACACTGTGATAGACTGCATCCAGTTTGTTGGGTAGAGTGTTGGACGCTATTTTATAGATGACATCACCCGAAGTCGAGGATCGGTAGGATGGTCAGTTTTACGAGGGTATGTTTGGCAGCATATGAGTGAAGGATGCTTTGTTGCGATATAGGATGCCAATTCTAGATTGAATTTAGGATTGGAGATGCTTAATGTGAGTCTGGAAGGAGAGTTTACAGTCTAACCAGACACCTAGGTATTTGTAGTTGTCCACGTATTCTAAGTCAGAGCTGTCCAGAGTAGTGATGCTGGATGGGCGAGCAGGTGCGGGCAGTGATCAGTTGAATAGCATGCATTTAGTTTTACTTGCGTTTAAGAGCAGTTGGAGGCCACGGAAGGAGAGTTGTATGGCATTGAAGCTCGTCTGGAGGTTAGTTAACACAGTGTCCAAAGAGTGGCCAGACGTATAAGTAGAATGGTGTCGTCTGCGTAGAGGTGTACCAGAGAATCACCAGCAGCAAGAGCAACATCATTGATGTATACAGAGAAGAGAGTCGGCCCGAGGCTGGTGCCCTGTGGCAACCCCATAGAGACTGCCAGAGGTCCGGACAACAGGCCATTTAATTTGACACACTGAACTCTATCAGAGAAGTAGTTGGTAAACCAGGTGAGGCAATCATTTGAGAAACCAAGGCTGTCGAGTCTGCCAATAAGAATGTGATGATTGACAGAGTCGAAAGCCTTGGCCAGGTTTTGGCTTAACTGTGTTGGGATAAAGAAAGACGCAGTCAGTCCATGTAATATATATCACCATTATATTCACACACTGTAAACGATACACTGAATAAGCTTAGTGTTGTATAATAAGCCCATATATGGGCCGGGCATCTGGATGACGCAAGACACTATAATAATAAATCCATCATACCAAATAATAATAATTGGCCAAATAAATCAATCAAAACGAATCTAATTAAATCATGCAATTAAATTAATGTTGTGTGTTACTTTCTGTCAAGTCAGGACCATGAACAAGTACTGCCGCCCAATGTGCAAGTGCGGAACTGCATGATGGTGTGACAACATGCTCGGCCTATTAGCCTATTATTAATGGGTACTGGTATCCATTGCTAATACTGTTGTTGCAATTTATGAGAGAAACTAGACACGTCATAGAAATGACGTGAGATAAATAATATCTGTCTGATTTTACCAATCAATAGGCTAGATCAAGAGAAACATACTTTTAGTTAAACACTAGTAAAGTCGTGTATTACATTGTGTGTTGCCTGGGATGAAATAAGAAAGACGTGGAAATGGATCAGAGGGACGTACAAATACTATTAAAAGGAAGTAACTTAATCGGTTTGTTATTATATACTATAATATTCTATTCTACAAGAACATTCAACAACAAGTGTATCTTCTTTTCTTTGCACCATTAGATGATGGAAAGAGTATTTTCATGCGTTTCCCCCTCAGCCCAAAAGTTGGTGTGTTTGAAAAGAGACGTAGGTGAGCGGATAGGAGGCGACGGAGATAATATTTTAAGGAGAGGTCGACAAGGAAAGGATGGAGGAGAGAGCGGGGGGCGGAACCCGGATGCTGATGCTGCCGTATCGGATGAGGAGAAGGAAGAGGGGAGAGAGAAAAAATAAAACGTTTTTGCGGCCAGAAGGGAGGCTATCCCGTAACGGATTGTGGATGCAAAGAACTTCGACAGACAAGCAGATATTTTTTGAATCGCTTCTGAAGCTACATCTTTCTGTACAAGGACACCGGTGAAGGATGAATCTTGAAACCAGCGGCGGCAGGAGCGCGAACGGGGATGCTGTGATATGTCCATAGACGGCGAGGGAGGGAGAGAGCAAGGGATAGAAGGGAGGAGGGAGGAGAGTACTACGCCAGCTAAATATTGTCATTTTTTGTAGAACCACGATTTATTACAACCATCCAATCGAGCATTTTACATAATAGAGAAAACAATTATTTCTCGAAAGAAAAAATTATTTTGGTCTGAACAGAAACGCAAGGTGAAATTGTTGACAGACGTTGACTGGAGAATACAGATTGAAAGAAGTGTAGGCTAGTCCGAACGGGTGTGGATAGCAGGGTGGCTGTTTTGACTCTCTGTTCCCCTCTATTTCCTGATACCAGGCCCTCGGATAATCCGAAGAGTGCACCGGATATTGGGAAAACCACCCCTCTGAGGCTAAAACGGAATATTACTATTCATATAGCCTAAAGGGCGGAGCAGAGATAGTTTACATACCAAAATGGGATAACAAGAGGTGGAGGGAGACTAAAATATGTTACGATAATAAGATTCTTTACAAATGCCATTAGTATGTTATTATAAGGATCACTGATGACAGTAACGGGTGTAGGCTATGGGGTGCAGAATTGTGTGCAATCGAGATGTGATCTGATTTCAATCATTTTTGATAGGCTATTGCAGCTCCTTACATCTATCTGCCTGTACTAATATTAACAATAGGATACATTTATTTCGTATACTGTTAATAATAATTGTAATTCATAATAACTGGCATCATTTTGGACTTCTCAAATATGCACCTGTCAATCTCCCTACGAATTTCTCTCTTCCACTTTCTAACATCCCATTATTTCATTCCTGTTTAGTTAATTCACGGTCGTTGATAATAAGCTCGAGTTTACCGAATTTATATCACGGTAACCGCATAGAAAAGGGCAAGTGCATGGGAGTAGCCCAGCCTAGACGATAGGCCACGAAATTGTCATCACGACTACAACCGCTCTCTCCATTCCTCCCTGTGACAATATCGCTAGGCGTCTGTAATGCTATTACCGTGGAGCCGTTCTACCCCGAGGACCGATAGCTATACATTCCTATTGAAAACAACAGTGATTTGATCTCCTTATCATCATATAATTTCGCCTTCAACGCACGGACATCATGACAAGCAAGGAGCTGTCCGTAGGCCAGTCGGCCCAATACGTCGGGCCTTTCCGGTTGGAGAAAACCCTTGGGAAAGGGCAGACAGGTAAGCATACTTGCACCGCTCCCTTTAAACGCACCATCACGCGAAAAAGCTGCTAATATTAGTGCATGGTAGATGAAAATAGTCATATCTATAGCTATTTATGTATATTAGGCCGAAAAATACAATTGGTCATCTAAAGAGTCCACTCTTTGTGCACCTGAACATTATGTCCTCAGTATTGATATTTGTGTGTATTTGATTGTATGTCCCAGTTGTGGTAGCAACTGACATCAATGGGCCAATATGTCCAATATTATTGATATTGACAAATATCTGTAATCAGTAATGTGAAGCATGCTGTCACAGGTTTTACATGTGTATAATGTTGCATGTAATATTATTGTAAGAGTAGTTGTATGTATGTGTCTACCTGTTTGTGTATGTGTGGATGTCCTTTATGAATTAATCCATGTGTTCTGAGGTGTGGATCTCATTGACAATGCAGTACAGTTGTGGACACGGTCAGGCATATCTTGTTATCTTTCATCTCCTGGTGTTCTGAAGTCTAACTCCAACATAAAGGGTGGTTTCCCGGTCCAGATTAAGCCTAGTCCAGGGCTTCATTCTCTATTGAAAGGCCTTTTTAGTCCAAGATTAGGTTGAATTTGTGTCTGGGAAACCGGACCTTTATATTGGAGTTAAATGACCCTCCACCATAGTAAAGTAGGCTACTAGACGGCGGAGACTTGACTAGCAGATTGAACTGATCTATTAAGTGCCGATGTACCAGTCCCAGATTAAGTCTATTCTCTATTCCTGGACTAAACAATAGTTTCTCCACTGAGCATGCTTTTTAATCTAGGAGTAGACTTAATCCTGGTCTGGGAGTCTGGCCTTCGGGAAACTTTTTTAGACCTGTGTAATGTGACCAGTTTACTTGAATTTAAATCGATAGAGAAGACTGGAGTTGCTTGGTTTTTTCTAGAGGCTTTGATGAGTAAGTGGTAGACTTGTCGTATCAGATGTCAGTGCTGGAAACAGGCTGGTGTAGCCTTAGTGGATTGAACTGGTTGAACTGTAAACAGATTGATGTAGACTGCAGTCGCTGAAATTAGGCCATTAGGTTCTGCATAGTCAAGTCAATAGGGTATGTGTGAGGTCATGCTCCACCTGTGTCTCCTGTATGGTCTGGTTCTGGTTCACTTGTTATGAATGAGAATTGAGCTGTGTTGAAAATAAAGGTAACTAAAGCAAACAAGACAAACTCAAAGCTTTTCTTTCTTTCTGCTCTATTTTGCTCTCTCTATCTCGGTCTTTGTCTCTCTCTATTTATCTCACTCTCCCCCCATCTCCTCCTCCACCCTCTCTCTCCCAGGTTTGGTGAAGCTGGGAGTCCACTGTATTACGGGACAGAAGGTGGCCATAAAGATTGTGAACCGAGAGAAGCTGTCTGAGTCTGTCCTTATGAAGGTATGAACCCAGAGAAGCTGCCTGCGTCCCAAATGGCACCCTATTCCCTACATCATATGTTACTTCTGACCAGAGCATGGGCACTGGTCAAAAGTAGTGCACTTTATAGGGAGTAAGGTGCCAATTGGGACTCAGACGCTCTCTGAGTCTGTCCTTCTGAAGGTCCAGTAGCCTACAGAGAGAGCCATGAGCCTGCTAATATGAATTTGTAGAAGCACATTATATAGACAGCCAGCGTGCTGTCGTTACTAATTAAGGTATTGATACAATATATCATCAGCTTTTTCTTCCTCTTTGGTTCTTCTTTGTATTCTACTTCTGGGTTATTTGAGGTGTGTATAGGCTATGCACCGTGTGTATACAAACTCTCTGTCACATTCATTCACAGACACACTCTCGCTCGCTCTCTCTCTCCCCCTCTCTCTATCTCTTGCTCTCTCTCTTCCTCTCTTGCTCCTGCTATCTTTATCTCCTCGCTCTCTCTCTCTCTCTCTCTCTACCTCCTCCCTGTTCATACCTCCTCTCTCTCCTCTCTCTCTCTCTCTCTCTCGATCTCTTTCTCTATCTCCAGGTGGAGAGGGAGATAGCTATTCTAAAACTTATAGAGCACCCTCATGTGCTGAAGCTGCATGATGTTTATGAGAATAACAAATACCTGTAAGTATATTATCCTCTTTTCTCACTCTTTCTCCCTCTCTCTTGTACTGTACTAAAACTCAATAATATACTGTGTGTGCATGTACAGTTGATGTCGGAAGTTTACATACACTTAGGTTGGAGTCATTAAAACTCGTTTTTCAACCACTCCACAAATTTCTTGTTAACAAACTATAGTTTTGGCAAGTCGGTCATGTGCATGTGTAACAGTTTAGCTTCCGTCCCTCTCCTCGCCCCAACCTGGGCTCGAACCAGGGACCCTCTGCACACATCGTTACCCATCGCTCCACAGCAGAGCAAGGGGAACAACTACTTCTAGGTCTCAGAGCGAGTGACGTCACCGACTGAAACACTATTAGCGCGCACCACCGCTAACGAGCTAGCCATTTCACATCGGCCACACATGACACAATCCTTTACAGACAGATTATTTCAGAACTGTTGAAAAATAGAACTGTTTGGCCATAATGATCATCGTTATGTTTGGAGGAAAAAGGGGGAGGCTTGCAAGCCAAAGAACACCATCCCAACCGTGAAGCACAGGGGGTGGCAGCATCATGTTGTGGGGATGCTTTGCAACAGGAGGGACTGGTACACTTCACAAACTAGATGGCATCATGTGAAAGGAAAATTATGTGGATATATTGAAGCAACATCTCAAGGCATCAGTCAGGAAGTTAAAGCAAATAGGTCTTCCAAATGGACAATGACCCCAAGCATACTTCCAACGTTGTAGCAAAATGGCTTAAGGACAACAAAGTCAAGGTATTGGAGTGGCCATCGCAAAGCCCTGACCTCAATCCTATAGAAAATCTGTGAGCAGAACTGAAAAGGCATGTGCGAGCAAGGAGGCTTACAAACCTGACTCAGTTACACCAGCTCGGGCAGGAGGAATGAGCCAAAATTCACTCAACTTATTGTGGGAAGCTTGTGGAAGGCTACCCAAAACATTTGACCCTTCTTATGGCTTGGGGGCAGTATTTCGACATCTGGATGAGAAGCGTGCCCGAAGTAAACTGCCTGTTACTCAGTCCCAGAAGCGAGGATATGCATATAATTGGTATATTTAGATAGAAAACACTCTAAAGTTTCCTAAACTTTTAAAAATAATATCTGAGTATAACATAACTGATATGGCAGGTGAAAACCCGAGGAAAATCTATCCAGGAATTGGGATTTTTTTTGATGTGGGTATTTTCAATTGAATGCGTTTAGAGTATTTAATGGGTTTAGGACCCAGATTGCAGTTCCTATGGCTTCCACTAGATGTCAACAGTCTTTAGACATTGTTTCAGGCTTGTTTTCTGAAAAATGAAGAAGGAGTCACCTTTCTGTCATTGGACTGTAGAATCATGCAGTGATGGTTTGCGCTCGTGACCGAGTACGCGCCCTTTGTTTTTTTCCTTTTCGATTGAATACGCTATTGTCCGGTTGAAATATTATTGATTATTTAGACAATTGACAACCTGAGGATTAATTATTAACATTGTTTGACATGTTTCAACAAACTTTCCCGGTACTATTATCTTCAAAGGTAAGTGATTCATTTTATTACTATTTCTGACTTTCGTGACTCCTCTACTTGGTTGGAAAATGTTTGTATGCTTTTGTAAGCGGGGCGCTGTCCTCAGATATTCGCATGGTATGCTTTCGCCATAAAGCCTTTTTGAAATCGACAAAGTGCCTGGATTAACAAGAAGTTCATCTTTAAGCCAATGTATAACACTTGTATTTTTATGAATGTTTATTAAGACTTTCTGTATTTTGAATTTGGCGCTCTGCAATTTCACAGGATGTTGTCGAGGTGGGTCGCTAGCAGAAAGGTTAAACTATTTAAAGGCAATGCTACCAAATACTAATTGAGTGTATGTAAACTTCTGACCCACTGGGAATGTGATGAAAGAAATACATGCTGAAATAAATCATTCTAACATTTCACATTCTTTAAATAAAGTGGTGATCCTAACGGACCTAAGACAGGGAATTTTTATTAGGATTATATGTCAGGTATTGTGAAAAACTGAATTTAAATTTATTTGGCTAAGGTGTATGTAAACTTCCGACTTCAACTGTATGTGTGTGTGTGCATCAATGTGTGAGTGATAATTGTTGCTGTACTGAAAGTGTGAGCATATGAACAGGCCTATACAGGATTATGTTCAAGCATGTACACATCAGATTGCATGTAATTTAATTTATTTGGCAAGTCAGTTAAGAACAAATTCTTATTTTCAATGACATCCTAGGAACAGTGGGTTAACTGCTTGTTCAGGGGCAGAACAACAGATTTGTACCTTGTCAGCTCGGGGATTTGAACTTGCAACCTTTCGGTTACTAGTCCAACGCTCTAACCACTAGGCTACCCTGCCGCCCCAATGAGCATGAGTATGAGTATGAGCATGTACAGTGGGTATATAGTTTGTTATTATTATATGCTTGAACATACAGCATTTGATCCCTCCCTCCCTCCCTCCCTCCCTCCCTCCCTCCCCCTCCCTCCCTCCCTCCCTCCCTCCCTCCCTCCCTCCCTCCCTCCCTCCCTCCCTCCCTGTCATTCTCTCTCCCACTTCCTTCAATCACCCCACCTTTTTTCTATCCCTCTCTCCCTCCCTCCCTATCCCCCTCACCCAGGTATCTGGTTTTGGAGCATGTTTCAGGAGGAGAGTTATTTGACTACCTGGTGAAGAAGGGCAGACTGACACCTAAAGAGGCCAGGAAGTTCTTCAGACAGATCATCTCAGCGCTGGACTTCTGCCACAGCCACTCTATATGGTCAGCCACTACAGCAATATACTGTATACAGCAATATATGCACAGCCACTCGATATTCAGACACTACAGTAATGCAGTATATACAGCAATATACTGTATATAGCGATTAACACGGAGTATTTCAAACATTAGGAACACCTTCCTAATATTGAGTTGCACCTCCCTCAGAACAGCCTCAATTCGTAGGGGCATGGACTCTGCAAGGTGTCGAAAGCGTTCGACAGGGATGCTGGCCCATGTTGACTCCAATGCTTCCCACAGTTGCGTCGAGTTGGCTGGATACCCTTTGGGTGGTGAACCATTCATGATTCACAGGGGGAACTGTTAAGCGTGAAAACCCCAGAAAGGCTTTCCAGGTCTTGAAACACTCAAACCAGGGCGCTTGGCACCTACTACCATACCCCATTCAAAAGCGCTTAAGTCTTGCCCATTTACCCTCAGAATGGCACACCTACACAATCCATGTCTCAGTTGTCTCAATACTTAAAAATCCTTCTCTAGAAGGGAACAACTACTTCAAGGTCTCAGAGCGAGTGACGTCACCGATTGAAACACTATTAGTGCGCACCACCGCTAACTAGCTAGCCATTTCACATCGGCCACTCATGACACAAGTCATTTTTCCAACAATTGTTTCCAGACAGATTATTTCACTTATAATCCACTGTATCACAATTCCAGTGGGTCAGAAATTTACTGACACTAAGTTGACTGTGTCTTTAAATAGCTTGGAAAAGTCCCGAAAAAGACGTTTCTGATAGGCTTAATTGACATCATTTGAGTCAATCGGGGGTGTACCTGTGGATGTATTTCAATGCCTACCTTCAAACTCAGTGCTTTTTTGCTTGACATCATGGGAATATCAAAAGAAATCAACCAAGACGTCCACAAAAAAAATAGTAGACCTCCACAAGTCTGGTTCATCCTTGGGAGCAATTTCCAAACGCCTGAAGGTACCACGTTCATCTGTACAAACAATAGTACGCAAGTATATACACCCTGGGACCAAGCAGCCGTCATACTGCTCAGGAAGGAGACGCGTTCGGTCTCCTAGAGATGAACGTACTTTGGTGGGAAAAGTGCAAATCAATCCCAGAACAACAGCAAAGGACCTTGTGATGATATCTGTATCAGTATCTGAAAAAAAGTATCTGTATCCACAGTAAAACGAGTCCTATATCGACATTTGGCTAAGGTGTATGTAAACTTCCGACTTCAACTGTATACACAGCCTTGAGAGGTAAGAAAATAGGTGAAAGAAGAGAACAGACCTGTTTCCCTAACCTGTGTGTGTGTGTGTGTGTGTGTGTGTGTGTGTGTGTGTGTGTGTGTGTGTGTGTGTGTGTGTGTGTGTGTGTGTGTGTGTGTGTGTGTGTGTGTGTGTGTGTGTGTGTGTGTGTGTGTGTGTGTGTAGTCATAGAGACCTGAAGCCTGAGAACCTGCTCCTGGATGAGAAGAACAACATCCGCATCGCTGACTTTGGCATGGCCTCCCTACAGGTGGGGGACAGCCTGCTAGAGACCAGCTGTGGGTGAGTACTGTGTGTTCCTGCATGCGGGTGTCCTTAGGGATGTACAGTATGTTTATGAATGTTAAGAATGTTATTTTCTTTATTCTGAATGATTTCAGATCTCCTCACTATGCATGTCCAGAAGTTATCAGGGTAAGTTCCCTTTCTCTCTGTATGTCTGTGGTTATTGTCAAGGTGCATGCACCTACAATATGTCTGTGTATATACTGTATGATTGAACAGTGAATAGATTTTATTCTAAGTGAGTGTAGTGCCATCTTGTATTGCAGGGGGAGAAGTATGATGGTCGCAGGGCAGATGTATGGAGCTGTGGCGTTATTCTCTTTGCACTGCTGGTGGTAAGAACCTCTTCCTCTCTCCATCTTTCTTCCCCTCTGTCTCTCGCTCTGTAACTCCCCTCTCTCCTCTCCTGTGTGTATAGGGAGCTCTACCCTTTGACCATGACAACCTGCGCCAGCTCCTTGAGAAGGTGAAGAGTGGGGTGTTCCACATGCCCCACTTCATCCCCCCAGACTGCCAGGCCCTGCTCAAAGGAATGATTGAGGTCAACCCTGACAAGAGACTCACGGTACGGGGGAGGAGAGGGGGATAGAGGGGAGGATGGTGGAAGGGAGAGAGGAGAGAGGAGAGGGAAGGGGATTATGGAGAGAGGGAGGATGATGATGGGGCGAAGGAGAGCCAGACCCTGCTCAAAGGCATGATCGAGGTCAACCCTGAGACTCACGGTATGGGAGAGGGGGGAAAAAAGGGTGGGGGGAAAGACTCACGGTACTGACTAGATGTAGGAGTACCCTGTGTTCTGTTTAGGTAACTAACTGATTGTGCCTGTGTTCTCTTACAGCTAGAAGCAATACAAAAACACTCATGGTATCTGTAAGTACACTCATCCCATTCGACTCTATTTTCTCTACTTTTTCACCCACAGCTGGTATTCTCTGACACTAGTCAGGTAGCCTGGTGGTTAGAGCGTTGGTTAGAGCGTTCTGCCCTTGAACAAGGCTGTTAAGTCACTGTTCCTAGGCTGTCATTGTAATAAGAATTTGTTCTTAACTGACTTGCCTAGTTAAATAAAGGTTAAATTTTAAAAATGTATCAGTCTTCTCTCTGAATAGAAGAATAAAAGAAAGTCAGTTGAGTTGCTTGTGTATGTGACCTTGTTCACGGAACTCTTTACTTATCTGTACTCTCTCCCCTCCATTTGTCTTTCTATCTCGATCTCTGTGTCTGTTATCACACTATCTCTTTCCCCCTTTCCATATGTCTCCTTTTTCAGTGGTGCTCGTAACGAGCCGTGTCCGGAGCAGCCTCCTCCCAGGCGTGTGTGTGTGAAGAGGATTGTGTCGCTTACAGAGCTGGACCCCGATGTACTGGACAGCATGCACTCTCTGGGCTGCTTCAGAGACCGGGGAAAACTGACCCAGGACCTGCAGTGTGAGGAGTGAGTACTGTCTGGGGTGCTTTTAGAGACGGGGGAAAGCTGACCCGGGACGTGCGCTGAGTGTCCCTTGATGTGGCCCCTGTAGTGTCACCATTCACTGGTTGCTGTGGAAACAAACTCTTGATCTCTCTCTTAGTGTCTCTGGCACCTCTATTAGAAGTAGGAATAGGATAATTATTTTCTTTCTCTCTTTCTCTTGCTCCCTACTAGTATTTTCCTGCCTCTCTATACTAGTATTTTTCTCTCTGTCTCTCTGGAGAAGTAAAGGTAATCTGACCTTTGGAAATAGGACTTTGTGGAGTATTTGGACAGGGTCCTTCCTCCTTGTCACGTTCTGACCTTTATTTCCTTTGTTTTGTCTTTATTTAGTATGGTCAGGGCGTGAGTTGGGGTGGGCAGTCTATGTTTGTTTTTCTATGATTTGGGTATTTCAATGTTTCGGCCTAGTATGGTTCTCAATCAGAGGCAGGTGTCATTAGTTGTCTCTGATTGAGAATCATACTTAGGTAGCCTGGGTTTCACTGTGTGTTTGTGGGTTATTGTTCCTGTCTCTGTGTCTGCACCAGATAGGACTGTTTGGGGTTTTTCACATTTCTTGTTTTTGTAGTCAGTTGTTCATGTGTACCGTTACGTATTAAAAAGAACCATGGACACTTACCACGCCGTATATTGGTCCTCTGATCCTTTTCGCCTCTCCTCTTCGGAAGAAGAGGAGGAAATCCCTTACACTCTTCCTATTTTTAATCTCTCTCTCTCTCTCTCTCTCTCTCTCTCTCTCTCTCTCTCTCTCTCTCTCTCCCTCCTGACTGACCAATCTAATCTGCTTTTTTGGCACGTCAAATGTTACATCACTCTGGCAAAGCATAAACATGACCAAAGATATTAACAATGGCTCTTTCTCCTTCTACTGTTGTCCCTCCAACTCTCACATTCACATTATGCTCTAGTTCTGAGTGCACTATTCAGGCTGTAACTATACTACTACAACTGTGTCGTTATTGTTAATAAAACAATTATATTCTGGTCAGATATTAACCCCAGATATCGCAACACTCTTTTTCAATCCCTGAATGTCTCTTACGATCTCTCGCTCTCCTCTCTCTCATTTTCCAAGAGACAACCAGGAGAAGATGATCTACTACCTCCTCTTGGACAGGAAAGAGCGTTACCCCAGCTGTGAGGACGAAGACCTGCCGCCCAGGAATGATATAGGTTAGAAAGAAAACCTTTAGACAACATTGGTAAACCTTTAGACCACATATATTAGAAAGGAACAACATTCCTAACCTACACTTATTGGACACTCAGATTTCTCCAAAGTGTCCACCATGTGCTCTGATCACTCCCAGAAATATTCTATTCATTTTCAATTCTAACATAACATTCTAAGAAATAATTTGGAACATTCTTTTTCTAGCCAACTTGGACTTACTGATAGGAATCTGTGAAGCTAGCGAAAATAAGCAACAGCTGGCGATTCTGTTTCAAAATAAAAGAGCTGCAATTAAACTTTTCAAAATAATTGTCCTGTGACAGAATTTTACAACAAATTCATGTTGGTCTGCAGTTTTTTTGGAAACATGTCCAACATGTCAGCATCTCAAAACCTCCAGACAAAGCACCAGTGCTTTAATTAACATAAGTTAGAGGGGCTTTAACCTTTGTGTACCTTTGAGACCTAGATTCTAACCTTTCTAAGGTCTCCCAGCAGATCCCCCTAGGAAACGGGTGGACTCTCCCATGCTGACCCGTCATGGCCGGTGCCGGCCGGAGAGGAAGAGTCTGGAGGTGCTGAGTGTGACGGAGCAGGGCTCCCCCACACCCACGCGCAGGGCGCTAGACACCTCCGCACACAGCCAGAGGTTAGACATAGATACACTACCGGTCAAAAGTTTTAGAACACCTACTCATTCAAGGCTTTTTCTTTATTTTTACTATTTTCTATGTTGTAGAATAGTAGTGAAGACATCAAAACTATTCTTCAAATAGCCACCCTTTGCCTTGATGACAGCTTTGCACATTCTCAGCATTCTCTCAACCAGCTTCATGAGGAATGCAGTTCAATTAAAAGGTGTGCCTTTATTAAAAGTTAATTTGTGGAATTTCTTTCCTTAATTCTTTTGAGCCAATCAGTTGTGTTGTGACAAGGTAGGGGTGGTATACAGAAGATAACCCTATTTGGTAAAATACCAAGTCCATATTATGGAAAGAACAGCTCAAAAAAGCAAAGAGAAACGACAGTCCATTACTTTAAGACATGAAGGTCAGTCAATACAGAAATTTTCAAGAACTTTGAACCTTTCTTCAAGTGAAGTCGCAAAAAACATCAAGCTCTATGATGAAACTGGCTCCCATGAGGACAGCCACAGGAATGTAAGACCCACCTCTGCTGCAGAGGATAAATTCATGAGTTTACCTGCCTCAGAAATTGCAGCCCAAATAAACGCTTTACAGAGTTCAAGTAACAGACACATCTCAACATCAACTGTTCAGAGGAGACTATGTGAATCAAGCCTTCATGGTCGAATTGCTGCAAAGAAATCACTACTAAAGGACACCATTAAGAAGAGACTTGATGGGCCAAGAAACAAGAGCAATGGACATTAGCAACGGACCGGTGAAAATTAGTCCTTTAGTCGAGTCCAAATCGAAGATTTTTGGTTCCAACCGCCGTGTCTTTGTGAGACGAGGTGTGGGTGAACGGATGATCTCTGCATCTGTATTTCCCACCGTAAGCATGGAGGAGGTGTTATGGGTGTGGTGGTGCTTTGCCGGTAACACTGTCTGTGATTTATTTTGAATTCAAAGCACACTTAACCAGCATGGCTACCTCAGCATTCTGCAGCGATATGCCATCCCATCTGGTTTGTGCTTAGTGGGAGTATCATTTGTTTTTCAACAGGACAATGACCCAACACAGTGACGGAAAAGCAGCCAACAAGTGCTCAGCATAGGTGGGAACTCCTTCAAAACTGTTGGAAAAGAATTCCAAGTGAAGCTGGTTGAGAGCAAGCCAAGAGTGTGCAAAGCTGTCAATGGCAAAGGGTGGCTATTTGAAGAACCTCACATACACACACACTCAGGTCACACATAAAGACACACATATGCACCATATATACAGTGTTGTGAAAAAAATATTTGCCTCCTTCCTGATTTCTTATTTCTTTGCACATTTGCAACACTCATATGTTTCAGATCATCAAACACATTTTAATATTACACAAAGATAACCCAAGTAAACACAAAATGCAGTTAAGTGATAGCTTTTTTCCCTTAATTAAATTATCCAAACCTTCATAGCCCTATATGACAAAGTAATTGCCCCCGCTTGTTAAATTTCACTAGCCACACCCAGGCCTGATTACTGCCAGACCTGTTGAATCATGAAATCACTTAAATAGAACCTGTCTGACAAAGTGAAATAGGCCAAAAGATTTCAAAAAGCAAGACATCATGCTGCGATCCAAAGAAATTCAGGAACAGATGAGAAACAAAGTAATTGATTCAGGGTTACAAAGCCATTTCTAAAGCTTGCAGTGCAGGCCTCACTTGCCTCAGTTAAGGTCAGTGTTCATGACTCAACCATAAGAAAGAGACTGGCCAAAAATGGTATCCATGGCAGTTCCAAGGCGAAAACCACTGCTGACCAAAAAGAACAAAGGCTCATCTCACTTTTGGCAAAAAACATCTTGATGATCCCCAAGACTTTTGGGAAAATATTCTGTGGACTGACGAGTCAAAAGTTTAACTTTTTGGGAGGTGTGCGTCCCGTTACATCTGGCGTAAAAGTAACACAGCATTTCAGAAAAAGAACATCATACCAACAGTCAGATATGGTGGTGGAAGTGTGAATGTCTGGGGCTGCTTTGCTGCTTCAGGACCTGGATGATTTTCTGTGATTGATGGAACCATGAATTCTGCTCTCTACCAAAAAATTGTGAAGGAGAATGTCCGGCCATCAGTTTGTGACCTCAAGCTGATGTGCACATGGATTCTACAGCAGGACAATGATCCAAAACACACCAGAAAGTCCACCTCTGAATGGCTTAAAAAAAATTTAAAAAATGAAGGTTTTGGAGTGGCCTCGTCAAAGTCCGGACTTTGAGATGCTAGTTAAAATCTGATTGAGATGCTGTAGCGTGACCTTAAAGGTCATGCTCGAAAACCCTCCAATGTGGCTGAAATTAAAACAATTCTGCAAAGAAGAGTGGGCCAAAATTCCTCCACAGCGATGTGAAAGGCTCATTGCCAGTTATCGCAAACGCTTGATTGCAGTTGTTGCTGCTGAGTGTGGCACAACCAGTTATTAGGTTTAGGGGGCAATTACTTTTTCACATAGGGTTCGGATAGCTTTTTTCCCTTAATAAATAAAATCATCACTTAACCCAAGTAAACAGAAAATGCAGTTATCTTTGTGTAATATTTAAACTGGTTTGATCTGAAACCGTTAAGTGTGACAAATGTGCAAAAAAATAAGAAATCAGGAAGGGGGCAAATACTTTTTCACAGCACTGTGTATGTATGTATGTGTGTGTTTTATATATATATATATATATATATATATATATATATATACTACACACGTACTTTGTGTTGTACTAGTGTAGCCTGTTAGTGGACCATACTATGTGTTACTGTACCAATGTTGTCATGGGAAAAACATAATTTCACATGTGGAAAATCACAAAATTTCACATGTGAAAGTTCCACATCATTTCACATGTGAAAGTTCCACATGTTTTGCACATGCAAAATTCTATTTCACATGTGAAGCCATGTGGTTTTGGAACACTACACATGTGGTGATATTTCACAAAGTTTCACGTGGATTTTCACGTGATCATATAACCTTTCACATGATGACCTGCAAATGAAAAGTTAATAGGATGTCACGAAATTACTGCAGTGGTTTCCACACTTGATTACATTGTGTATGGTTATTTATATACAGTAATTATTTTACAACAGGTCCTCAACTAGGATTTGTACTCACGATCCCGTGGGTCACAGTATTACAATCTTCCTGTTACACCACATTGTCTGTGTCAATGACTGATTTCACATGTATTCGTACATTTTGGATTTAAAAGTAAATCTCAGTTTTATATAATACAGTCAAGAAAAACAATTATATTTATATTCAGGAGTAACATTAATACAGAATAATATACCCCACCAACATTAGACAACTATACAGAAAACCCTCAAATTGCTGAAACAAGTAATCATAATAAAAAAGTAATTATATCAATGATGAGAGAATAGTCAGATAACTAAAATAGCAGTGCAGATGACACTGTATGAACAGAAACGTATTATAGGTAATGAATGTGTATGTGACTTCTTAGACTGCTACAGACTCTGTGGTGCAGCAGCAAGATCAGCGTAATCCAGAGGTTGTGAGTTCAAAACCAATCTTGGGTCATATTGAAAAGTCAGTACTAAGTGAATATGTCAAATGTAAGCAAATTGTCATTGATAAAATATTTGTACACCTTTTTTTATTACACAATTTAGCTTCACAACGTACCACTTACCTTAAAACCCCCATACCATTTATTTACTTCCCTTTAAAAAGAAATGTGAAGCTGAAATTGAGCTGACATTTTTACATGGATAAAATTAGGCACATTAGATCAGTTCTTCACATGTATTCAATATAGAGTTCACATGCTAACACCACCCTTTCACATGTTTTATTTATTTATTTCACCTTTATTTAACCAGGTAGGCAAGTTGAGAACAAGTTCTCATTTACAACTGCGACCTGGCCAGGATAAAGCAAAGCAGTTCGACACATACAACGACACAGAGTTACACATGGAGTAAAACAAACATAGAGTCAATAATACAGTATAAACAAGTCTATATACGATGTGAGCAAATGAGGTGAGATAAGGGAGGTAAAGGCAAAAAAAGGCCATGGTGGAAAACTAAATACAATATAGCAAGTAAAACACTGGAATGGTAGATTTGCAATGGAAGAATGTGCAAAGTAGAAATAAAAATAATGGGGTGCAAAGGAGCAAAATAAATAAATAAATTAAATACAGTAGGGAAAGAGGTAGTTGTTTGGGCTAAAATATAGGTGGGCTATGTACAGGTGCAGTAATCTTAGAGCTGCTCTGACAGTTGGTGCTTAAAGCTAGTGAGGGAGATAAGTGTTTCCAGTTTCAGTGCTTTTTGTAGTTCGTTCCAGTCATTGGCAGCAGAGAACTGGAAGGAGAGGCGGCCAAAGAAAGAATTGGTTTTGGGGGTGACTAGAGAGATATACCTACTGGAGCGTGTACTACAGGTGGGAGATGCTATGGTGACCAGCGAGCTGAGATAAGGGGGGACTTTACCTAGCAGGGTCTTGTAGATGACATGGAGCCAGTGGTTTGGCGACGAGTATGAAGCGAGGGCCAGCCAACGAGAGCGTACAGGTCGCAATGGTGGGTAGTATATGGGGCTTTGGTGACAAAACGGATTGCACTGTGATAGACTGCATCCAATTTGTTGAGTAGGGTATTGGAGGCTATTTTGTAAATGACATCGCCAAAGTCGAGGATTGGTAGGATGGTCAGTTTTACAAGGGTATGTTTGGCAGCATGAGTGAAGGATGCTTTGTTGCGAAATAGGAAGCCAATTCTAGATTTAACTTTGGATTGGAGATATTTGATATGGGTCTGGAAGGAGAGTTTACAGTCTAACCAGACACCTAAGTATTTGTAGTTGTTCACGTATTCTAAGTCAGAGCCGTCCAGAGTAGTGATGTTGGACAGGCGGGCAGGTGCGGGTAGCGATCGGTTGAAGAGCATGCATTTAGTTTTACTTGTATTTAAGAGCAATTGGATGCCACGGAAGGAGAGTTGTATGGCATTGAAGCTTGCCTGGAGAGTTGTTAACACAGTGTCCAAAGAAGGGCCAGAAGTATACAGAATGGTGTTGTCTGCGTAAAGGTGGATCAGAGACTCACCAGCAGCAAGAGCGACCTCATTGATGTATACAGAGAAGAGAGTCGGTCCAAGAATTGAACCCTGTGGCACCCCCATAGAGACTGCCAGAGGTCCGGACAGCAGACCCTCCGATTTGACACACTGAACTCTATCAGAGAAGTAGTTGGTGAACCAGGCGAGGCAATCATTTGAGAAACCAAGGCTGTCGAGTCTGCCGATGAGGATGTGGTGATTGACAGAGTCGAAAGCCTTGGCCAGATCAATGAACACGGCTGCACAGTAATGTTTCTTATCGATGGCGGTTAAGATATCGTTTAGGACCTTGAGCGTGGCTGAGGTGCACCCATGACCAGCTCTGAAACCAGATTGTATAGCAGAGAAGGTATGGTGAGATTCGAAATGGTCGGTAATCTGTTTGTTGACTTGGCTTTCGAAGACCTTAGGAAGGCATGGTAGGATAGATATAGGTCTGTAGCAGTTTGGGTCAAGAGTGTCCCCCCCTTTGAAGAGGGGGATGACCGCAGCTGCTTTCCAATCTTTGGGAATCTCAGACAACACGAAAGAGAGGTTGAACAGGCTAGTAATAGGGGTGGCAGCAATTTCGACAGATAATTTTAGAAAGAAAGGGTCCAGATTGTCTAGCCCGGCTGATTTGTAGGGGTCCAGATTTTGCAGCTCTTTCAGAACATCAGCTGAACGGATTTGGGATAAGGAGAAATGGGGAAGGCTTGGGCGAGTTGCTGTGGGGGGTGCAGTGCTGTTGACCGGGGTAGGAGTTGCCAGGTGGAAAGCATGGCCAGCCGTAGAAAAATGCTTGTGAGAAGAGTAAAATGTTTTCACCTCACATGTGAATTGCAGACTCACAAATTTGCACTTTCATGTGTAAACAGTTTTCTACATGTGAAAATCAAACTCTCATATGTGGAATTGTATTTTCACATGTGAAAAACTTTCACGTGAAAATCGAATTTGCACTTTCACATGTGGAAAACTTGCAATGTTGTGACGTGTAGGTTCATTTTATCACATGTTGCCACATGTTATCATATTAACTTCACATAAGATCATGTGAAATTCATGTGTTTTTTCCATAAGGGAGACTATGCTATGTGTTACTGTACCAGTGTTATCTGATACTAGGATTTTTGTCCTCCAGGTCTCGTTCAGTCAGTGGAGCTTCAACAGGGCTCTCATCAAGTCCTCTCAGCAGTCCCAGGGTAAGTCACGCTTGGCCAACTCTTTTACAAATGGACACACATTTACACTACCTGATTGTTATTGAGGTGGTTCTACTGAAGAATTTATATTTTTGTACAGACTACCTTTTGTTCATGGTGAAATGTGCTACTGCACATCTACACTACTACTATTGTGTTTCTCTGTACTGAAGTGTAATTGTAACTGTTCTTCTGAGACTGTCCATCACCCTCATACTGTCCCATTCTGAGCCATTACCCATAACATAGATACTCACACACACCAATAGTAAGGGCCTAGAGGAACACTAGAGACACACATACACATTCCAAATAGAGGCACACAAGAGAAGAGGCACACACTGATAAGATCACATATTAGCCCTCAAATTGAAAGGGTCTCTGGACCTTTATTCAAAATGGACATTTACATAATAAGATGAATATCAGAATATTAATTTGATAAATCCCTACAATTAGAAATGTAAGTACAATCAGAAGTCTATAGTATATTCATAAATCATAACTCATGACCATTGCTCTCTTCATCTTTCCTTCCCTCCTTCCTTCCTCTCCATCCCTCTGTCCTTTCTCTTCCCACGCATCAGAGCCCAGTTTTCACTTTCAGCCAATCAGAAGTCACCTCTGCCTCCACCACCCACTCCAAAGACCCCAAACCAGGAAGTGCCACCACTCCCCGGCCGTCACAACGGACGACCGTGCCTGACCCCAAAACACAGACTCTGCCCTCCAAAGGGCTCTCTGATCGCCCTCACCTCCAGTCCATGAAGTCACTACCTCTCCAAGCTCCCCCCTCTCCGTCCCCCTCACCCATCCTCTCCCCCATCCCTCGCTTTTTTTTTTTCCCCGCCCCCTCCGTCTTTAAGTCAGTCACTAAGAACATCTATCCTAACTCTGCCCCTGTGCCACAGGTCACCCCTCAGGGGTCTCCACTCCCCACCCCCTGGGCACCCCCGTCCACCACCCCCAGCACCCCCCGCCCACCCCTCCCTCCTCCTCCTCATCCTCCTCCTCCTCGCGGGCGGAGGGAGGCGGCGGGGGTGTGGGCGGGGGCGGATCCCTAACCCCGCCCTCCAGCCCTGGAGGCAGTGGGGGGATGGCCGCCAGTAGCTCCGCCCACTGGAGGACACGCCTCAACTCCTTTAAGAACAACCTGCTGGGATCGCCACGCTTCCACCGACGCAAACTGCAGGGTAAGAAAGAGAGGAGGGGAGTGTGTGCAAGCTGTAGTATGAGAGTGGGACGGGTTATTGGCAAACTGCAGGGGGAGAGAGGTCAATTCTATTTCAATTCAGGAATTTGGCAATTCAATGTATTTTATTTCATTTGGAGTCAAAACAGATTTGGGCCAAACCTTGATGTTTGGATATCGAAAGTATATGATATAAACAATTATATGCATTGTGATTCATATTTTCAATCAAATGAATTAGTTACAGTGCAGTAAACCTAACAATACACACAAATCCCCAAAATAAAAAAATTAAATGAGATTTCAGAACGAGCAATGAATATAAATAGTGTATAATGTGTATAATGTATAATGGTGTGTATGGACAGTATATAGTGGTTAGTGTCTTCAGAAAGTATTCATATCCCTGGACTCATTCCACATTTTGTTGTTACAGCCTGAATTCAAAATTGATTAAATATATTTATTTGCGCACCCATCTACCAATAATAACACATATTGACCAAGTGAAAAAGTGTTTTAGACATTTTATTCAATTTAAAAGAATTATTCACACCCATGAGTGTTGTAATCACTGCCAAAGGTGATTCTGAGTCCTTCTGGGTAAAGTCTCTAAATTGATTTGCACACCTGGATTGTACAACATTTGCCTATCATTATTTTCTAAATTCTTCGAGCTCTGTCCAATTAATTGTTCATCATTGCTGGACTACCATTTTCAAGTCTTGCCATAGATTTTCAAGCAGATTTAAGTCAAAACTGTAACTCGCCCACTCAAGAACATTCACGGTCTTTTTGGTAAGCCTCTCCAGTTTAGATTTGACCTTGAGTTTTATGTTATTGTCCTTCTGAAAGGTGAATTCATCTCCCAGTGTCTGGTGAAAAGCAGACTGATCTAGGTTTTCACCTGTGCTTAGCGCCATTCCGTTTATTTTTTTTTATGCTGAAAAACTCTCCAGTCCTTAAGTATACCCATAACATGATGCAGCCACCACTATGCTTGAAAATATGGAGTGGTGCTCAGTAATGTGTCATATTGGATTTTCCCCTTTTTGTAGTATTACTTCATTATTGATCATTCCAAGATTGTAAAATTGTAATCCCCCCCCCTTCATACACAGTAGAACAAAACAATTCGTTAATATTTAAAACAGTAATGTGGGGGGGGGAGAAAGATGAGGATGATTATATAAGAAATGTCTGTATTATATTAAAAAAAAAAAATGAAAGTGCACTATTATGATTATTATTGCCTGTGATAAATAAAGAACAATAAACTACATCAGAAGTAAAGAAACAGTGCTTCAATTCCTACTCTTCTATTAATTAGGATTACTGACCATAAATTGTGATCAAACATCATCTGCGTTTTGTTATGGTTGAACAGAATAATTTCTTCTTTAGCAAAAATAATATTTAAAAATAAATATATATATTATATATATATATATAATATTGCCAAATGTAGACTATACCGTGTAGCAACACGCCAGCTCCCGGGTCTGTTTTTTGGATGTGTAAATTGATTGATCATTTACTGTATTGACTCGCAAAGGGTGTAAATACACTCGCAAAGGGTGTTTACCGCGTGCCATGTGACAAAAAAAACAGGCAGGGTTGTGAGAGTTAAGTCATCCATGTATGTGGCTCTCTGGCGCCACTGCCCACCTACTCCAGTGGGTTTTCACTGGAAGTGACAGGAGTGGTTGAAGGAAAAAAAGAGATTCGGTGTTTGAATAACTTCTTATTTGGTGTGCTTTTACGACAAGACATTTCAGGATTAAACAGGTATTTATATAAAAATTGTTGCTATCCGTGTTGGTTTTCTTTTGTGTGTGGTTTCCAGTGTGCTTGGATACACACATTTAATTCCTGCACCAGTAGCTGTGCTTTTGTTGGCTTTTGTGTGTTGCGAGCGATGGATGTACGATATTGAATGAACCCACCATTCGTTCTAGGGACGCAGAACCACGGTTGAGGAGCACCGGATTACTTTTTGTAGCGGATTACCGTTACAAAAAAAAACGGCAACTGTAATCCATTACCAGCAAAAACATTGTAATCAGATTACAGATACTTTTGAAAAACTAGATTACTTTTTCATTTCAAAAAGGATGTTTGCGAAACACTTCTGTTTTTTCAATGCCATCCAATTCATTATTGAAAAAAGGTGCAAATGTAAGTTTGTTCCACCTGGGCGAGTCTGACCACAAATCAGAGACCACTATGAAACACACCAAACGTGTTTGATGGATCGTGGGAAAAGAGCAGGAATAGGCTTTTGTAGGCAACAGTCCATGTAAATCACAGTGCTGCTCTCATTTAGCTATTTGCGCCTTACAGATTGTGGTTATTGTGGGACGGCTGTTCACACATCTAAGTGTGAATCCAATAATGGTTGAATTCAAGAAATATATATGTATATCCACAAATATTGACCACTAAGACCGCCATACTCCCATTGACTATAATGGGGAATCTTGCTTTCTAAAAACATTATCTGCCTTGAACTTGAAGATGTAGACCAGGGCTCTCCTACCTTGTTCCTGGCAAGCTTCCCTCCTGTAGGTTTTTGCTCCAACCCCTGTTGTAATTAACCTGATTCAACCTATCAACCAGCTAATTATTAGAATCAGGTGCGCTAGATTAGTGTTGGAGTGAAAACCTAGAGGACAGTAGATCTCCAGGAACAGGATTGGAGAGCCCTGAAGTAATCCATCAGTAGACTATTTTATGCAACTGTACGGTCCTGTTTCTATAGTGATGGTACTGTAGTTCTAACTGTAATTTCCTGTTTAATAGATGATTGTATGTGACTCTGGTCCTGTTTCCATAGCGATGGCAGAAGCCATCTGTGACTCTAGACTACTAGTAGAGTGAAATATGTGAATGTGACTAAGTATAGCAGGTTATTGTATGTAACTCTGGTCCTGTTTCCATAGAGATGGCGTAGGCCCCGTGTTTCTTACATTATTTGCTCAGAACGTATCTTGCATTATTACCTAACAACCACATTACAACAGGAGTGTAGCCTGACTGGCTGGCATGAAAATGAACCACTGAAAAAGCATCCTCCATTTGCTATTTAAGTACATAGGTTCCACCCCCCTGGCCCTGTGCAGAGATAGGTGCATGAAATTGGTTCATTCATATATTCATATATTATTTAGTCTATGTAAAGACAAGATTAAATTAAGAATAGGCTGATAGGTGACAATATTATCACTTGTGAATGATGTATCATTCACAAGTGATAATACATCATTCACAAGTAATAATATTGTCACCTATCAGACTATTCTTAATTTAATTTTATCACTTGTGAAGGCAAGAAAGCGTGCATGCCTTTTTTTGTGACTTTTTCAAATCATAGTTGGCCTATATGTTTTGATAAGGTTTGTATCACAACTAAAGTGGACAAATAACTTCTTAAAATGAAGCACATTAATCCGCTTTACAACCGGTGTAGAGCCTAACTGGCATATATAGGTGCTGCGTGAGTTTCAAGTTTGGAAGATAATTTTCACCATAAAAATTCACCTTTATATTAAAGCATTGCATGCATAATCAAAAAAACGTTTCTCGCACAGAAGGTCAAGTTGACCCATAGAATAGGTCAACTTATATACTATGGGGGACAGTAGATTGATATATGCTAGTGCTTATGCTGTTCATTAGGCCGACTCATCTTATTGGCTGATGAATACGAAATGTGTTCTTCTAACATCTTCAATATGCGCCTCGGAATTCGATAAGGACAGAGTTGTATCTATATCAACTTGTAACGTGTCGTGTTTCTGGCTATGCCGGATTAAGTGATATGACATGCTATTCTATAAAATCATTTCTCTGTAATAAATATTACCTGATTAAGCTAATCATGTAAATGTAATTAACTAGAAAGTCAGGGAACCACGAAAGAATGTTTATAGAGCTGTTATCTTCTGAATAAACTCTTAAAGACCTGGTAATCTTTTACGTCAATAGCAGTCAATATTTAAGCGTCACCTTATTTAGTCTCATCTGAAAGTTGTACATTTTTGGTTAACTTCACGAACCCTGGCTAACAAGTTGAATCAGCGATACAAAATTTGGTTTAATTATTTATTCACTTAATACCTAAATAATCACACAGAATTACATCTACACAGAATGGATCATACGTTGATTACAAATTATGTCATAAAGGAAAACAGACGGAACAGGTATGACAGCTGGTTACACAAAGAAAGGGTGTTGGGTTTGAGTGAAAGAGTGGGAAGACTGAGGAGCAAAAAGGTTTTGTGTCAGGCCGTAGGCAGCTATGCTATCGTAAATACAATATCTTATGCATTCTAAATACCTGCCCATTTGAAAAAGGAAAATGCAATAAATATTTCCTCTGAGCTGTGCATCGGTAGATTGGTCGTAGATAGAAGGCGGGGTGGTCCAGCATGGATCTCAGGTCCTCTGAAAAATGTCTAGTGGTGGGCTGGAGCGTGGTATAATGAATACAATTATCCTTACAATTATCTGTATGTGTCGGGTACAGAGATGAGGTAGTCATTCAAAAATCATGTTATAAACACTATTGTTGCACACAGTGAGTCCATGCAACTTATTATGTGAGTTAAGCACATTTTTACTCCTGAACTTATTTATATCAGGTTAGAAAGTGAGACCCAGATGCAGACATTGTCGAATTAACAATGGTGTAATAATCCAACAGGGGCAGGCAGTAGACAGGTCAAGGCTGGCAGGGGTCAGTAAACCAGAGGTGGGGCAAAGGTACAGGTCGGCAGGCAGAGTGGTCAGGCAGGCGGGCTCAGAGTCAGGACAGGCAAGGGTCAAAACCAGGGTGGCGAGAAAAAGAGACTGGGAAAAACAGGAGCTAAGAACAATCGCACTGGTTAACTTGACAAACAAGACGAACTGGCAACAGACAAACAGAACACAGTTATAAATACACAGTGGATAATGGGGAAGATGGGCGACACCTGGAGGGGGGTGGAAACAATCACAAAGACAAGTGAAACATCAGTGTGTGACAATTTAGGCTTGCCAAAATGAAGGGGTTGATTACTTGAGTCAAGACATTTCAGCTTTTAATTTTGTATTAATAATTTCACTTTGACACTACGGGGTGTCGTATGTAGGCCAGTAAAAAATATATATATTTAATTTATTTTAAATTCAAGCTGTAATACAACAAAATGTGGAAAAAGTCAAGGGGTGTGAATACTTTCTGAAAGCACAGTATATAGGATAGGCCATGACAGTAAATACATATGAATTGTGTAAAACAGTATGTAAACATTATTACCAGTATGTGCATATTCTGTTCTCAAAGTAGCCACAGTCTCTGCTACCATTGCAGAAAGACCGTAGTGTACTATACGGTGCTCAAATTAATTAGACAGATTGGTAATTAAATCAATGAAACTGAACCTCATCAAGTGGTGTCATCAAATTTTTACTTCCCCCTCTCCACTCCACTCTACTTTCTCCCTCCCCACCCTCTCTCTTTCTCCTTATTTTTCTATCTTTCCTCTATATATAACTCCCCCATCTCTCCTTTCTCTCTCCATCTCTCTCCTTTTGCTCTCCTGTAGTTCCAACACCGGAGGACATGTCCAGTCTAACTCCAGAATCAAGCCCAGAGTAAGTAGATAATCCTAGACATACACAGTTGGTCTATCTATATCCATCAGAATGACTGTCCTGCCTGTCATGTAAAATGCTATCTGCTAGCCTGTAGCACATTTCTATGCTGCATGTTTAGGTAAGACTTTAAATCAACTTCCTTGAATAAGCCATTATAAATGCTTATAAAAGCACCTCTGTTTAACGTTTGAAATGTAGATTCTTAAAAAAAATACTATATGACTGTTGCTTCTGACTGGCAGGCTGGCCAAGAAGTCGTGGTTTGGGAACTTCATCAGCCTGGAAAAGGAGGAACAGATATTTGTTGTCATTAGAGACAAACCGCTTAGTTCCATCAAAGCTGATATAGTCCATGCCTTCTTGTCTGTGAGTATCTCTGTCTATTCTCACTCATTCTTCCTCTCTGTCTCTCTCTGACAACTCTCTCCTCTCCTCTGTACCTTCCCCTACTCGGTTTCAGTGAAAGGCCTTTACAGCCATGATACAAAGATACACAACCACATTCATAAAACATGAACACATAAACATAGATGGAAAGCTTGTAAAGCTGTTTCCACCTTTGTTTCCAATGATGTGTTGTTACATTACATCTGTCCAGATCCCGTCCCTGAGTCACAGCGTTGTCTCCCAGACCAGCTTCAGAGCAGAGTATAAGTCCTCTGGTGGCCCCTCCGTCTTCCAGAAGCCTGTTAAGTTCCAGGTGGACATTGCCTTCTCTGAGGGAGAGAGGGACAGAGAAAAGGAACGAGCCGAGAGAGAAGGAAAGAGGGAAAATGGCATCTACAGTGTGACTTTCACCCTCATATCAGGTAGTGGTTCCCAAACCTGTTTGTGTTACAGTAAGACCTTTTTAAGTGTTCTTGCAACCAACCAAGGGGCAAATCCTAACTTTCACTTAAGACGTATTGTCACTTCGTTATGCATTTGATTTCAATGGGAGTATGATTTTCAAGTGAGAATTTGACTTAAGCGGAAGGTATGATTTGCTTGAAGTTACAGTTTAATTTAGTCTGATACATTTATTGGCAAAAATGTGTAATCAGTGTTTGGTAACTAATGTTTGGCATGATTTGATCCTATAATATATCCCCAACACATACCACAAAACTGTCAAGACAGTTAACAGAACTCATTATACATGTAGGTAATTAATCTAAAATATTGATGCGGGGCAGTCTTGACTGAGTGTTTGTCTTTCTCCTTAGGTCCAAGTCGCAGGTTCAAGAGAGTGGTGGAAACGATTCAAGCCCAGCTACTTAGTACTCACGATCAGCCATCTGTGCAGGCACTGGCTGGTGGGTCCTCTCACGCACACACACACTGTTTATACCTCTGTCTTCATCAAACTCATGTCTTTTTATATTTTTCTCCCCAGATGAGAAGAATGGGCAGCTGACCTCGCGTCCGTCCAGCACCCCGACCCGGCAAAACTCCCGACGTTCGGAAGGAGGCGGGGACCGGGGCGAGAGGTGTGAGCGTGGTGACGCAGGGATAGGGGGCAGTGGGAGCGTGCTTCAGAGGAGGAGCTCGGGCAAAGACAAGACCAGACTCCTTTCCTCCAACGGGACACAGTCCCAGCCCTGAGGGAACATCCTGGAAACAGACAACAGGATAGGGCAGATAGAGAGAGATGACCCTAGAGAACAACACAGACAAACCCCCTCAGACTACCACTATCACCACTACCACCGTCACATCTACCAAACCACTTGACCCAGCAATCATCATCACAAACCACTGCTTCAACCTGAAACGGGCCCAACAAGATAGTTGGCCACCAAGATGGAAGAAAGAAAATAGCGGATGAGAGTAAAACGCAGTGTCACTCAGATTAGCTTCAGAACAGAAGACAAGATCAGAGAAAAGTCTAATTGTACGTTTGAAGTACAACACATCATGCAACTGTCAACAACAATATGTAGCCAGTAAAATAAGCGGACAGACTTATATGGGGAATGGCAAGCTCTGAATGGTTAAAAGCTAAATGGATTATTTTTTTTTAAGTCTACAACCAATAAGATGAAAACCATTGTGAAAATTCCGAAATAATATCAACATTTATAACAGTGTTTCCCAGTTGACGTGGATCCACTTTTAAGTTTTACCTAACATCGCTTTTTGGAACTGAGAGTGAAATTTTACGGGTCAAGTCAATTCAGTGGATATCAAGGAAACAGACAGGTTGGGTCCTTTCACTGGATTCTCATTAACGATAAGTTACGAGAACAGAAACATGGTAGAATTTAAGATAATGATGAGGAAGACTGCATCAAAATCAGAATGAAGCGTCCAAATGCATCTTTGCATCCAAGTAGCTCCAAAGATGTCAATACAGCTATTTGAACAAAATAAAGACAAATATCTGTTTTTCTTTATAACATACACCACAATTGTATGATTCCTAAAATGCAATTGAAACAAACTTATGAAAACCATCTTGCCTTTAAATGAGGATTAAGCAACAGATATCTCTACAGATATCACCCAAGTTGAAGGAAAATAACAGACGAGGCATGGAAGAAAGTCTCAACGCCCCCACTACAACTGACATCTGGAATATGTAGAGATTTCAAACAGATAATGGAACGATATAACTAGAATCATTAGAGTAATACTATGAATGGAACCCTCAGCAGATCCTCTGAATGATGAGCTCTGTTCACTTCAGTCCAATGGAAGATGAAGAAGATCACAGTTCACAGGAAGTTACCTTCATCGGTTGTTTATTCCAGGAGGACTGAACCAAGCACTCCACATACATTATTGTTTTCTACAGAAAACAACCAACCCTTCCTCCTCCCTCCCTTACATTCACAATATGGCCGACATGGGGCACTGAATGATGCGGCTTTTGAAAAGGCCCAATACACCTAAACTGACTTGTTCTGTTAAGAGGGCAGAGGGTGGTGAGGAGGTGGAAAAGCTCATTTCAAGAAACAAAAAGAGACTTTGACTTAAGGATGACAGGGAGAAAAACATTGAAACCTCTGCACACTCATTCCCAGGAGAGGAAAGGAACAGACCACACAAAAATAATGAAATCCATTTAGTTTTTTGTTTCCTTTCACCTTTTGTTTATGTGATTTGAGCACAAATGAGTTTGATGTTTGCCGCCAACAAAATGGAGATAGCGCTAACCAAGTGAATGTCAAAAACAAACACTATTGTGACAATATTTATTTATTTCATTTTATGTCATTGATTTATTTAATATTTATTTATGTATTTATTTGTTGATTTATATATTGCAAAAGTGGAAAGGGAAGATGCTGACAAAAGTAGAGGGGGAAGTTCTGTTGGAATATTGGAACAGCATTGAAACTGACAAATGGCTGCTGTAGTTGAAACCAGATTGAACCCTCTTTTCCAGAGCGAGTCTGAAAACAACCTCTTGTCCATTCATTCCTCACTGTTTTAGAAACCAATGCTGCAAAATTTCTTCCAGCTCTTTTTGATGTCTTTATTGTTGATTTGTCTTTGTTTGGTATAATGAAGATTTCCCATTTAAAGCAACAAAACAAAACTACTTTTAAGAAATGAACCAAGGATAGATTTGATGCTTTGGGAATTTCTGGGATGGCAAAAAATATGAAAATCTTCCATAAAGTAAATAAAAAATTATCTCATAGAGACACTTGAAAAAGCAGAGAGCAGGAAAGGGTGGGGATAGTAATCTCTAATTCCTTCTCTGTCATATTCTGCTAGAATGTTGTTACTTAAGCGTACAAAGATATGGACACACCACATAAAAACACTGACTGAGGGCCCAACACCACGTGCAGAACACAAGCAGTATTCACATACACACGGACCCTCCTGTTCTTTCAGAGAAAAAAAACTATTATAAATTTGACCTTAAAATTGGAATGCACTGTCCTAAGACACTAAACAAATAAAGTGGTTTCCCCCTACTATCCCTTCGCCCTTGGCCACTGCCATGCCCCCCCAAACCCTTCATTACGACCCCCTCATACCCCTTCCCCTTGCACAGAGCGTTCTAGTCACTCCCCTAGTCCCTCCCTAGTCCCTCGTCGTCACCTTGTTGTTTCATGCCACTACCATTAAGCACCTATTATCAGTCTCACCCGGCCTCACCATTCCTTGGCTGTGACCACAGCACAGTGACTAAGAATCACCGCTGCAAATTATACCACGTCCCCATCAACCATCATCACACTTCATATCAGTCGGAGTCAACACACTGCTACCGTAGGAAACAACTGCTTGTACAGCAAACAGGGTGATTCTGTAGCCAGGAGACTTAGAACCGTAGGTTATTGTAACTCTTTATTTATAATACTCTGTCTATAACGGCTGTACTGTATACTTAATTGGTGTGAATTGGCCATTTACCATGAAATACGAAAAGAGTGGGAGGCAGTCTTCCTCGATTTCCTTGCCTAGGGCTCGTCTCGCTCCCCTTCCCCACAGCAAAGAACATGATTATTTATTGTTGACTTTAGTAGCTCACCTCTCATTGTAGCTCACACCCTTCACTCAAGGCCTTTTGGCAGGAATCATGTACCCATGTTCCTACTATCGTGACGAACTGTACTGTGCTGTCTTGGATATTTTCCTTTCACATAGTCCTTTCCAGCACGGTTCCAGGAACTATTGTGAATGTGTAACCAGGCTAGCCGAGCTAGTCGCCAATGAAATGCTGCATGACACTACTCGAAAGCAATGTGGCCCCGTAGGTGATGATGACAGTGAATGTTTTTTTTACTGCATTAATATAGGTGGATCCAGCACCGTCCTGCACAGAATAGTAGTAGTAAGAGTTTGCATCGCCAGGAATTCGTTTGAGCGCCTTAAGATGATGCGTACGGAGGGAGGTACATGTCTGTTATATTTGCTCGACCTGTCAGTGTGTGTCCCCGGTGTCTGTGAGATTGTGTGTGCACGACCTCTCAGAGCCCTCATCCTCCCCCCCGCCACATTCTAGGTCAGAGGTCAGGGTCATTTGAATGGGAGATAGATGTGACACAAGACCCACGACCCCACAGTCTTTAATTTTCCATTACCCTGTGCTAAAAAACAGAGAGACCGTGTGGGAGACCGTGTTACCCTTACCTTTTGTATAGGTGGGGTAGGCCTCCCTGCCCAGCTCTGTTGCTTCACGTTTAAAAGAGTTTGGCTTCTATTGGTTTCAATTGGCGTTGTTGAGGCCAGAGGGCCTGGACTTTGCTGTTACTGAGAGCTTTGACACCCCGCCTTGCCTCGCCTGAAAACAAAAACTAGGGGAAATGCTGGCTGGAGACACAACTAGAGCGAAACCCTTAGACATTCTGTGTAAATAACCGTTCAAAGTAAACAATGGGATGAGGGGAGATGTTTCAACCCCATTGTGGGTGAATCTTACAGCGACCACCCCAACTCCCTCCTTGCCCCCTTCCTACACCCTCATTATCTCTTCTTAAACCCCCCCACCCTCTCATCCAGATGAAAATACCTCAACCCAACCCCGTCCTTATATAATCACACCCCTCTCCATTGTATACAGTAAGTATGAAACCATATCTTGAATCTTTATTCACACTGTACTCACAATATGATTATTGTCATCATTATTGATCATTCCAAGATTGTAAAATTGTAATCCCCCCTTCATACACAGTAGAACAAAACAATTCGTTAATATTTAAAACAGTAATGTGGGGGGGGGAGAATGATGAGGATGATTATATAAGAAATGTCTGTATTATATTTAAAAAAAAAAATGAAAGTGCACTATTATGATTATTATTGCCTGTGATAAATAAAGAACAATAAACTACATCAGAAGTAAAGAAACAGTGCTTCAATTCCTACTCTTCTATTAATTAGGATTACTGACCATAAATTGTGATCAAACATCATCTGCGTTTTGTTATGGTTGAACAGAATAATTTCTTCTTTAGCAAAAATAATATTTAAAAATAAATATATATATTATATATATATATATATAATATTGCCAAATGTAGACTATACCGTGTAGCAACACGCCAGCTCCCGGGTCTGTTTTTTGGATGTGTAAATTGATTGATAATTTACTGTATTGACTCGCAAAGGGTGTAAATACACTCGCAAAGGGTGTTTACCGCGTGCCATGTGACAAAAAAAACAGGCAGGGTTGTGAGAGTTAAGTCATCCATGTATGTGGCTCTCTGGCGCCACTGCCCACCTACTCCAGTGGGTTTTCACTGGAAGTGACAGGAGTGGTTGAAGGAAAAAAAGAGATTCGGTGTTTGAATAACTTCTTATTTGGTGTGCTTTTACGACAAGACATTTCAGGATTAAACAGGTATTTATATAAAAATTGTTGCTATCCGTGTTGGTTTTCTTTTGTGTGTGGTTTCCAGTGTGCTTGGATACACACATTTAATTCCTGCACCAGTAGCTGTGCTTTTGTTGGCTTTTGTGTGTTGCGAGCGATGGATGTACGATATTGAATGAACCCACCATTCGTTCTACGGACGCAGAACCACGGTTGGGGAGCACCGGATTACTTTTTGTAGCGGATTACCGTTACAAAAAAAAACGGCAACTGTAATCCATTACCAGCAAAAACATTGTAATCAGATTACAGATACTTTTGAAAAACTAGATTACTTTTTCATTTCAAAAAGGATGTTTGCGAAACACTTCTGTTTTTTCAATGCCATCCAATTCATTATTGAAAAAAGGCGCAAATGTAAGTTTGTTCCACCTGGGCGAGTCTGACCATAAATCAGAGACCACTATGAAACACACCAAACGTGTTTGATGGATCGTGGGAAAAGAGCAGGAATAGGCTTTTGTAGGCAACAGTCCATGTAAATCACAGTGCTGCTCTCATTTAGCTATTTGCGCCTTACAGATTGTGGTTATTGTGGGACGGCTGTTCACACATCTAAGTGTGAATCCAATAATGGTTGAATTCAAGAAATATATAATATATATGTATATCCACAAATATTGACCACTAAGACCGCCATACTCCCATTGACTATAATGGGGAATCTTGCTTTCTAAAAACATTATCTGCCTTGAACTTGAAGATGTAGACCAGGGCTCTCCTACCTTGTTCCTGGCAAGCTTCCCTCCTGTAGGTTTTTGCTCCAACCCCTGTTGTAATTAACCTGATTCAACCTATCAACCAGCTAATTATTAGAATCAGGTGCGCTAGATTAGTGTTGGAGTGAAAACCTAGAGGACAGTAGATCTCCAGGAACAGGATTGGAGAGCCCTGAAGTAATCCATCAGTAGACTATTTTATGCAACTGTACGGTCCTGTTTCTATAGTGATGGTACTGTAGTTCTAACTGTAATTTCCTGTTTAATAGATGATTGTATGTGACTCTGGTCCTGTTTCCATAGCGATGGCAGAAGCCATCTGTGACTCTAGACTACTAGTAGAGTGAAATATGTGAATGTGACTAAGTATAGCAGGTTATTGTATGTAACTCTGGTCCTGTTTCCATAGAGATGGCGTAGGCCCCGTGTTTCTTACATTATTTGCTCAGAACGTATCTTCATACCTGACTGGCTGGCATGAAAATGAACCACTGAAAAAGCATCCTCCATTTGCTATTTAAGTACATAGGTTCCACCCCCCCCCCCCCCTGGCCCTGTGCAGAGATAGGTGCATGAAATTGGTTCATTCATATATTCATATATTATTTAGTCTATGTAAAGACAAGATTAAATTAAGAATAGGCTGATAGGTGACAATATTATCACTTGTGAATGATGTATCATTCACAAGTGATAATACATCATTCACAAGTAATAATATTGTCACCTATCAGACTATTCTTAATTTAATTTTATCACTTGTGAAGGCAAGAAAGCGTGCATGCCTTTTTTTGTGACTTTTTCAAATCATAGTTGGCCTATATGTTTTGATAAGGTTTGTATCACAACTAAAGTGGACAAATAACTTCTTAAAATGAAGCACATTAATCCGCTTTACAACCGGTGTAGAGCCTAACTGGCATATATAGGTGCTGCGTGAGTTTCAAGTTTGGAAGATAATTTTCACCATAAAAATTCACCTTTATATTAAAGCATTGCATGCATAATCAAAAAAACGTTTCTCGCACAGAAGGTCAAGTTGACCCATAGAATAGGTCAACTTATATACTATGGGGGACAGTAGATTGATATATGCTAGTGCTTATGCTGTTCATTAGGCCGACTCATCTTATTGGCTGATGAATACGAAATGTGTTCTTCTAACATCTTCAATATGCGCCTCAGAATTCGATAAGGACAGAGTTGTATCTATATCAACTTGTAACGTGTCGTGTTTCTGGCTATGCCGGATTAAGTGATATGACATGCTATTCTATAAAATCATTTCTCTGTAATAAATATTACCTGATTAAGCTAATCATGTAAATGTAATTAACTAGAAAGTCAGGGAACCACGAAAGAATGTTTATAGAGCTGTTATCTTCTGAATAAACTCTTAAAGACCTGGTAATCTTTTACATCAATAGCAGTCAATATTTAAGCGTCACCTTATTTAGTCTCATCTGAAAGTTGTACATTTTTGGTTAACTTCACGAACCCTGGCTAACAAGTTGAATCAGCGATACAAAATTTGGTTTAATTATTTATTCACTTAATACCTAAATAATCACACAGAATTACATCTACACAGAATGGATCATACGTTGATTACAAATTATGTCATAAAGGAAAACAGACGGAACAGGTATGACAGCTGGTTACACAAAGAAAGGGTGTTGGGTTTGAGTGAAAGAGTGGGAAGACTGAGGAGCAAAAAGGTTTTGTGTCAGGCCGTAGGCAGCTATGCTATCGTAAATACAATATCTTATGCATTCTAAATACCTGCCCATTTGAAAAAGGAAAATGCAATAAATATTTCCTCTGAGCTGTGCATCGGTAGATTGGTCGTAGATAGAAGGCGGGGTGGTCCAGCATGGATCTCAGGTCCTCTGAAAAATGTCTAGTGGTGGGCTGGAGCGTGGTATAATGAATACTCTGTCTGTCCTCTCCTAGCCCACGTTTATCGGGCAGAGAGGGTATCACTTCTTTAGTGAGTAAGAGTTCAAAGTTCATACCAAGTTGCCATACTTTTTAAGCTCATGCTATATCCCATTCTTAATTCCATATACTAAATGTGTTAAACTGCTTACTCACTCCCTCCCTATACTCTATGCCAGTGTTCTTCTTAGCTGTCCTTGACTAAAATGAACCCATCAGAATTCCACCGTTAATGCTCCCTCTGCTGATGTCCCGGAGTAACTTTACACTTCCCACAGGATGTGCTGGGGTTTGTTCCAGCCCAGCACCAACACACCTTTTTAAAATAATTATCCAATCAACATAAGTGGCAGTGATTTAGAGTTTTTTCCTGGTCGACTTTGTGTGCGTGTTACAACATTAATACGTAAATCAGCAACATTCTCTTGTCCTCTCTCCTTCACTCCCTCCAACCTCATCTTTCCAGGCCTCCACGTTCTCCCTCGTTCTGGACCTTGGGGAGGACAGGCTGGTCCTGAATGCCCGGCCCTCCCTCTTTCATCTGGACTGTTTCATTCCCTTCATTGACCAGGAGGGCAGCGTAGAACACCAACACACAGGTACACACACACACATTCTTAAACACAGTACAGCTATTCACTGACACATGATGTCTGATATTGACACAATTTTTCTCCTCTCTTGCTCTATCTCCCTCCCCTTTCTCTCTCCACAGATTCTCATGGTGACAATGCGAGTGGTGTCTTCATGGAGAAACTGAATATCAGATATTGATATCCATTTGTTGTATATGAAAATAAAACTGTTATAATCATGGTCTGTGAGTACTAAAGTTCAAATCACTTCAGTTCACCTTTGATAAATGAAGTCATCCCACTAAACATTAGCCATGCATTCTCATTACCACACCAGCCATATTTAGCCATAACAATCAGTTTCCCGGAGTCCCTCTATGAACGGAAGACCCTATTTGTGGAAAGAGAGGGAAGAAAATAGTCATCCCACCTGGGCATTTATTTCTGGCACTGGTATGCTCCTCTCATCCCTCTTTTGTCTCCCCTTTCTCTCTCTCTCTGCGTCTGTGTATCTCTCTCTCCACCTGCCCCTCTTGTTCAGTGAGGTCATTCCCTCGTTCTCTTAATCCCAGGAGGAGGTTGTCTTTCTCTCCCAAAGTTCTCTCCTAATCCGCCCATGGCCCTCTGCTCTACACATACGCACACTGCCCATCACCACCACTCCCCTGTATAAAACTCCCATTGTCTCTCACTACAATAGCCATTCTCCAGGGCTCCTGTCTGTCACACCATTGAAACCTCACCTTGCTCTCGGTAAGTCTTTCTACAACTCTCCCACTGTACATCCAGGTTCTGAATGACCTTTCACATCTTGATGCTGCTCTGTATTGGTCAGGTAGGCTCAGTTTCTCAGACAGAGATTGTTAAACCTAGTAAGCTGTGTCTGGAAAACTGGCGTCTTATGTATATTTTTGTTAGGAATCTCTTATCTGTATGTCTGTGGGATCAGTTTTTGTACCTGTTAGAATCAAACTTATACTCTGTCAGTGTTTTTAGTTGGTGCATAAATTTATTGCATGTACTAATCAATGTAGGCCTGGTCATGTATGGTGTTTTGAGTATATTGTCTCCTGTGGATGATTATGGATTGTACTTTAATAGCAGTGGCTGGGATAAGTCCAGGGCATTCATTGACCTTTTAGCGCTTGTAGCTATCCCTAATGTCCAGTCAGCTAGTCCTTCATAACTGTGCCAACTGTCTCTTCTTCCTCCCTCTTCTTCCTCATTCCCACCAGGTTAGATAGATTGATAGACATTCTGACAAACCGATAGCTAGGAGCAATGTTCCCAGCTCTCCCTCCCTCCTAGGACTATTAATACGGTCCTCGCCCCTTTAGCAGTGACAATGGCCGGTGTGACTTACCTGAATCTCCCACCGTATCCCCACCCTGCCTACCATCCTCTCCCACGGTGTCCTTGACTAAAATGAACCCATCAGAATTCCACCGTTAATGCTCCCTCTGCTGATGTCCCGGAGTAACTTTACACTTCCCTCAAATCCCGGCTGTCTGTCTTGCCGGATTTAGTTCCAAATGGTGGGCTTCCGCTGCATCGCCTATTAGGCCTATGGTTAGGGAGAGGGAAGCAGATCCAGGACTAGCTTTTAGGAGCACATCATATAACTAACCTAATACATTGAAAAACAGTCTACTGAAGAAAAAACAGGAAAAAAACGTCAGTCAACTCATGACAATGTAGTACCACAAACAATCACGAGAAGTCAAACAGAACACAGTGGGGCTTTGGAAGCAAGGTAACGACAGGTCCAACTCTATCAGCACTGGACCTCCACCAACCTCCACCAAGGACCATTGTCACCCACCATGTGTCCCTTCGTCCATCTGTCAGTGTGTCTCATTGTCAGTTCTGTTGGCTAGGTAATCACACTGAGTAACTCATTACCCGTGTGACACCCATTGGAAAGGGGGATGGCCAACATTGTTTCAGGCTCAAAACCAAGTGAAGGAGAGGCGTGGCAACAGCTATGTGCACTATAAATATTTCCTGGGCAATGCTATGCTATACATTTTCAGCTGACACCACTGTGGAGAGACGTCACTGGGAAAAGGGAAGGGGGGTTTATAGACAGATGAGGAAGAGAATAGGGGTTTGATAGACACAATAAATAATAGGGGTTGATAGACACAATAAATAATAGGGGTTTGATAGACACAATAAATAATAGGGGTTGATAGACACAATAAATAATAGGGGTTTGATAGACACAATAAATAATAGGGGTTGATAGACAAAATGAGAAAGAAGGACCAGAATTCAATCCAATTAACACTTAAGTGCTGAAAACAACCCCAGGCCATAAGTTTCACATTTTATATAAAGCCCTTATATTCAATGACAAAATGTATTGCTGAGGATCAGACCTATAGGTTTTGATTATACAAACCCAACTATAACCAACCATGACTATCATAGTACATTTTGCCAGTAGCGTGCCGTGGTTCTGGGGCCTGGGCCTTCAGTGAAGTCCTACACAGTCCCACACAAATTAATCCACCTCTTATTACCATCATAATAAGAGGTGGCTCTAGACACTATACATGGCTCTAGACACTATACATTTAGACAGAAACGTAGTATAACCAGGCATTGCGTCACCTTGAAATTGACATTTTTATTCAGAGAATTGCAGGGGGAGAGTACAATACCTTTTCATTGTGCAGCTTCGTTGCCCTGAGCGCTTGTTCGTTGAGCTGTAGATCCACTCGGATGTCCCCAAAAGTTTTCAAAAGCACCATTGTTTGTAAGTGCCCAGCCGTACTTTGGTGTCTTGTTGCTGCCTTGGTTAGACAACTCAGGTTTGCAAAGCCAGTGTGGCTCCAAACACCAAATCGATCACTTGCAAATAATAGGCATTCCCAGCAGTACAGTTTATGGTGCTTCTCGGAGCCTGTCTTTGTAGCGTCGGCTTTGTAGCGTCGGCGTCTACCTCTCCTGACAATGTCTAACTTTTCTTGAAAAGTTTGTCTTGAGAATGGCGTTATAATTAAATCCTCGACCAAATCGATATCTTCTCCTTCCGCCATTGTGGGTTGAAAAAACAGCTTAGTAGTACGCAAATTAATTCATTGATCAATTTCAGTTTCCTAGTTCTGAGACCTGCCCATATAGGACCTGCCTCTCAATATTGGTAATCCAATCAAAAGACGTGCAGGCACTACGCCTGCTAGCTGGCTCCTGTGTAACACTGGAGCCAGCCAGCAGGCGTACAATAGCCAACTCTAAAGCTGATTGGTTGACACTAAATTTTAATTTCCATTCATTTTAAGCTACAAGCGCCCGCACTGTTGATTCTGAAGGCCTGAGAGCAGATTTTAGACCCCTGGCAACACATGATGGCTGAATATGATTGGATAAAATATCTAACATAAAGACCAGCCCTCCAAATTTCAACCTGGGGCTGGAAGCAGTGCAACCAAGAGGAACGCTATGAAATGAAGAGTGTAACTCTTACTCTGGGGAATAATTTAATACATATTTGTGGGAAAATATATTTAAAAAAATATATATATTCTGATGATGTTTAGGCCAGCAGAGAAGGCCTTGCTGGCCCTGACGGCCCACCACTGCATTTTGCAGTATTAAATCAACACTTAGAGTACATTTTAACACTACCTACATAAGGGCCAACTCTACAGAGTGTAAAAAGTACTCTGATTATAGTGTTACATTTTACATGATAATTACACACTTCATAGTGTAACACTGCATTACACTTGCCCGTATTACTCAAATGTGGGGTAATTTTAACACGGTGTTAATCTAGAGTTAGTGTTCAATTCTTGTTGAAACCTTTCTATTTAAAGGCCTGTGGCTTTCATCAAATTTGTACCTAGGTGAATATTTTACAAATTAAACTTGACTTTACATTTATGACTTTACATTACATATATTATAAGGCCTTACTTTGATGGCCTAAATCATATTATGCTGGCTGGCAAAGTAATGTGTAATTCCTTTTTGGAATCCAAACAAAGTTAGGATATCCTACAGTTGGAATTTTTATTAACCTGCATTCGGAATGACTGTCAGGGTTAGGAAGCTTGATTAAAAACAAAAAAAGACTACGTAAACCATTTAAACCAGAACAATAATTTCAGTAACAAGTGCAATAAATCCTACTAACTGACTGGATTAGTTTATAAAAACATGTTATTTATATTTGTCCAGCATAAGATTATATATATATATATATATATATATATATATATATATATATATATATATTAAAAACGATCCTAAAAAAGCTACCTGCAGTAGCGTATGCTGGGAAATATGATAATGATGGTGGTGTTTTTTAAATGATTGTTTTTACCTTTATTTAACCAGGTAGGCTAGTTGAGAACAAGTTCTCATTTGCAACTGCGACCTGGCCAAGATAAAGCGTAGTAATTAGACACATACAACAACACAGTTACAGGTGGAATAAACAAAACAGGGTAAATAATACAGTAGAACAAAATAAAACAAAAAGTCTATATACAGTGAGTGCAAATTAGGTAAGTTAAGGAAATAAATAGGCCATGGTGGCAAAGTAATTACAATATAGCAATTAAACACTGGAATGGTAGATCGGCAGAAGATGAATGTGCAAGTAGAGATACTGGGGTGCAAAGGAGCAAAATAAATAAATACCAGTATGGGGATGAGTTAGGTAGATAGATGTGCTGTTTACAGATGGGCTATGTACAGGTGCAGTGATCTGTGAGCTGCTCTGACAGCTGGTGTTTAAAGCTAGTGAGGGAGATATGAGTCTCCAGCTTCAGAGATTTTTGCAATTAGTTTCAGTCATAGGCAGCAGAGAACTGGAAGGAGAGACAACCAAAGGAGGAATTGGCTTTGGGGGTGACCAGTGAGATATACAGTGCCTTGCGAAAGTATTCGGCCCCCTTGAACTTTGCGACCTTTTGCCACATTTCAGGCTTCAAACATAAAGACATAAAACTGTATTTTTTTGTGAAGAATCAACAACAAGTGGGACACAATCATGAAGTGGATTATTGGATATTTCAAACTTTTTTAACAAATCAAAAACTGAAAAATTGGGCGTGCAAAATTATTCAGCCCCTTTACTTTCAGTGCAGCAAACTCTCTCCAGAAGTTCAGTGAGGATCTCTGAATGATCCAATGTTGACCTAAATGACTAATGATGATAAATACAATCCACCTGTGTGTAATCAAGTCTCCGTATGAATGCACCTGCACTGTGATAGTCTCAGAGGTCCGTTAAAAGCGCAGAGAGCATCATGAAGAACAAGGAACACACCAGGCAGGTCCGAGATACTGTTGTGAAGAAGTTTAAAGCCGGATTTGGATACAAAAAGATTTCCCAAGCTTTAAACATCCCAAGGAGCACTGTGCAAGCGATAATATTGAAATGGAAGGAGTATCAGACCACTGCAAATCTACCAAGAACTGGCCGTCCCTCTAAACTCTCAGCTCATACAAGGAGAAGACTGCAGCCAAGAGGCCCATGATCACTCTGGATGAACTGCAGAGATCTACAGCTGAGGTGGGAGACTTTGTCCATAGGACAACAATCAGTCGTATATTGCACAAATCTGGCCTTTATGGACGAGTGGCAAGAAGAAAGCCATTTCTTAAAGATATCCATAAAAAGTGTTGTTTAAAGTTTGCCACAAGCCACCTGGGAGACACACCTGTGGAAGAAGGTGCTCTGGTCAGATGAAACCAAAATTGAACTTTTTGGCAACAATGCAAAACGTTATGTTTGTCGTAAAAGCAACACAGCTCATCACCCTGACCACACCATCCCCACTGTCAAACATGGTGGTGGCAGCATCATGGTTTGGGCCTGCTTTTCTTCAGCAGGGACAGGGAAGATGGTTAAAATTGATGGGAAGATAGATGGAGCCAAATACAGGACCATTCTGGAAGAAAACCTGATGGAGTCTACAAAAGACCTGAGACTGGGACGGAGATTTGTCTTCCAACAAGACAATGATCCAAAACATAAAGCAAAATCTACAATGGAATGGTTCAAAAATAAACATATCCAGGTGTTAGAATGGCCAAGTCAAAGTCCAGACCTGAATCCAATCGAGAATCTGTGGAAAGAACTGAAAACTGCTGTTCACAAATGCTCTCCATCCAACCTCACTGAGCTCAAGCTGTTTTGCAAGGAGGAATTGGAAAAAATGTCAGTCTCTCGATGTGCAAAACTGATAGAGACATACCCCAAGCGACTTACAGCTGTAATCGCAGCAAAAGGTGGCGCTACAACCTAAGGGGGCTGAATAATTTTGCACGCCCAATTTTTCACTTTTTGATTTGTTAAAAAAGTTTAAAATATCCAATAAATGTCGTTCCACTTCATGATTGTGTCCCACTTGTTGTTGATTCTTCACAAAAAAATACAGTTTTATATCTTTATGTTTGAAGCCTGAAATGTTGCAAAAGGTCGCAAAGTTCAAGAGGGCCGAATACTTTCGCAAGGCACTGTACCTACTCGAGCGTGTGCTACGAGTGGGTGCTGCTATGGTGACCAGAGGGCTGAGATAAGGCGGGGCTTTACCTACCAGAGACTTGTAGATAACCTGTAGCCAGTGGGTTTGGTGACGAGTATGAAGCGAGGGCCAACCAACGAGAGTGTACAGGTCGCAATGGTGGGTAGTGTATGGGGCTTTGGTGACAAAACGGATGGCACTGTGATAGACTGCATCCAGTTTGTTGAGTAGAGTGTTGGAGGTTATTTTATAGATGACATCACTGAAGTCGAGGATAGGATGGTCAGTTTTACGAGGGTATGTTTGACAGCATGAGTGAAGGATGCTTTGTTGCGATATAGGAAGCCGATTCTAGATTTAACTAGGTTAGACTGTAGACCCATTCCGAATGGAGATGTGAGTCTGGAAGGAGAGTCTACAGTCTAACCAGACACCCAGGTATTTGTAGTTGTCCACGTATTCTAAGTCAGAGCCGTCCAGAATAGTGATGTTGGACGGGTGAGCATATGTGTTTGCAGTGATTGATTGAATAGCATGCATTTAGTTTTACTTGCGTTTAAGAGCAGTTGGAGGCCATGGAAGGAGAGTTGTATGGCATTGAAGCTCGTCTGGAGGTTAGTTAACACAGTGTCCAAAGAGGGGCCAGAAGTATACAGAATGGTGTCGTCTGCGTAGAGCTGGATCAGAGAATCACCAGCAGCAAGAGCAACATCATTAATGTATACAGAAAAGAGAGTCGGCCTGAGAATTGAGCCTTGTGGCACACCCATAGAGACTGTCAGAGGTCTGGACAACAGGCCCTCCAATTTGACACACTGAACTCTATCAGAGAAGTAGTTGGTAAACCAGGCGAGGCAATCATTTGAGAAACCAAGGCTGTCGATAAGAATGTGGTGATTGACAGAGTCGAAAGCCTTGGCCTGGTCGATGAATACGGCTGCACAGTAATGTCTCTTATCGATGGCGGTTATGATGTCGTTTAGAACCTTGAGCGTGGCTGAGGTGCACCCATGACCAGCTCTGAAACCAGATTGCATAGCGAAGAATGTATGGTGGGATTTGAAATGGTCAGTAATCTGTTTGTTAACTTGGCTTTTGAATACCTTAGAAAGACAGGGTGGGATTGATATAGGTCTGTAGCAGTTTGGGTCTAGAGTGTCAGCCCCTTTGAAGAGGGGATGACTGCGGCAGCTTTCCAATTTTTGGGAATCTCAGATGATATGAAAGAGAGGTTGAACAGGCTAGTAATAGGGGTTGCAACAATTTCGGCAGATCATTTTAGAAAGAGAGGGTCCAGATTGTCTAGCCCGGCTGATTTGTAGGGGTCCAGATTTTGAAGCTCTTTCAGAACATCAGCTATCTGGATTTGGATAAAGGAGAAATGGTGGGGGCTGTGGCGGGTTGCTGTGGAGGGTGCCGGGCAGTTGACCGGGGTAGGGGTAGCCATGTGGAAAGCATGGCCAGCCGTAGAGAAATGCTTATTGAAATTCTCAATTATAGTGGATTTATCAGTGGTGACAGTGTTTCCTATCCTCAGAGCAGTGGGCAGCTTATTCTCCATGGACTTTACAGTGTCCCAGAACTTTTTTGAGTTAGTACTACAGGATGCAAATTTCTGTTTGAAAAAGCTTGCCTTAGCTTTTCTAACTGCCTGTGTATATTTGTTCCTAACTTCCCTGAAAAGTTACATATCACAGGGGCTATTCGATGCTAATGCAGAACGCCACAGGATATTTTTGTGCTGGTCAAGGGCAGACAGGTCTGGAGTGAACCAAGGACTATTCCTAGTTCTACATTTTTTGAGAGGGGCATGCTTATTTATGATGGTGAAATAGCCAGGCATCATCTATTGACGGGATGAGGTCAATGTCATTCCAGGATACCCCGGCCAGGTCGATTAGAAAGGCCAGCTCGCAGAAGTGTTTCAGGGAGCATTTGACAGTGATGAGGGGTGGTTGTTTGGTCGCAGACCTATTACAGATGCAGGCAATGAGGCAGTGATCACTGAGATCTTGATTGAAAACAGCAGTATTTTGGAGGGCGAGTTAGTTAGGATGACATCTATGAGGGTGCCCGTGTTTACTGATTTGGGGTTGTACCTGGTAGTTTCATTGATAATTTGTGTGAGATTGAGGGCATCAAGCTTAGATTGTAGGTTGGCCGGGGTGTTAAGCATGTCCCAGTTTAGGTCACCTAGTAGCACAAGCTCAGAAGATAGATGGGGGGCAATCAATTCAAATATGGTATCGAGGGCACAGCTGGGGGCAGACGGAGGTCTATAGCAAGCGGCAACAGTGAGAGACTTGTTTCTGGAAAGGTGAATTTTTAGAAGTAGAAGCTCAAATTGTTTGGGTGCAGACTTAGATAGTAATACAGATCTCTGCAGGCTATCTTTGCAGTAGATTGCAACACCACCCCCTTTGGCAGTTCTATCTAGGCGGAAAACGTTATAGTTAGCGATGGAGATTTCAGGGTTTTTGGTGGTGTTCCTAAACCAGGATTCAGACACGGCTAAGACATCTGGGTTGGCAAAAGCAGTGAGTAAAACAAACTTAGGGAGTAGGCTTCTAATGTTAACATGCATGAAACCAAGGCTTTTACGGTTACAGAAGTCAACAAATGAGAGCACCTGGGGAGTGGGAGTGGAGCTAGGCACTGCAGGACCTGGATTAACCTCCACATCACCCGAGGAACAGAGGAGAAGTAGGATAAGGGTACGGCTAAAGGCTATATGAACTGGCCGTCTAGCACATTCCGAACAGATAGTAAAAGGAGCCGGTTTCTGGGCACGATAGCATAGATTCAAGGCATAGTATACAGAAAAAAGGTGAGGTAAGATGTGAGTACATTGGAGGTAAACCTAGGCATTGAGTAATGATGAGAGAGATATAGTCTCTAGAGATGTTTAAACCAGGTGATGTCATTGCATATGTAGGAGGTGGAACAACATGGTTGGTTAAGGCATATTGAGCAGGGCTAGAGGCTCTACAGTAAAATAAGACAGTAATCACTAACCAGGACAGTAAAGGACGAGGCATATTGATATTAGAGAGAGGCATGCGTAGCCAAGTGAACATGTGTGTCCAGTGAGTGGTTGGTCTGACTGGGGACACAGCGTTTCAGACAGTTAGCAGGCCGGGGCTAAACAAGCTAGCAGTTAGTAGACCGGGGCAATCTAGCAGTTAGCAGGCCGGGTTAGCAAGCAAGCAGCTAGCAGGGGCTAGCAGTTAGCAGACCGGGCAGGCAAGCTAGCAATTAGCAGACCGGGTTAGCAAGCAGATAGCAAGTTAGCCTTTGGGGGACGTCGCGATGGGGGTAAGTCTGTTTTTGCCTCTTCGTGCAGTGACGTCGATAGACCAGTTGTGGAATTATTAGGGTTCCAAGTAGCTCTAGCTGTTTAGTAGAATGGGCCTTCAGCGGGCGTTGCGCCTGAGGGGTCTGTTGGAGTCCTCGGGCAGATTTAAATTTTTTATTTAATTTTACCTTTATTTTACTAGGCAAGTCAGTTAAGAACAAATTCTTATTTTCAATGACGGCCTAGGAACAGTGGGTTAACTGCCTGTTCAGGGGCAGAATGACAGATTTGTACCTTGTCAGCTCGGGGATTTGAACTTGCAACCTTCCGGTTACTAGTCCAACGCTCTAACGCTCTTAGTCCAACGCTCTAACCACTAGGCTACCCTTCCGCCCGATTATTATAGATTATGTCGGTATTCCATTCGTAGAGGATCTGCGGGGTTCCGTGCCCCGTACCGGCTGTAGAAGGGGTCCGGATATTGTAGCCCAGGAGTATGCTTCGGTGGTAGCACAGGAGCCCTGATTGGGCTAGCTTCAAGCTAATTGGCGCTTGCTCTGGGATGGAAATGCTAGCCAGGAGTAGTCATCCGTGATTGCGGTTAGCTAGTTGTGAAGATCCAGATGAAAATCTTCAGTTTGAGGTAGGAATCCGGGGATAAAAATAATAGGTCCGTTAAGGTCTGGTTAGTCACGTTGTTCGAACTGGCGAGAGCTTTCCGAGCTGAAGGTTAGCTGATGACCGCTGGCAATGGTTTGCTGACTGATAGCTGGTAGTTAGCCGGCAGTTAGCCGGCTAGCTTCAGTTGAGGGATTCCAGATCCGAAGTAAATATAAATACTTTAGAAAAAAAAGCAGATCCATGCCACATTGGGTGAGGCGGGTTACAGGACAGTATTTAGAAGTTGAGGTTTAGCAAAATATTTTAAAAGTTATGCGAAGAAAAAGATGTAAAAACGATATATACAAGGGACACGACAGGACAAAGACGTCTGACTGCTACGCCATCTTGAATTCTGTTTTGATGGGACTGTTTTAATTTTGGCTATCAACACCAACGCAGGAGATTATTTTGCACCAATGAGTGTTAATTTCACTCATAGAGTGAAATTAGTTCCTGAATCAATGCTAGAAATGTTACACTGAATAATGAACACTAGCTGTGATGCTAGTGTTGATGTTGTGTACCATCAAGTTTACTCTACTTCACAACAAAGTCATCTATTGGTCTATTGTTCAAGATGACAAATAGGAATGGGAAATGGAGGAGAGAAATAAAGAAGGGGAACTGAAGAAAGTGTTAGAAAATATCTCCCATTGTGTTTAGGGCCATAACATTCTCACCTGTTCACGCTGTCAATCTCTGCTTGTCAGCAAGGAAGATGTCAGCACCATGGGACAATTTCTAGCAGAAACCCCCATGGTCCAACACACACAATCCCGCTGTGTCTTTCTCTATGTTGTGTGAACACCCATTATTTTCTTATATATCGATTTTTGGGGGGAAATATGAAGGCATACAATTTACAATTTGTGGTTTAACAACAAACAGATAATTTTCTAATTGGAACAAGACCCCCACCCCGCCCGCCCTCCCTCCCAACAAACAAGAAAGTGGAAAAAAACAAAAGGAGCCCCCAAAAAACAAACATACAATATGATAATAATATTAAAACACATCACGATATATTGTCCCCTCCCTTCCCCTGTCGGCCCAAATTCTTACTAATTTTCAAACGAACGTAATTGTTTAAAAAAGGAAAGTAAAGGTTGCCATCTAAGGAAAAAGTTATCAGAACATGCTCTGTGTATTACATTTTTTCTAAATGAAGAAAAGACATTAGGTCTTTCAACCAGGCTGATACAGTGGATGGTTTGGAGGACATCAACTGAAGTAAGATCTGTGGGCTACAGTATGCACAAAACATGTGCTTTAGTTTTGGTGAGACCGCAGCACAGATGGAACTCCAAATGTAGCTATCAAAGGACAAGGCAAAAGGTCAAAAAAGGATGACCAATACTCATGACACTCATGACCAAACAAATGAGTGATCAAACATATAGTTGAAGTCGGAAGTTTACATACATCTTAACCAAATACATTTAAACTCAGTTTTTCACAATTCTTGATTTATTTCAGCTTTTATCACATTCCCAGTGGGTCAGAAGTTTACATGCACTCAATTAGTATTTGGTAGCATTGCCTTTAAATTGTTTAACTTGGGTCAAATGTTTCGGGTAGCCTTCCACAAGCTTCCCACAATAAGTTGGGTGAATTTTGGCCCATTTCTCCTGACAGAGCTGGTGTAACTGAGTCAGGTTTGTAGGCATCCTTGCTTGCACACACTTTTTCAGTTCTGTCCACAAATTTTCTATAGGATTGAGGTCGGGTCTTTGTGATGGCCACCCAATACCTTGACTTTGTTGTCCTTAAGCCATTTTGCCACAACTTTGGAAGTATGCTTGGGGTCATTGTCCATTTGGAAGACCCATTTGCGACCAAGCTTTAACTGATGTCTTGAGATGTTGCTTCAATATATCCACATAATTTTCCTACCTCATGATGTTATCTCATTTTGTGAAGTGCACCAGTCCCTCCTGCAGCAAAGCACTCCCACAACATGATGCTGCCACCCCCGTGCTTCACGGTTGGGATGGTGTTCTTCGGGTTGCAAGCCTCCTCCTTTTTCCTCCAAACATAGCGATGGTCATTATGGCCGAAACAGTTATATTTTTGTCTCAACAAACCAGAGGACATTTCTCAAAAAAGTACGATCTTTGTCCCCGTGTGCAGTCTGGCTTTTATATGTCGATTTTTTAGCAGAGGCTTCTTCCTTGCTGAGCGGCCTTTCCGGTTATGTCGATATAGGACTCGTTTCACTGTGGATATAGATACTTTTGTACCGGTTTCCTCCAGCATCTTCACATGGTCATTTGCTGTTGTTCTGGGATTGATTTGCCCTTTTTGCACCAAAGTATGTTCATCTTTTCCCATGGTGTTTATACTTGCGTACTATTGTTTGTACAGATGAACATGGTAACTTCAAGCGTTTGGAAATTGCTCCCAAGGATGAACCAGGCTTGTGGAGGTCTACAATTATTTTCTGAGGTCTTGGCTGATTTCTTTTGATCTTCCCATGTGTCAAGCAAGAGGCACTGAGTTTGAAGGTAGACCTTGAAATACATCCACAGGTACACCTCCAATTGACTCAAATGATGTCAATTAGCCTATCAGAAGCTTCAAAAGCCATTACATAATTTTCTGGAATTTTCCAAGCTGTTTAAAGACTCAATCAACTTAGTTTATGTGAACTTCTGACCCAGTGGAATTGTGACACAGTGAATTATAATTTTAAAAGTCTGTCAGTAAATAATTGTTGGAAAAATTACTTGTGTCATGCACAAAGTAGATGTCCTAACCGACTTGCCAAAACTATAGTTTGTTAACAAGAAATTGGTGGAGTGGTTGAAAAATGAGTTTTAATGACTCCAACTTAAATGTATGTAAACTTATGACTTCAACTGTATGTGTGATCAGTGGGAGAAATTGAGCATCCTTCACGCATAATTTGTGTATTGGGAAAATTGAACTGAATTAAACCTAACCGAGCACAGGGGAAAAATGCTTAAGCCATCAAATTGACTTTTAAAAACACCTATTTGATTTTTGTGTCGTGGTAGTGTGTGATAGTTGCTAGATAATCAGTCAGAGTATTGTATTGTAAAAAGATTGGTGATTTATATATGACATTTATATTGTCTCTCCTTTTGGTCTTCTTTTAGTGCAGCCATGTCTGATGTGGAGGAGGAATATGAGTGAGTATGGAAATAATTATACATATTTAAATTTGGAATTTATTGCCAACTGAATTGGTAACTGAATTTCTCTCTCTTTCACACAAACATTTGCTTCCAGCCCTCTCTCTGCTAGGGGGGAGCAGGCGGAAGGTGAGTGGGTTGCTGAGCTGAGGTGTTAGTGTTGTCATTGTTGGGCCATACTTGGCCTTGCATGTGGAAGTCTATGACCCTGTTATTATTAGCAATTTCTCTCAGCTCCTATTGCTTTCAGCATACTGCTGACAAATGGTTTTTAAATCCCCAATCCTCTGCCCTCTATTAGCCACACACTCTCCATCTCACTTTTCACTCTCCATCTCGCTCCATTCCACTCCAATTGTCTATCTCTTTAATCATCATTCTAATGTCTCTTTCCATCCCATTGTCTCATTTGTGTAATTTTCTTCTCCACACTTGTCTTTCTTCGTTTTTTCCCAGTCTACCACATTGCCCTGATTTCGTCAGTGCCCCATGTCCCTTATCTTGTCCTCTGAACTGCTCTCTGACTTTTTCTCTCTCCATTTGCCACCACATTGAGAGACAACTAGTCTTACCTCCTCCATCCTCCCCCCGCCCCTCTCTCTCTCTCTCTCTCTCTCTCTCTCTCTCTCTCTCTCTCTCTCACTCTCTCCAGAGGAGGCAGAGGAGGAGCAGGAGGCGGAGCCAGAGGAGGAGCCAGAAGAAGAACCGCAGGAGGAGGATGGAGGAGGTAAGACTAGTTGTCTCTCAATTGACACCCTGTATGTACAATAACACTGCACTACCTTTGGCTGTGTCTCAAATGACAATCTATATCCCCAACAACACAACACTACTTTCAACTGTCCGTGTCCCAAATCACACCCCATATCCCCTAAAACACTCTACTACTTTAACTTAACAATGGCTGTCTCAAATTACACCCTATATCCTGTATAACACTACACCACTTTAGACGAGAACCATGTGCCTTTCTCCATGTGACTTTGGCTAAAAGTAGTGCATTAATGCTATTTGGGTTCTTAATTGGATTCATTCCAACATTTTTCTTTTCTTGTTGTTTTTATATAAACTCATACTCATAAACGCATAAAAAGGTTTTTAGGACCCTGTCTTTCATAGATAATTCTTAAAATCCAAATAACTTCACAGATCTTCATTGTAAAGGGTTTTAACACTGTTTCCCATGCGTGTTCAATGAACCATAACCAATTAATGAACATGCACCTGTGGAATGGTCGTTAAGACACTAACAGCTTACAGATGGTAGGCAATTAAGGTCACAGTTATGAAAAATTAGGACACTAAAGAGGTGTGAAAAACCCAGCAGCTTTGCAGTTCTTGACACACTCAAACCTGTGTGCCTAGCACCTACTACCATACCCCATTCAAAGGCAGTTCAATATTTTGTCTTACCCATTCACCCTCTGAATGGCACACATACACATTCCACGTCTCAATTGTCTCAAGGCTTAAAAATCCTTCTTTAACCTGTATCCTCCCCTTATCTACACTGCTTGAAGTGGATTTAACAAGTGACAATAAGAGATCATAGTTTTCACCTGTATTCACTTGGTCAGTCTATGTCACGGAAAGAGCAGGGGTTCCTAATATTTTGTACACTCAGTGTATATCCTCATATGTAGAACATTTGCAATTACTTCTTGCATGTACATGTGTTAACATGTGTATAGATAATTATGAAAGCTTGTACAGTACAATTCTCAGAAAACAACATTTCCCTCTTGTTGGGGTCACACAGTTGTAGTCAATGATGTGGCCCTCTGTGCGTGATGGGAAATGTGAGTTTTCCTAAGCTTGCACCACTGCATTAAACTTACTCTCTCTTCAATCGTTCCATTACTCTCTTCTTGCACCATTCCTCTCTCTCTCCCTCTCTCTTTTCTCTCTCTCTCTCTCTCTCTCTCTCTCTCTCTCTCTCTCTCTCTCTTTTCTCTCTCGCTCTCTCTCTCTCTATCTCTCTCTCAATATCTACTGTATCTCTCTCCCTCATTTTATCTCTCTCTCTCTTTTGCTGTCTCTCTCGCTCTCTCTGCCTTCGGCACATCAGAGCAGCAAGCTCAGGAGGAGGAAGGTGAGAGTGATTGTAGGGGTGATTCTAACATACCTGAGGCAAACATAGATGTTTTATTGATTTAAAAATAATGGCCTCATCAACAAAGCTGTACTGTTGCTGTAGCTGCACACACTGACACTTCACTGATGATGATGGTGATGACGATGATAGTGCATGTTGTTGCTCCTGTTGTACTCTGGAGGTTAAATACTAACTTCAGATCTGTTGGCGTAACTCAAATATTTTTTGGTACACCCTCTTGATATCAATTTATGATTCATGCAAAACATATTGTCTTTTTGTCCTGTTTTTGAGAATTGTGTCCTCTATTTTCTTCAAGACAGTCTTTAGAATGAGAACAAGAATATATGTTTCTGTGCTTTCATGTGTTAATACTTGCATGTACATACACTTGTCTTTACCTTCTTACTTCTTTTATCAATTTTCTTAAATCTTTTGTCCCATCTCTATCTTTCTCTCACCACCCCCCCCCTCTCTCTCTCTTTCTCTCTATCTATTTATCTATCTATCTAAGGCCCATGGTGCCCCAGCTAGCCCCTCCCAAGATTCCAGGGGGGGATAGGGTGGACTCTGATGTGAGTGATGTCATATCATATCAAGGAATTGGCCCACTATTTGATTGGCTGTTCCCCTTCCATTTCAAATTCATTACTGAACATTAATATAGATGTTTGTAAGATGCAGCTTGTAGCTCCGCTTTACACCACATCTCTGAATAATAATCTATTTAATCTCAATCCTCTCTCTTTCCCTCTCTACCTCTCTCAGGACATCCACAGGAAGAGGATGGAGAAGGATCTCCTGGAGTTGCAGAGTCTGATTGATGTCCACTTTGACCAGAGGAAGAAGGAGTAGGAGGAGCTCATTGGGCTGAAAGACCAAATTGTGAGTCAACTCCATGTTTACTTCATGTTGACGTGTTAAAATAGAATAGAGGAAGTACAAACTACCTGAACTTGTCCAATAACAATGCTCATGTTTTGCTTTTACGCTTCGTCCCAACAGAACACGACCCTGGTCAAGGAGCGCACAAGCTCATGATCAAAAATGTGTACATGAAACAGTCCAAAGTCCTTTCCTCTCATCCTTTCCCTCTCTCATCCCGACAGGAGAAGCATCGGTTTGTGAGGGCAGAGGTGCAGCGAGTTCGAGCAGAGAAGGAGCGGGACCGGCAGAACAGGAGGCCAAAACACACCGTTGTGATACATCAGGATTGTGATAGGGTCAACTTCACAACCCTGTGGTGGTAGAGACAAATAGACACCACTGTGGTACCCCAGGATTGCGGTAGGCCTGAATATACACCCCTCTTGTACCTCAGGATTGTGGTAGGGCCGGGTACACACCTGTGGTACCCCTGGTTTTAAGCAACAGATAGACTTGTGTTGTGTTAAGAATGTATTTTTCCTTTCTAACTTCATCATTGTCTCATGCTCAGGAAGAACGGCAGAGAAAGGAAGATGAGGAGGCTAAAAAGAAGAACGATGACGAGGCCAAGAAGAAGTAGTTTCATTCCAACATGGGGGCCAACTTTGGGGGCTTCCTACAAAAGGTATTTATGTTCACTGTCAATCACTTGTTAGCTTTAGGAACAGATTTTTGGATTCATACAGTAAATGTGTTTTATGAAGCTAAATATCTATTTTGTTGGTCAACATACAGTTGTGGGCCAAATGTTCTGTCAGACTGTTTTAAGCATAGAAATAGAATTACAACATTCTATATGGTTTTAAGTTTGTGAAGTTCTAGGTGTGTTTGACATATGTTTCAGGCGGAGCATCGTGGTAGGGGGAAGCGTCTAACGGGGAGAGAGATCAAGAAGAAGACCTTGGCTCAGAGACGACCCACACTGGAGATCGACACCCTGAAGTGAGTCTTGGCCGATCACACACGCCTCCCCAAGCCAAATGCACATGGGCCTAAATCTTCCTCACACCACCACATCAGAGTTTTCTACAATTCATGTCCAAAGCCCACCCACCTGGCTACCAACTGTGTTGCTATGTTTATCATCTGTTACCCCCTACCACCTTCTTCTTGGTCTCCCAGGCAACGAGCTCAGGAGATGGTGTCGGATGAGTTTGACTTCATTGATCACATGAAGAAACATCAGGTGGGAAGACCTGGACATGTACCAAAGGCAGAATCCATAGATGTTTAGGCTTGTGTGTGAGCAACTGTGTACATCTGTTATGTAGTATTTGTGTAATCACTGATGCAATGTGATCTCTTTTTGGTGTGCAGATTATTGTTTTTTTGAATAGAATCACAAGTGCCCAGAAATTGTAAGTACAGTATCCCTCTTCTTGGTTTCTTTATATGAACTTTGTAGCCACATTTTTAATTTTACCTTTATTTAACCAGGCAAGTCAGTTAAGAACAAATTCTTATTTTCAATAACAGCCTAGTAACAGTGGGTTAACTGCCTGTTCAGGGGCAGAATGACAGATTTGTACCTTGTCGGCTCGGGGGTTTGAACTTGCAACCTTCTTGTTACTAGTTCAACAATCTAACCACTAGGCTACCCTGCCACCCCAAGTAACATGTGTTTGTATGGTATGTGCATTTATCTACAAGTCATTTAGTTATCTTTCTCCCTATCTCTCTCCCCTGTAGTAAAAAGGTCCATGGTAAGGGGAAGGTTGGCGGTCGGTGGAAGTAAAGAAGCTTCGGTGGAAGTAAAGAAGATTTTCCTCTGGAAATTGTCACACACACACACTTTTATTACTTTATTGGGAGCCTGGGAGAAGTATAATGACTCAAAATCGACCTTGTATCAGTGTCCAGGCTGGCCAACGTAATCCTGCTCCCACATTACTCAACTAGGGAAACGCTGCCCTCTGCTGGAGGGATGTATAAGCACTAATGAGACACACTCATTGGTTTAAACACACAACACACATATTACCTGACACTAGAAACCATTATTACAGCAGACACTAGTAATCATCACTACATACTAGACAGGCAGAAGGGAATTATAGGCCTGATCTACTTGCAGAGAGCTCATTAATGACACTGTCTGTCTCACATGTGTGGAGGAACACATAAACACACACGCTCCATTCAATCTGTATCACTGAAGCATAACAGATTCTGCGATAGAAATGTAAAGGTCATTTCTGATTGAGCCGACATATGCAGCATATACCGTGAATGCGGTTTCCGCAAACGCAAGAACATTGTCTTTAAATTTCAATCAAAACGCTGTAACGCAAACGCTGTAACACTGAATTTACGCAATACGGATTGAATAGAGCCAAACTGCCACTGCTGAATGCTAGTAGCAGTGATTTTGTTGAATGACTTGTTTAAGTTAGAGCTTGGAAAGCTTGCCCTCTAACTTAATTAATTCATATTCTCCTCTATCTCCCTTTTTACATGATATCTTACAGTAATGATCTTTTCTTCATCGAGCTCTTCCTCTTTCTTGCTCTCTCTCTCTCTCTCTCGCTGTATATATATATATATATATATATATATATAGAAACTAATCAAAATAAATTTTATATTTCAGAATCTTCAAATTAGTTACCCTTTGTCTTGATGACAGCTTTGCACACTCTTGGCACACTCTCAACCTGCTTCTTGAGGTAGTCACCTCGAATGCTTGAAGGAGTTCCCACATATGCTGAGCACTTGTTGGTTGCTATTCCTTCACTCTGCAGTCCAACTCATCCAAAACCATCTCAATTGGGTTGAGGTTGGGTGATTGTGGAGGCCAGTTCTTCTGATGCAGCACTCCATCACTCTCCTTCTTGGTCAAATAGCCCTTACACAGCCTGGAGGTGTATTTTTGGGTCATTGAAAAACAAATGATAGTCCTACTAAGCAAAAACCAGATGGGATGGCGTATCTCTGCAGAATGCTGTGGTAAGCATTCTGGTTAAGTGTGCCTTGAATTCTAAATAAATCACTGACATTTTCACCACCACACCTCCTCCTCCATGCTTCACAGTGGGAACCACACATGCGGAGATCATCCGTTCACCTACTCTGCGTATCACAAAGACACGGTGGTTGGAACCAAAAATCGCAAATTTGGACTCCTCAGACCAAAAGACAGATTTCCACCGTTCTAATGTCTATTGCTCATGTTTCTTGGCCCAAGCAAGTCTCTTCTTCTTATTGGTGTCCTTTAGTAGTGGTTTCTTTGCAGAAATTCGGACATGAAGGCCTGATTCACACAGTCTCCTCAGAACAGTTGATGTTGAGATGTGTCTGTTACTTGAACTATGTGAAGCATTTATTTGGGTTGCAATCTGAGGTGCAATTAATTGATGATTTCTGAGGCTGGTAACTCTAATGAACTTATCCTCTGCAGCAGAGGTAACTCTGGGTCTTCCTTTCCTGTGAAGGTCCTCATGAGAGTCAGTTTCATCATAGCACTTGATGTTTTTTGCGACTGCAAATTTTCTTGATTGACTGACCTTCATGTCTTAAGATGGATTGTCGTTTCTCTGCTTATTTGAGCTCTTCTTGCCATAATATGGACTTGGTCCTTTACCAAATAGGGCTATCTTCTGTATACCACCCATACCTTGTCAAAACACAACTGATTGGCTCAAACGCATTAAGAAGGAAATACATTCCACAAATTAACTTTTAACAAGGCACACCTGTTAATTGAAGTACATTCCAGGTAACTACCTCATGAAGCTGGTTGAGAGAATGCCAAGAAAGTGCAAAGCTGTCATCATGACAATGGTGGCTACTTTGAAGAATCTCAAATATTAAATATATTTTGATTTGTTTCACACTTTTTTGTTACTATTATGTGTTATATCATAGTTTTGATGTCTTCACTAGAATTCTACAATGTAGAAAAGAGTAAAATGAAGAAAAACCCTTCAATGAGTAGGTGTGCCCAAACCTTTGACTGGCACTGTATATCTTCCCCAGCTCCTCCTCCCCCCTCCTCTGTCTCTAAATCCCTGCTCACATGTTTGGCTGAGGCCAGTCCAGTGCGTCCACACCGACACTGCAATTGCCTCTGCAAAGCAATACTGCAAGGCAAACGCAGTGTTTAATTGGAAAATAATATAATTCTGGTGTACCAAAATGCAATGACGCTGTCGGTGTGATCGAATGTAATTCAGGGCTCATCTGTAATAAGGGTTAAATAAATATATACTTAAGGTTGCAAATCTATCTGACCATCCATCTGGTAATTTGGGGAATTATTTATTTAGTCATTTACAACCGCTCACATTACATTCAGGAGATAAATCACAGAAAGCTTTCATGAACTATGGTTTAATACGAACACACGCGCACAGACACACGTGCACACATACATACACAAAGCACAAAACAGTCAGCCATACTCATAACTTAACATCAAAATGGTCAAAAGGGACAAAAAAGTAAAAACAAACAGTAAAATTAGTTCATATGCAAAATAAATATTCTTTTGATTTTCTATGGAGAATAATAAGGAAGGAGAGAGTACCCCAAAAAATTATCAGAAATGTCAGGTGGGTTGTTGTGTCTTATGTTGTTTGTTTTAACACGTACAAGAATGTTCAGTGACGTGTCAGTGTACGTTTAGCGGATGGGTTTCTTCAGGGCCTCGTCCACCTCCTCCTCAGGACACAGGGCATGCCACTGGGCTACGGGACGTCTTGGATTGGCCAGCATGTCTGACCAATGGCGAAGGCCCACCCCTGAGGCACCGAAGCCGATCCAAACCTTCCCGATGGCGTCGTTGCTGCCCAGCTTGTCGTAATCGTACACCGTGATCAACACTTGGACTTTCTGCAAGAGGAAAGGGAAGAGCGGAAAAAGCAAGTTTAAAAAGTCAGATGAAATCAAAATACCACCACATGTACAGTGTTGTTCAACATACAGCAGGAAATGGCAGGAGAGTGCAATGTTCTAGAGAAACACCGGGAGAGTCCTCAAACACAGGTCGCCCAACCCACAGGAAAAACCTGTTATCACAACCCCAAGATGTCTTCCTTATGGGAAGTTTGTTGTACATGCCTGTATTTGGCCAAATGGAATCTCGAAGCTGAAGCTTTCGTTGAAGTAGGGGTTCAGAGTGTTTTGTTTGACTGTTGTCTTCTTCTTCTTCAGCCGCTTGCCTTGGTGCTGCAGCACCACTTTAACGAAGGGATCTGGTAGGAGAAGCCATGGGGTAGACAGGAATGTTAGTTACAGAGGTCAAACAGAGGGTGAGCCACTTGGATGAAAAACTTTGAGAACAAATGATTATGCAGTAAATTCATGTGTCGTGGCTGCAACTCTGCAATGCTGCCCAATGGTTTAAGTTGAATTACTTCAACAAAATGTAGGCAACCAGATGTCATTAATAGGTCACAGCATGGCTACTATTAACTAGTTGAGTTTACCGTCACAGAATGTCTAGTTTTGAAAAAAAAGAGTGAAACGTCACAGCATGGCTAGTATTGACTAGGAGAGTGTAAGGACTAATAGAAGGTCACCTGACAAGCCTCCGCAGTCCATCGCCTTCAGGTGCTTGGCCTCCATGATGTTGATGGTCAATTTACCGGCCGTGGGGACGTAGCGCAGAGAGATACAGATGTCCCCTAGCTTCTCTACCTGTGACCAGACAAACACAAACAGGCACGAAGATAGAAAGATGTATTAAAACAGACAGTTCGATATAGATTGATATGCAGAGTCAGACAGACACAGACAGGTAGATGTAAAAAAAACATGCACCCTAAACCCAAACAGACTGTATTTCTCCGTCCTCACCTCCTCTTTCTCTCCTCCAACCAGATCCCTCCATTCGTGGAGTGGCTGAGCCAGGTCCACACTGTTCATGGGGATGGAGATCTGTCCAATCACGTCATGTTTACCAAAGCGATCAAAGTCAAAGACCTGTAGGACCAGAGTCTGACCGCCCAGCTCCTGGTAGGGGATCTGTGGAGGAACACACAGAACAGGAAGGAGACGGTCAGGACAGAGTGTTCTCGACTACATAAACCTCAGTACTGTAAGAGCTTTTCTAAGGATTTTACATATACACATGAATGAATACAACATCTCTATATCACTGTCTGTTCTCCAGCACCCCATACTGACCTTGAAGATGAAGGTTTCATTGAACACTGGGCAGAGATTCTTGCGCTGGACTTTGGTCTCAAACTTCTTCTTCTTGTCTGGCAGCATGTAGACCTTGACATAGGGGTCTGAGGTGCCGCCCATGTCCATGGCTGGCAGGTTTTCCGCCTGCAGGATACCCACAATCAGCTGGAAGAGGGGGCAGAGGGGGAAAAGGTTAGAGGTAAGAGGTTAGAGGTAAGATCTGAACACACTGATAACTTAGGCGGATTTCGGCTGGGATTCAATCCATATGGGGCTATTGCAATGCAGCTTTTAAAGGGAATGATAAATGCTGCAAATGACTTCTCAATCAGAAACGTAGCAAAATTAAACCTGAGATTTTTCCAAACACAAACGGAACACTTCAAAACAATGGCACAGGACTTCATCCCAAAAATTATTTCATTTGTCACATGTTTTCCGGGATTCAATTCAAGCTGCATAATAGCGCAGTGCACTTAAACTGACTTTTAAATGTAAGAGCGATTTAGCGGATAGCAAATGTCCCCTCTAAAGGTCACAACTTAATGCTCAGCCATTAAGAGGAAAAGGGTTAGGGTTATAAGGGTTAGGGTCATAAGTCACTGAGGACACAAATATGAGGTCAGAGGTTAAAGCTGAGAGCTGAGCAGACAAAGAACAGAGGTCAGAGAGCCTTTAGACGTGTTATTAGTCAGACACTTCACATCAAGGAGGTCAAATGTCAAGGAGGACAAGACAGAAATGCACACAAAAGCATGCACACGAATGCACACACACACACAGAAACACACACACCTGGTTGTCAGTGAAGTTGTAGTCCAGGGTGAACTCCAGTTTTCCGAAATTCTCTTTTTCCTCCTCCTCTCCTTCCTTACCTTCTCCTTCCTAAATGAGAGAGAACATCAAATCAATTATTTATCACAGGTATCATTACACAGCCACTGCATTAGTCTCTCTCTTCACACAGTTACTGACACTACATCTGGAAATCACTTCAGATAATTTCAAACCCAGTTGCAAATTAGGTACTTGAACCCATTACACCACACACTATATTGCCCTCCCTCCTTCTGTCTCCTCTCCTCTCACCTTGCCCTCCTCTCCTTCTCCGGCTCCCTCCTTCTTTCTTCTGCCTCGGCCTCCTTTCCTCTCGCGTGCTTTCTTGGGCTTCTTGCCCTTGTTGATGCACTTCTTCCAGATACAGAAACATAGACAGACCACCAGAGCCAGCACCACCACCACTATCGCTCCTATTGCCCACATGGGCACTGGGGGAGAGATAGACATAGGCCTGATATAGCCTTATGATATCTATAATACAACATACATAACAACATACATATAACATACATATAATACTTATGTAGCCTTATGCTATCTATTATACAACATATTGTACATAGGCCTTATATGTAGGGTTATGACATATACACTGAGTGTACAAAACCATTAAGGACAACTTCCAAATATTGAGTTTCATCCTCCCCCTTTTGCCCTCAGAACAGCTTCAATACATCGGGGCATGGACTGTACAAGGTGGAGAAAGCATTCCACAGGGATGTTGACTCCAATGCCTCCCAAAAGTTGTGTCAAATTGGCTGGATGTCCTTTAGGTGATGGACCATTGTTGATACACACAGGAATCTGTTAAGCGTGAAAAAATCCAGTGGTTTTACAGTTCTTGACACCAACCGGTGCACCTGGCACCTACTACAATATCCTGTTCAAAGGAACTTAAATATTTTGTCTTGCCCTCTGAATGGCATACATACACAATCCATTTCTCAATTGTCTCAAGGCTTAAAAATCCTTCTTTAACTTGTCTCCTCCCCTTAATCTACACTGGTTGAAGTGGATTTAAGAAGTGACATCAATAAAGGATCATGTGTTTTTTTTGTGCCTTTTTTTTAAACAACTCAAAATATACAATATAGAAAAACAGAGTATACAACAGAGTATCCAAACATTACAGTCAGGGGAATACAGACTATACATTATATAAAGACTTTGTAAAACAAACATTCAACGGGATCATAGCTGTGACCTGGATTCACCTGGTCAGTGTATGTCATGGAAAGAGCAGGTGTCCTTAATGTTTTGTACTCCTAGTGTATAACACAACATACATAGGCCTCGTGAAGTAGCCTTATGTTATGGAAAATTGATATCTGACATGTTATTGTGAGGAGTGATGGAAAGGAGAGCACAAGCGATGTGAAAACAATATTAACTTACTTTTGAGTTTATGATCTGTGATAAGTGGAAGAAAAGCAGGGGATGAAATGAAAGAGAAGAAATGATGAGAAAACATTATGTGAAACGAAATTACACACGCAGAATGACCGATGGATGTGTGTGTGTGTGTGTGTTCATTGTGTTCAGGGCTCACTTGGCATGTGGGTGAGTTCGTTGAAGAACTTGCTCTTCATATTCTTGAACTGGTGGTCAGAGTGATGAGTGGAGGGAGGGGCGGGGCCTGGGGGCGGCTCTTCTCTCTCCTCAGCCGCCCGATGGGGCCGCGCTTGCACACTGGCCAATTGCATCGCAGCTCAGCTAAAAGGCAGAGGAGACAAAAGAGCAATCACTTTCGAGTAGTTTAAGAAATATTTTAACATTCTAAACATCATGTTAAGTAAGTAAACTAGATAGGGTTAGGGTTGTTGCTAACCAACTCAGTGACCTTGTGTGTTTCGAGTGTCTGCCCTGAGACTGGAAGGTTTGGAGTTCGATACACTGAAAAAAATGAAAGGTTCTTAAATGGTTCTTCCTCAGCTCATAAGGTTCCTTGGAGAACTTTCCCCCATTTAAGAACCTTTGAGTTAAGTGTGGAGTCCTTGACCTGGCCTCTACGTTTCTTCAGAATTCTAAAAGGTTTTTGAAATGTGTAGAAGACTGCAGATGTGTTTGATTCACAGCAAAGTGGATAGTGTTAACTAACTGTTTATTTTCCAGTGTAACATTTCTAGTGTTGATTCAAGAGTTAAATTAACACCCATTGGTGTAACGGAACCCCACTGTTGATATTATTATCATATTCCCCAGCATTCTCTATTGCTGGTGAATTTTTGCATATTCACTTAGGTCTCACTTGTTGAAGGTCTCAGGATTGAAAGCATCAACCATATCTCTATCACCAGCAAACACAGTCATAGGTGGTACAAGTAACTAAAATTCACTGGAAAGGCACCCTGGGAAATATGCACATAAGGCACAGCAGGACTATTAAATTGCAGTCCTTTCAGGCAGAAACATTTCTGGTTTGGGATTTTTGTATGATTCTTCAAACAACCATCCCATTCCAGGTTCTCTAGAGACCATACAATGGTTACCATACAGAATTGCTCTCAATAACCTTATTTTGTTCCAAATTGCACCTTTATTTTAAAGTGTACCCTGCTGAGTCATACCATTTTTCCCAAAATATGGTAAGGAAGTAAACTGAGTCAATGCACCTTTGCTTGGCACTCAGCTTTAAATAGACAGATTGGTAAGGGCCTGTGATAGAATAGCGTCCGGTCCAGGGTTGTACTGTAAAAAAGCCAACTTAACCAACTGCTTAATCAAATCAAATGTATTTAAATAGCCCTTCTTACAATGCTTAATCAGCATTATAATCTGTGAGTTTGGTGAACATAAGAAAGACAATAAATTGAGCTAATGAGTGAACGTTTGTTCACTCAACAAACTTTGCTCACAGTAAACTGAATGAGTCAAAATACAAATTCATGTTTATCTTCACTGTAAAAAAGCCAATTTAACTTAATCAGCATTATTCTGTGAGTAGGGTGGACTTCAGAAGCACAAGAAATGTAGCTCATGGGTGAGCGTTTGTTCACTTGACAAACTTCTCGAAGTGAGTTGAATTTGAAAAAGCTTGTTGTGTAAGATTACAAATCCATGTTTGCCTTTGGTAGGCAACACTATATGTTGGGTCAGCTATATGCCCAAACTTGTGCACTCACAATCTTATTGCAGCTGGTTACAATTACAATTCTATGTTGAATTTTTTTATTTTTTTTATTTCACCTTTATTTAACCAGGTAGGCAAGTTGAGAACAAGTTGTCATTTACAACTGTATTGGACAAGATAAAGCAAAGCAGTGTGACACAGACACAACACAAAGTTACACATGGAATAAACAATAAACAAGCCAATAACACAATAAACAAGTCAATGATACAGTATATAAAAAAATCAAGTCTATAGACAGTGTGTGCAAAAGGCATGAGGAGGTAGGCAATAAATAGACCATAGGAGCAAATAATTACAATTGATAAATTGTAGTGATAGATAAATGAGCAGATGATGATGTGCAAGTAGAGATACCGGTGTGCAAAAGAGCAGAAAAGTAAATAAAAACAGTATGGGGATGAGTTAGGTAGATTGGGTGGGCTATTTACCGATGGAATCAACAAACTGCTCAAAGTGACCTGAATTTGAAAAGTGTCAACGGGTGTATTAGAGGCAAAATTAGGTGCAGTAGAGTAGAGTGATGTAAACAGGCGCACTTTTATTTTAGTTCCGAAAAACGAGAGCACTACATAAATCAAATGCGCTCAAAACACAGAACATAACAAAAGTAAAGCGCGTAATAAAACACCACAAACAAACATGATGGGAAACAGAGGGTTAAATACAAGTAGATTGATTGGGGAAATGAAAACCAGGTGTGTGGAAAAGACGAGACAAATAGATATATGGAAAATGGAGCGGCGATGGCTCGAAACCCGGTGACGTCGATCTATTTGTCTTGCCACCCGAACAAGGAGGGGAGCCGACGGAAGTTGTGACAGTACCCCCCACCTTGACGCGCGGCTCCAGTGGCGCGCCGACACAGGCCTCGAGGGCGACCCGAAGGACGAGGCGCAGGGCGATCTGGCCGGTGACGGTGAAACTCCGGCAGCAGTTCAGAATCCAAAACATCTGCAACCGGAACCCAGCACCTCTCCTCCGGCCTGTACTCCTCCCACTCCACGAGGTACTGAAGGCCCCCCACCCGACGCCTCAATTCCAGGAAGGAACGAACGATGTACGCCGGGGCCCCCTCGATGTCCAAAGGAGGCGGAGGAACCCCCCGCACCTCAGATTCCTGGAGCGGACCAGTCACCACCGGCTTGAGGAGAGACACATGAAACGAGGGGTTAATACGGTAATCGGGGGAAGCTGTAACCAGTAACTAACCTCGTTCAGTCTCCTCAGGACGTTAAATGGCCCCAAAAACCGCGGCCCCAGCTTCCGGCAGGGCATGCGGAGGGGCAGGTTTCGGGTCGAGAGCCAGACCCGGTCCCCCGGTGCAACCACCGGAGCCTCACTGCGGTGACCGTCTGCGCTGGCCTTCTGCCGCAACACGGCCCGCTGGAGGTGAACATGGGGGGCGTCCCAGGTCTCCTACGCACGCCTGAACCAGTCGTCCACCTCAGGAGCCTCGGTCTGACTCTGATGCCAAGGCGCTGGTACCCCTGGAAGGGGGAGAGGTTAGTAGAGGAGTGGTGCAGCGAGCCATCTCGGCCCAGTGCACGAACGCCGCCCACTCCCCCGACCGGTCCTGGCAGAAGACCGCAGAAACCTACCCACACCCTAGTTCACTCTCTCCACCTGTCCATTAATCTTGGGGTGAAAACCCGAGGTAAGGCTGATCGAGACCCCCAGACGTTCCACGAACGCCCTCCAAACCCTCGAAATGAACTGGGGACCCCGATCAGACACTATATCCTCAGGCACCCCGTAGAGCCGGAAGACGTGTGTCAACAAGGCCTCCGCAGTCTGTGGGGCCGTAGGGAGACCGGGCAGAGGAAGGAGACGGCAGGACTTGGAAAAACGGTCCACAACGACCAGGATCGTGGTGTTACCCTGTGAGGGAGGAAGATCGGTAAGGAAATCGACCGACAGGTGCGACCAAGGCCGTTGTGGAATGGCTAAGGCGTGTAGCTTACCTCTGGGCAGGTGCCTAGGAGCCTTACACTGGGCGCACACCGAGCAGGAGGAAACATAAACCCTCATGACCCGAGGAGGGTGACGTGTGGGCCCAATATATCAGCCGGTCACGGACAGCAAACGGAATGTACAGATGCCCAGCGGGACACTGGAAGGGAGCGGGCTCTGCACTTAATGCCCGCTCAATGTCCGCGTCCAGCTCCCATACTACTGAGAAACTCGAGGAGGCAGGTGAAGTGGAGGACCGAATGTACCCCTGACGCAGAGATTTGGAGACATATGTCTCCATAGCCAATGTCTCCTCGTGTGACAGGAGATACACGTGACACCTGGGAAGTGCGGCGTCTACCTGGAGGTTTATCTCACAATCCCCCCGACGATGGGGTGGTAATTGAGTCGCCTTCTTCTTGGAGAAGGCGAGAGCCAAATCGGAATGTTCGGGGGGAATGCGCATGGTGGAGACCTGGTCTGGACTTTCCACCGTAGTAGCTCCAACGGAAACCCCTACACATGAGCACTCTCGCAACCACTCTGTGAGAGCCTGCCGTTGCCATGAAACAGTGGGGTCATGACAAGCTAACCAGGGCAGGCCTAGCACCATGGGAAACGCAGGAGAGTCAATGAGGAAGAGACTGATTCTCTCCTTGTGACCCCCCTGCGTCACCATGCCCAGGAGAGCTGTGGCCTCCCTAATTAACCGTGACCCTATTGGTCGACTGTCTAAGGCGTGAACTGGGAAGGGCTTAGCCACTAGAACAGTGGGGATCCCTAAACTATGGGCAAATGATCTGTCTATGAAATTCACAGCTTCGCCTGAATCAACGAGCGCCTTATGCTGGGAATGTGGGGAGTTAACTTGCAATAACAGGTGGGCAACAGAGGGTCCTGGATGAGAATGGTGAAGGCTCACTTGGGGTGACACCAGAGTGCTCTGCCTGCTGCTTCGACCCCCAGAGGAACCAACCAGACATCGACCGGCAGTGTGCCCTCTGCTGCCACAGATGGTGCACGTGAAGGCCCCTCCTCCGGCCTCCCTGGGTGCAGCACCTCACAGCCCTATAGGCACCGGAGCGGTGGTGCTGGGAGATGAAACCAACAGAGCTGCGTCTGAACATTCACGGGTGGCCACCAGGTTATCCAGCCGGATGGACAGGTCCACCAGCTGATCAAACATGAGGGTGGTGTCCCTGCCGGCCAACTCCCTGCAGGCTTCAGCGATAGTGGTCGATCAGGGCCCTGTCGTTCCATCCCGCTCTGGTGGCCAGGGTCCAAAAGTCCAAGACGAACTCCTGGGCGCTCCTCGTCCCCTGCCTCAGTTGGAAAAGACGTTCACCCGCTGCTCTACCCTCGGGTGGGTGGTCGAAGACTGCCCGGAAGCAGCGAGTGAACTCCACAAAGTGGTCCAGCGCCGCATCTCCTTCTACCCACACGGCGTTGGCCCACTCAAGGGCTTTCCCCGAGAGGCACGAGACGAGGGCGGACACCCTCTCACATCCCGAAGGAGCCGGGTAGACGGTCGCTAGATACAGTTCCAGCTGCAGCAGGAACCCCTGGCAGCGTGCCGCTGTCCCATCGAACTCCCCCGGAAGGGCGAGACGAATCCCACTGGGAACGGGTGCAGGAGAGACGAGTAGTGGAGACCACTGTTGTGCTGTGGAGGGCGCTGGAGGGACTCCCTGTCTCTCCCAGCGATCCATTGTCTAGACTACGCGATCCATGACAGCGCCGAGATGGTAGAGCATCGCCGTGTGCTCCCGGTACCTGCTCCTGCTGACTCCATAGATGGTGTGCAATTCTGTCACAATGTGCAAAACTGGTTGAAGGAAAGTCAGGTGCAGGAGAGCAGAGTTGGGTGATAACAGGAGCACTTTATTCATGCCCAAGAAAAACAGCGATTACGCCCAAAGTACACAAACGGTACAATAAACAAAACACATGGGTCAAACACATACCCGGCGCAATTCCACACACAGACATGGGGAGAACAGAGGGATATATACATTTAGTCAGATGAGGGAATGTGAACCAGGTGTAACCATTGGCTTCAGCTAATGGGGATCCTAAATAAAAAATAAAATCTACCTCCATGCCTCCCTCCTCACCCCCTGACTCCATCTCACCAACCCTTTCTCTTATCAGTTACTCTATCTCTCTCCTCCCTTCTGTGTCCCCCTATCTTGTTCTCACTCCCTCCCTACCTCCCTCCCTCCCTACTTTCACTCTTGGTTCATAACGTGAGTGTGTTGAGGTACAGTGAAACTCTCATTCTTATGCCCACTGTGTCCATCACTAATCCCTCTGACTCCATCAAAAGGCTGGCTGTTGGCACACATACATGCATGCACACACACACACACACACACACACACACACACACACACACACACACACACACACACACATACTAATATGCACACAAGACCCGCTCTGTTAAATATGCATATGCATACCTCCATGCAAGGCTGCATTATGCCACACACACTCCAACCTTCCTACATCTGCTGTCCTCCTCTCACTGTGCACAGACACGTAACAAGATTCACTGCCAAAGGTAATCCCCAAATCCCAGAGCTTAACTAAATTAGGGACAGTTCAGTTCGCTCTCTGCTTCCGTCCCTCTCCTATCCCCTACTATCCCTTATCCAACCTAAACCACTCCCATTAAGCCCCACAACATCAGCTGCTGTCACACAGATCCCACCTAGTTATCCAACCAACAATCACATTTCCATAACAATATCTGATTTGTGACTTGTAAAATTAACCTGTTAAATCCAAGCAGATAGAATGCATAAGAGCAGGATTAGTAAGCACAGCTATGTAATGGTGAGTGAGGGGAGGCAAAACATAAGACTGCTGGCTAATAGGCTTGTGACTTCATCAGTCAAGATCACACACACACGCACACACGCTAACACACCCATACAAGCACACACACACACGTGCACAATGCGGTGAGAGGGGTCTAGCTTGGTTCAGTAGCATAGGGTTGGCCACCACTTCTCACTCACAGTGGTATACTCCCTTAAACTGATCATGCTGGCAGAATGCAGGGAGTCACCTTACTGATTAGATATAGGTTAAATGCTAGATCACCGTGTCAGTGATTAGGGCTTACATGCCTGACTGACCACTCTGTTGGAAGGTTATTTTTTTCACTTCCGGTCTTGGCGAAAGTCACTGTTATTCAAAGGGTTTTAGGTCACATACTAGCATAAGCCTTTGGAGTGGTTTGTGCTGGACAAGGTCAATGGAATAGGCCTAGCTGAACAGGCTACTGGTTGATTTTATTGGGCCAAAGGCATTTAAAGTTATTCTGGAATGAAGTATAGCCAAAATAATCTCTTTAAGAATTTGGATTGATGAACTCCTGTTGGAAAGTGCCTGTCTAGATTCAGTAATACATTTGTTTTTTGCAAAGGTTAAGGTTAGGATTGGGAATGCCAGGACTGATATTGTGACCAATACTTCACATGACAGACATGGAAGTCAGGCGCAGGAGAGCAGAGATGAGTGGACAAAGCACTTTTACTGAGGCAATTATTACAACTGACGCAACCGTGTCACAAACAAATGCCCAAAGAACAAGTGAGGCAGCACAAAGTACAACAACAAAGTACAAAGTACCGGCTGCCACAAAGCATGGCTTCAAAACAGATCCCGGCGCAAACCAGCTGGAAGCATGCCAACCTTGACAATAAACAATACCCCACACAGACATGGAGGGAACAGAGGGCTAAATACACATAGTAATTATGAGGGGATGTAAACCAGGTGTGCAGGAAAACAAGACAAAACAAATGGAAAATGAAAGGTGGAGTGGCGATGGCTAGAAGACCGGAGACATCGACCACAGAACACCACCCGAACAAGGAACGGGACCGACTTCAGCAGAATTCATGACACATATATACACTAGCGGTAAAAAGTTTTAAAACACCTACTCATTCAAGGTTTTTTTTTGTTTTCTTTTACTATTTTCTACATTGTAGAATAATAGTGAAGACATCAAAATAATGAAATAACACATGGAATCATGTAGTAAATAATAAAGTGTTAATCAAATCAAAATATATTTTATATTTGAGATTCTTCAAATATCTTTTGAGCAAAATAGTGTTTTTTTACATAACTGCAAACTTCAAGGAGTAGGGCATTCAAGGATTTGGTTTGATGGGAAGTTATGATGTCATTGGCCTCCCCCTTGCACGAGGAACAATACAGGAGCCACAAAGAACAAAAGAGGAAAGGCCCACTACCCCACTTGTGTAACGGTCGTCGGCGGAAGAGCGTGAGGACCAATGCGTAGTGTGGTAAGTGTCCATATTTTTAATAAAGAAATTGAACACTGAACAAAAACAACAAAGTGAATGAACGAAACCGAAACAGTTCTGTCTGGTGCAGAATACAAACACTCAACAGAAAATAATCACCCACACCACACAGGTGGGAAAAGGCTAGGTGTTTTAACGACACCTGCCTCTGATTGAGAACCATACCAGGCCAAACACAAAAACACCACATAGAAAAAGGAACGTAGACAACCAACCCAACTCATGCCCTGACCATGCTAAAACAAAGACATAACAAAAGAACTAAGGTCAGAACGTGACAACTTATGCCATGTCATGACTTACCTGAACCACCCACTGAAATGTTCATCCAGAAGTGGCGTTCCTGGTGACTTTAATGCAGGCAAACTTAAATCCGTTTTACCTAATTTCTACCAGCATGACACATGTGCAACAAGTGGGAAAAAAGTCTAGACCACCTTTACTCCACACACAGAGATGCATACAAAGCCCGCCTTCCATTTGCCAAATCTGACCAGATTCCTGCTTAAAAGCTAAAACTGAAGCAGGAAGTACCAGTGACTAGCTCAATGGTGCTCAGATGACACAGATGCTACGTTACAGGACTGTTTTGCAGACTGGAATATGTTCCGGGATCAATCCAACGGCATTGAGGAGTATACCACCTCAGTCATTGGCTTCATCAGTAAGTGCATCGATGACGTCCCCACAGTGATCGTATGCACATATCCCAACCAGAAGCCATGGATTACAGGCAACATCCTTATCGAGTTAAAGGCTAGAGCTGCCGCTTTCAAGGAGCGGGACACTAATCCGGACGCTTGAAAGAAATCCTGCTTTGCCCTCAGAAAAACCATCAAACAAGCAAAGCGTCAATACAGGATTAAGACTGAATCCTAATACATCGGCTCTGACACTCGTCGGATGTCGCAGGACTTGAAAACTTTTAAGGACTACAAAGGGAAACCCAGACATGAGCTGCCCAGTTACGAGCTAAATGCCTTTATTGCTTGCTTTGGGGCAAGCAACACTGAAACATGAATGAGAGCACCAGCTGTACTGGACGACTGTGCGATAATACTCTCGGGAAAGCGATGTGAGCAAGACCTTTATTTAACTTTTTTTCCTCTGTAAGAAATGCACCACTTATTTTTAAAATTAGGAATCCAATGTACCATTTGTTTATTTCTGTGTTTACGTGACTAATGCTACTACTTTTTGGAAAATGTGTTGTATATTCAACATTCACAAAGCCGCGGGGCCAGACGGATTATCAAGAAGTGTACTCAAAGCAAGCTCGGACCAACTGGCAAGTGTTTTCACTGACATTTTCAACCTCTCCCTGACCGAGTCTGTAATACCTACATGTTTCAAGCAGACCACCATAGTCCCTGTGCCCAAGGAAGCGAAGGTAACCTGCCTAAAGGCCCCATTAACATCGACGGGGCTGTAGTGGAGCGGGTCGAGAGTTTCAAGTTCCTTGGTGTCCACATCACCAACAAACTATCATGGTCCAAACACACCAAGACAGTCGTTAAGAGGGCACGACAACACCTTTTCCCCCTCAGTAGACTGAAAAGATTTGGCATGGGTCCCCAGATCCTCAACAAATTCTACAGCTGCACCATTGAGAGTATCCTGACCGGTTGCATCACCGCCTAATATGGCAATGCTCGGCATCTGACCGTAAGGCGCGACAGAGGGTAGTACGTATGGCCCAGTATATCACTGGGGCTAAGCTTCCTGCCATCCAGGACCTACAGCTGCAAGAAAAAGTATGTGAACCCTTTGGAATTACCTGAATTTCTGCATAAATTAGTCATAAAATTGGATCTGATCTTCATCTTAGTCACAACAATAGACAAACACTGTGTGCTTAAAATAATAACACACAAATTATTGTATTCTTCTTGTCTATATTGAATACATAATTGAAACATTCATAGTGTAGGTTGGAAAAAGTATGTGAAACCCTAGGCTAATGACTTTTCCAAAAGCTAATTGGAGTCAGGAGTCATCTAACATGGAGTCCAATCAATGAGACGAGATTGGAGATGTTGGTTAGAGCTGCCGTTCCCTATAAAGGGAACTCGCAAAAATGTTGTTTGCTATTCACAAGAAGCATTGCCTGATGTGAACCTTGCCTCGAACAAAAAAGATCTCAGAAGGCCTAAGATTAAGAATTGTTGACTTGCATGAAGCTGGAAAGGGTTACAAATGTATCTCTAAAAGCCTAGATGTTCATCAGTCCACTGTAAGACAAATTGTCTATAAATAGAGAAAGTTCAGCACTGTTGCTACTCTCCCTAGGAGTGGCCGTACAGCAAAGATGACTGCAAGAGCACAGCGCAGAATGCTCAATAGGGTTAAAAAGAATCCTAGAGTGTCAGCTAAAGACTTACGGAAATCTTTGGAACATGGTAACATCTCTGTTGATGAGTCTACGATACGTAAAACACTACACAAGTATGGTGTTCATGGGAGGTGTAACGACGTACTTCTGTTGAAGGAGGAGCGGACCAAAATGCAGCGTGGTGGTTACTCATGTTTAATGATGGAAAATTACTTGACATGAAAATACTGAAATGTACAAAAACAACAGACGGAAACGTGAAAAAACTATACAGCCTATCTAGTGAAACTAAACACAGAGACAGGAACAATCACCCACGAAACACTCAAAGAATATGGCTGCCTAAATACTGAAGTTAAATACTTCAGTCAGTCAGAGTTAAATACTTCAGTCAGTCAGTCATATCATTTAGTGTCATTACTTGAAGTCAAGAGCATTTCAGACAACGATAATCACCTGACTCTGATTGAGAACCGCCTCAGGCAGCCATAGACTACGCTAGACACCCCACAAAACCCCAAGACAAAAACACACCACAATAACCCATGTCACACCCTGGCCTGACCGAATAAATGAAGAATAAACATAATATATTTCGACCAGGGCGTGACAGAACCTCCCCCCTAAGGTGCGGACTCCCGGACGCACATCAAAACAATAGGGAGGGTCCGGGTGGGCGTCTGTCCATGGTGGCGGCTCCGACTCCGGCGCGGGACGTGGAACCCACTCTATAAATGTCTAGGACCAAAAGGCTCCTTAATAGCTTCTACCCCCAAACCATAAGACTGCTGAACAATTAGTCAAATGGCCACCGGACTATTTACATTGACCCCCCCCATTTGTTTTGTACACTGCTGCTACTCACTATTTATTAGCTATGCATTGTCACTTCACCCCTACCTCCATGTACAAATTACCTTAACCTGTTGACCCTGTACCCTGTTGACCCCTACTCAACTAACGTTGACCCTGTACCGGTACCCCTGTATATAGCCTCGTTGTTGTTATTTTATTGTGTTAGTTTTTATTAGTTTTTACTAGTTTATTTGGTAAATATTTTCTTAACTCTTCTTGAACTGCACTGTTGGTTAAGGGCTTGTAAGTAAGCATGTCACGGTAAGGTCTACACTTGTTGTATTCGGCGCATGAGACAAATACAGTTTTATTTTATTTTATTGAGATTTGAGTTCATCAACCCAAATTTTGGGTAACCAGATTGCCAAGAACTATCATCTGCCTTGTATGTTTAGATTCTGACCAACAAGAGTGTGTAGGAAACAATCATGGCACACATCTTCAAAACTGTCTGTTTTGTGGGTTAGATACCAAGAAGACCGACCATGTGTTTCCCAATCTTGGTCCTGGGGCCCCCTGGCAGTGCACATTTTCCCCTAGCACTACACAGTGACCTGATTCAAATAATCAAAGCTTGATTATGAGTTGATTATTTGAATCAGTATAGTGTTAGGGCAAAAACTAAAATGTGTACCCCATGGACAAGGACTGGGAAACACTGGAATAGGCCTATACTGGGCCATCTGTAACAGGTGGTCATATCCTAAACCCAATCCCAAACTGATTCCTAATTCCTAATAATAGGCACTTATTGATAACTTTCTGCAGACCTGAAATAATTGGATGGCTATCAGGGATATGGGTCTCAGGCTACTGCCAGCTGGTATAGGGGACGCTGCTATTGTTTACACCCATCCAGCTGTCTTTTAACTGCATGGGGAGGGACTTGTTTTGGGACTGATGATGTGGGTCATATCTCAATGGGGGACACAGACCAGACACAATGCAAAACAAGTAGGTACAAACAAGGAAACTGAGGAGTAGAGTACTAGAGATGACAGGAGAGATGAACAGCTGGCAGCGGGACTTTGAGAGGGTTCAAGGCTTAGTAGCTATGTGGTGAACTAAAGACAGTTCCATTATGGTCAGGATGTTGATGGCTGACTGTATGGCCCTCTCTATTGTGTGAGTTAGTTAAATAAAATAGAAGTTGACCAGCTGAGACTGGAATGCACTGTCTCATATTCATCATCACCATTGTCATCATCATCAAGCCTGCCTCGTGCAAACTGCATCCAACATGCAAACTGTATCCAACATCATAGCAGTATATCTCCTCTAATTTGATACTTTTGACACCTCTAACAGATACAACAGGATTTAACCCCTTACCAAGCAAACACGGTACAAGACACAAATGTACCCGTCCAAAATTATTAAAACCCAAAATAAAAACCCAAAATAAGCGGAAACTTTCATATAATAAGCGGAAAATAGACATTAGACATATGCACAGACAGAAAGTCCGAGTTGAGATAGATATAGTATAATAATTGGTCAGAGTTATTTTTCACCTAGTTAAAGTAAACTGGAATAAAAATACATTATCAATCCAATTAAAGTGTCGCCAACTTTGGACCAGTGGAAACGGCTAAGCACCTTATGCGTAAAAGCATGGATAGGCCTATGGCTCACAATAAGGAATAGAATGTGAATGGTAGGCTACTCTCAAATATTACTTAAAATAAGCAGTAGAGCATGTCAGTTTTAAGATATATATTAATCAGATATGGCAAATATTATGCCCATCAACCCTGGACGTCCCATGCGCCATAAGCGCTCGCTAGCGGATTTACCAAGCATAGCACAAGGGTTTGAATGACTTCTAGGCCATCTAATTATACACTTTTAAAATGCACCGTGTAATGTAAAGGCTACCTCGTGAACGTACGCCAACAGAACTCACCCAATTGAAATCCCCAATTTAAACCCAAACGTCTTCCTTTTGTTAAAAATGATGAATTCTGGCCTCGGTGTTGCGAGAACTGTTAAGCTGGTCACCACCTCCTCTCCCCGTCACGCTCTCTCTCTCCCCCTGTCCGTTAATCTCCATTAATATTGTGGTGCCAACTACTTATCCACTTTAAGCCATTTGTCACCATCTCACTCGAAATGCATATGAAACACCAAAACACGAAATAACTCAAATGAATCTTTCCAGCTTTCCCCATCGGTCTGGCTATTATCTCGTGCAATGCCTGGAAACTGTACATTGCTGTGAGTGAACAAAATGACTTTACAGGCCATTTGTCAGTCTGGGATCCCCCCCATCTTACTGTGTCATGGTTCACCTTCATAGTGGGAGCGGAGCTAGTGAATGCGGTAAAGAGACCAATTTAGATTCACAATTTCAAAGGATGTCTGGTATCCTGTACATGTAGTTAAATTGTATTATGCATGTAACATACGTTTCCACAGACCACTATGTGAACTAGTAAATGTGGTTCCCATTGCACTCCGTTATGGCCTTAGAGTTGACGGTTGTTTTATGGGCCCTGCATTAAGGCACTATGACAAGCTATGTAATTGCTCCCCTCTGTGGTCAGAGGTAGTGTCCCTTAAACCTCATGTCAACCTTTCCCCATTATTAAGACCCACGAAGTCACTGTAGTAGGCCTACAATTATCTATTTTCATTTCTATGAAGAAAAAAGCACACAGATGTCGGCTTTGGGCAAGCAGCATTTGTATTAAACAGTCAAAAATGTTTTATTCTTCAGATTTAGTGCAGATTAATAATGACCAGTTATACTTAGTGAAAAGGACCCTTGTGTTGGTATTGAGCTGCTCAGTAAGTGCAAAGCACCAGAATAAACTGATAAGACACCCATTACTCAAAAGCAACAACTTCTGTGATATTTCTACTAAATCATTTCACATTTCACATTTCGCAAATCTAATACAGTGTTGTACAGAGCAATACAGCTGTTACTTTTGACAAGCTCAACACTCTCCCCTCCTTATAGATGCAAAGGCAGCAGGATAGAGCAGAAAAGCCAGGAGTCCTGGTCTGAGGCTGGAGGCCGTAGCCTGGGGGTGGACGTGGTTTAGCTCTGGCCTCCTGAGTACCTGTCAAACAGGTTGTTGTTGACAGCATCCATCTTGGTGAGGTTGGTGATGTGGTCGCCCAGCTTCTTTAATGGCCTCCACCTGCTCATTCAGGTAATGGGACTCAAGGAAGTAACACAGCTTAAGTGGGTTAACACAGGTGAGACGAGTGACTACAGACACTATTGTAAATGCATCAACACACCAGAGCCTGGTGGTAATGGCATAAGGGAGATAACTCAATGAAGCTGTCCAACTTAGGCATTAGCTGCATTTTTTTGTATATGTAACCAGTGTGAGATGGCAAGCTAGTTTGCAGGGTGCGCACTAATGGCGTTTCAATTGGTGACGTCACTCCATCAGACCTTGAAATGGTTGTTTCATTTGCGCTGCAAGGGCTGTGGCTTTTGTGAAGTGACAGGTAACGATGCTTCGAGGGTGTCAGTTGTTTTGTGCAGAGGGTTCCTGGTTTGAGCCCAGGTTGGTGTGAGGAGAGGGACAGAAGCAATACTTACATATAGTGTATATTCGTGTTTGCGTACATTGTAGACTTTTGTATTTGTGTGAGAGGCAGGTCACACTGTCAATAGTTAGCAGAGCTGCAACCTGATCAGATCCTGGGACAATACAGTAGCTGTATTCTATGTGATATACATCTAATGTGTGTGCTTCCACCATATCGTGGGGGACATTACTTACATGGGGGTCGACCTTGACCAAGGCAATCTTGTGCAAGTCCAGCAGGGCCTGGTTCACATTTTTCTCCAGCTGCAGAGCACACTGCATGGCCTCCAGCCCATTGCCCCACTCATCACGATCTGGCTTCTACTCAGGACAGAGGGAACAGAAGGGTTAAGGACTTCTAGAATAAATTTCTATGCATACCTACTTACAGTCAACACAGTTAGCCAGTATATCTGGCACATAAGGGGCAAAATCAAACTGGAACCAATGAAGTAAAAAGTGAAGATGGGGTAAATTTAACAGTCACTACAAAGAAACACATTTGTGTTTATAAAGCACAAATCTTGTGCCCGGTGTCACTGTTGGTAGAGCAAGGCACTTTGCAACACCAAAGGTCATGGGTTTACTTCCTGCTGAGGCTTCCGCTAAGTGATTTTGGAAAAGAGCACCTACTAAATGCAGTAGGTAGGCCTATATATTAACATTGGCAGAGTCTGGATATAGTTGTAACTCTTTTAAGTCAGCCAGTGCGTTTAGGCATACGCAGTCGTCAGGCCATAACCTCTCTGGGCACCTTGCTCTAATACCAGGGTAGCTACATTTCTTTCTTTTTTTACACACCTTTATTTACCTAGGCAAGTTGAGTGTAGGGGGCAGTATTTTGATGTTTGGATGAAAAACGTACCCAAGTGAAACTGCCTATTTATCAGGCCCAGAAACTAGAATATGCAAATAATTGTCAGATTAGGATCGAAAACTCAAAAGTTTCCAAAACTGTCAAAATATTGTCTGTGAGTATAACCGAACTGATATTGCAGTAAAAACCTGAGGAAAATCCAAAGAAACTTCTATTTTGAAAGCTCCCTGTTCCATTGCATGCCTTCCCTTCTTTCCCTATGGCTTCCACATGGTGTGAACAGTCTTTAGACATAGTTTCAGCCTTTTATTATGAAAAATGAGCGAGAACGATCACATCGCGTCAGTGGATGGCTGGGTGACAGCAGAGTTTTGCATGCACAGCAAAGATTGGACATCCAGAGTGCATCGAACATGATTTAGAGCTTGTTTATGAAAAAAACTTTTATTTGTATTTTGCAACTTGCGTAAGTGGTCACATGGTGGCTCCGAGAGAGATTCTCGCGTAAAATACAGAGGTAGCCATTATTCCAATCGGTCCTAGAGAAAAACGAATTGTCCCGACGGATATATTATCGAATAGATATTAGAAAAACACCTTGAGGATGGATTCTAAACAACGTCTGCCATGTTTCTGTCGATAATTATGGAGCTAATTTGGAATATTTTTCGACGTTGATGTGACTGCAATTTCCGGGCGATTTCTCAGCCAAATGTGAAGAACAAATGGAGCTGTTTCGCCTACAAAAATAATATTTTGGGAAAATGAACTTTGGCTATCTACCTGGGAGTCTCGTGAGTGAAAACATCCGAAGTTCATCAAAGGTAAACGATTTAATTTGATAGCTTTTCTGATTTCCGTGACAAGGTTGCCTGCTGCTAACAAGGCATAATGCTATGCTAGGCTATCGATAAACTTACACAAATGCTTGTCTAGCGTTGGCTGTAAGGCATATTTTGATAATCTGAGATGACAGGGTGATTAACAAAAGGCTAAGCTGTGTCTCGATATATTTCATTTGTGATTTTCATGAATAGGAATATTTTCTATGGATATTTATGTCCGTTGCGTTATGCTAATTAGTTTCAGGCGATGATTACACTCCTGCATGCGGGTTTGGGAGTCACTAGAGGTGCTGTCTTCCAGATGAAATGAACATTGTGGACAGTTTTCAGCAAGTTGCAACATTGAAATGCATTGAAATAAGCACTTTTCCATAAACAAGCTCTAAATCATGTTTGATGCACTCTGGATGTCCAATTTTTGCTGTGCTGTCTTTTGAGATGAAATGAACATTGTGGACAGTTTTCAGCAAGTTGCAACATTGAAATGCTTTGAAATAAGCACTTTTCCATAAACAAGCTCTAAATCATGTTTGATGCACTCTGGATGTCAATTTTTGCTGTGCTGTCTATTTGAGATGAAATGAACATTGTGGACAGGTTACAGCAAGTTGCAACATTGAAATGCATTGAAATAAGCACTTTTCCATAAACAAGCTCTAAATCATGTTTGATGCACTCTGGATGTCCAATTTTTGCTGTGCTGTCTATTTGAGATGAAATGAACATTGTGGACAGTTACAGCAAGTTGCAACATTGAAATGCATTGAAATAAGCACTTTTCCATAAACAAGCTCTAAATCATGTTTGATGCACTCTGGATGTCCAATCTTTGCTGTGCTGCCTTCTTGAGATGAAATGAACATTGTGGACAGTTTTCAGCAAGTTGCAACATTGAAATACAAAAAAACTTTTTTTTTCATAAACAAGCTCTAAATTATGTTTGATGCACTTTGGATGTCCAATTTTTGCTGTGCTGTCTATTTGAGATGAAATGAACATTGTGGACAGTTTTCAGCAAGTTGCAACATTGAAATGCATTGAAATAAGCACTTTTCCATAAACAAGCTCTAAATTATGTTTGATGCACTCTGGATGTCCAATTTTTGCTGTGCTGTCTATTTGAGATGAAATGAACATTGTGGACAGGTTACAGCAAGTTGCAACATTGAAATGCATTGAAATAAGCACTTTTCCATAAACAAGCTCTAAATTATGTTTGATGCACTCTGGATGTCCAATTTTTGCTGTGCTGTCTTCTTGAGATGAAATGAACATTGTGGACAGTTTTCAGCAAGTTGCAACATTGAAATACAAAAAAAACTTTTTTTTTCATAAACAAGCTCTAAATTATGTTTGATGCACTCTGGATGTTCAATTTTTGCTGTGCAGTTCTTAGAGACGATATGAATAAGGTGGACAGGTTACAGCAAGTTGCAACATTGAAATGCATTGAAATAAGCACTTTTCCATAAACAAGCTCTAAATCATGTTTGATGCACTCTGGATGTCAAATTTTTGCTGTGCTGTCTATTTGAGATGAAATGAACATTGTGGACAGGTTACAGCAAGTTGCAACATTGAAATGCATTGAAATAAGCACTTTTCCATAAACAAGCTCTAAATCATGTTTGATGCACTCTGGATGTCCAATCTTTGCTGTGCTGCCTTCTTGAGATGAAATGAACATTGTGGACAGTTTTCAGCAAGTTGCAACATTGAAATGCATTGAAATAAGCACTTTTCCATAAACAAGCTCTAAATCATGTTTGATGCACTCTGGATGTCCAATTTTTGCTGTGCTGTCTATTTGAGATGAAATGAACATTGTGGACAGGTTACAGCAAGTTGCAACATTGAAATGCATTGAAATAAGCACTTTTCCATAAACAAGCTCTAAATCATGTTTGATGCACTCTGGATGTCCTATTTTTGCTGTGCTGTCTATTTGAGATGAAATGAACATTGTGGACAGGTTACAGCAAGTTGCAACATTGAAATGCATTGAAATAAGCACTTTTCCATAAACAAGCTCTAAATCATGTTTGATGCACTCTGGATGTCCAATCTTTGCTGTGCTGCCTTCTTGAGATGAAATGAACATTGTGGACAGTTACAGCAAGTTGCAACATTGAAATGCATTGAAATAAGCACTTTTCCATAAACAAGCTCTAAATCATGTTTGATGCACTCTGGATGTCCAATTTTTGCTGTGCTGTCTATTTGAGATGAAATGAACATTGTGGACAGGTTACAGCAAGTTGCAACATTGAAATGCATTGAAATAAGCACTTTTCCATAAACAAGCTCTAAATCATGTTTGATGCACTCTGGATGTCCAATTTTTGCTGTGCTGTCTATTTGAGATGAAATGAACATTGTGGACAGGTTACAGCAAGTTGCAACATTGAAATGCATTGAAATAAGCACTTTTCCATAAACAAGCTCTAAATCATGTTTGATGCACTCTGGATGTCCAATCTTTGCTGTGCTGCCTTCTTGAGATGAAATGAACATTGTGGACAGTTTTCAGCAAGTTGCAACATTGAAATACAAAAAAACACTTTTTTTTCATAAACAAGCTCTAAATTATGTTTGATGCACTTTGGATGTCCAATTTTTGCTGTGCTGTCTTAGATGAAATGAACATTGTGGACAGTTTTCAGCAAGTTGCAACATTGAAATGCATTGAAATAAGCACTTTTCCATAAACAAGCTCTAAATGCACTTGGATGTTCAATTTTTGCTGTGCTGTTCTATTTGAGATGAAATGAACAGCAGGTTACAGCAAGTTGCAACATTGAAATGCATTGAAATAAGCACTTTTCCATAAACAAGCTCTAAATCATGTTTGATGCACTCTGGATGTCCAATCTTTGCTGTGCTGCCTTCTTGAGATGAAATGAACATTGTGGACAGTTTTCAGCAAGTTGCAACATTGAAATGCAAAAAATAAGCACTTTTCCATAAACAAGCTCTAAATTATGTTTGATGCACTCTGGATGTCCAATTTTTGCTGTGCTGTCTTTTGAGATGAAATGAACATTGTGGACAGTTACAGCAAGTTGCAACATTGAAATGCATTGAAATAAGCACTTTTCCATAAACAAGCTCTAAATCATGTTTGATGCACTCTGGATGTCCAATCTTTGCTGTGCTGTCTATTTGAGATGAAATGAACATTGTGGACAGGTTACAGCAAGTTGCAACATTGAAATGCATTGAAATAAGCACTTTTCCATAAACAAGCTCTAAATCATGTTTGATGCACTCTGGATGTCCAATCTTTGCTGTGCTGCCTTCTTGAGATGAAATGAACATTGTGGACAGTTTTCAGCAAGTTGCAACATTGAAATGCATTGAAATAAGCACTTTTCCATAAACAAGCTCTAAATCATGTTTGATGCACTCTGGATGTCCAATTTTTGCTGTGCTGTCTATTTGAGATGAAATGAACATTGTGGACAGGTTACAGCAAGTTGCAACATTGAAATGCATTGAAATAAGCACTTTTCCATAAACAAGCTCTAAATCATGTTTGATGCACTCTGGATGTCAATTTTTTGCTGTGCTGTCTATTTGAGATGAAATGAACATTGTGGACAGGTTACAGCAAGTTGCAACATTGAAATGCATTGAAATAAGCACTTTTCCATAAACAAGCTCTAAATCATGTTTGATGCACTCTGGATGTCCAATCTTTGCTGTGCTGTCTATTTGAGATGAAATGAACATTGTGGACAGGTTACAGCAAGTTGCAACATTGAAATGCATTGAAATAAGCACTTTTCCATAAACAAGCTCTAAATCATGTTTGATGCACTCTGGATGTCCAATCTTTGCTGTGCTGCCTTCTTGAGATGAAATGAACATTGTGGACAGTTTTCAGCAAGTTGCAACATTGAAATGCATTGAAATAAGCACTTTTCCATAAACAAGCTCTAAATCATGTTTGATGCACTCTGGATGTCAATTTTTGCTGTGCTGTCTATTTGAGATGAAATGAACATTGTGGACAGGTTACAGCAAGTTGCAACATTGAAATGCATTGAAATAAGCACTTTTCCATAAACAAGCTCTAAATCATGTTTGATGCACTCTGGATGTCCAATTTTTGCTGTGCTGTCTATTTGAGATGAAATGAACATTGTGGACAGGTTACAGCAAGTTGCAACATTGAAATGCATTGAAATAAGCACTTTTCCATAAACAAGCTCTAAATCATGTTTGATGCACTCTGGATGTCCAATCTTTGCTGTGCTGCCTTCTTGAGATGAAATGAACATTGTGGACAGTTTTCAGCAAGTTGCAACATTGAAATGCATTGAAATAAGCACTTTTCCATAAACAAGCTCTAAATCATGTTTGATGCACTCTGGATGTCCAATTTTTGCTGTGCTGTTCATTTGAGATGAAATGAACATTGTGGACAGGTTACAGCAAGTTGCAACATTGAAATGCATTGAAATAAGCACTTTTCCATAAACAAGCTCTAAATCATGTTTGATGCACTCTGGATGTCAATTTTTTTGCTGTGCTGTCTATTTGAGATGAAATGAACATTGTGGACAGGTTACAGCAAGTTGCAACATTGAAATGCATTGAAATAAGCACTTTTCCATAAACAAGCTCTAAATCATGTTTGATGCACTCTGGATGTCCAATCTTTGCTGTGCTGCCTTCTTGAGATGAAATGAACATTGAGATGAAGTTGCAACATTGAAATACATTGTGGACAGGATTCCAATTTTTGCAGATGAAATGAACAAGTTGCAAGTTGCAACATTGAAATGCATTGAAATAAGCACTTTTCCATAAACAAGCTCTAAATCATGTTTGATGCACTCTGGATGTCAATTTTTGCTGTGCTGTCTATTTGAGATGAAATGAACATTGTGGACAGGTTACAGCAAGTTGCAACATTGAAATGCATTGAAATAAGCACTTTTCCATAAACAAGCTCTAAATCATGTTTGATGCACTCTGGATGTCCAATTTTTGCTGTGCTGTCTATTTGAGATGAAATGAACATTGTGGACAGGTTACAGCAAGTTGCAACATTGAAATGCATTGAAATAAGCACTTTTCCATAAACAAGCTCTAAATCATGTTTGATGCACTCTGGATGTCCAATCTTTGCTGTGCTGCCTTCTTGAGATGAAATGAACATTGTGGACAGTTACAGCAAGTTGCAACATTGAAATGCAAAATAAGCACTTTTCCATAAACAAGCTTGTTATAAACAAGCTCTAAATTATGTTTGATGCACTTTGGATGTCCAATTTTTGCTATGCTGTCTTAGATGAAATGAACATTGTGGATAGGTTACAGCAAGTTGCAACATTGAAATGCATTGAAATAAGCACTTTTCCATAAACAAGCTCTAAATCATGTTTGATGCACTCTGGATGTCAATTTTTTTGCTGTGCTGTCTATTTGAGATGAAATGAACATTGTGGACAGGTTACAGCAAGTTGCAACATTGAAATGCATTGAAATAAGCACTTTTCCATAAACAAGCTCTAAATCATGTTTGATGCACTCTGGATGTCCAATCTTTGCTGTGCTGCCTTCTTGAGATGAAATGAACATTGTGGACAGTTTTCAGCAAGTTGCAACATTGAAATGCATTGAAATAAGCACTTTTCCATAAACAAGCTCTAAATCATGTTCGATGCACTCTGGATGTCCAATTTTTGCTGTGCTGTCTTAGATGAAATGAACATTGTGGACAGTTTTCAGTAAGTTGCAACATTGAAATGCATTGAAATAAGCACTTTTCCATAAACAAGCTCTAAATCATGTTTGATGCACTTTGGATGTCCAATTTTTGCTGTGCTGTCTATTTGAGATGAAATGAACATTGTGGACAGGTTACAGCAAGTTGCAACATTGAAATGCATTGAAATAAGCACTTTTCCATAAACAAGCTCTAAATCATGTTTGATGCACTCTGGATGTCCTATTTTTGCTGTGCTGTCTATTTGAGATGAAATGAACATTGTGGACAGGTTACAGCAAGTTGCAACATTGAAATGCATTGAAATAAGCACTTTTCCATAAACAAGCTCTAAATCATGTTTGATGCACTCTGGATGTCCAATCTTTGCTGTGCTGCCTTCTTGAGATGAAATGAACATTGTGGACAGTTACAGCAAGTTGCAACATTGAAATGCATTGAAATAAGCACTTTTCCATAAACAAGCTCTAAATCATGTTTGATGCACTCTGGATGTCCAATTTTTGCTGTGCTGTCTATTTGAGATGAAATGAACATTGTGGACAGGTTACAGCAAGTTGCAACATTGAAATGCATTGAAATAAGCACTTTTCCATAAACAAGCTCTAAATCATGTTTGATGCACTCTGGATGTCAAATTTTTGCTGTGCTGTCTATTTGAGATGAAATGAACATTGTGGACAGGTTACAGCAAGTTGCAACATTGAAATGCATTGAAATAAGCACTTTTCCATAAACAAGCTCTAAATCATGTTTGATGCACTCTGGATGTCAAATTTTTTGCTGTGCTGTCTATTTGAGATGAAATGAACATTGTGGACAGGTTACAGCAAGTTGCAACATTGAAATGCATTGAAATAAGCACTTTTCCATAAACAAGCTCTAAATCATGTTTGATGCACTCTGGATGTCCAATCTTTGCTGTGCTGCCTTCTTGAGATGAAATGAACATTGTGGACAGTTTTCAGCAAGTTGCAACATTGAAATGCATTGAAATAAGCACTTTTCCATAAACAAGCTCTAAATCATGTTTGATGCACTCTGGATGTCCAATCTTTGCTGTGCTGTCTATTTGAGATGAAATGAACATTGTGGACAGTTACAGCAAGTTGCAACATTGAAATGCATTGAAATAAGCACTTTTCCATAAACAAGCTCTAAATCATGTTTGATGCACTCTGGATGTCAAATTTTTGCTGTGCTGTCTATTTGAGATGAAATGAACATTGTGGACAGGTTACAGCAAGTTGCAACATTGAAATGCATTGAAATAAGCACTTTTCCATAAACAAGCTCTAAATCATGTTTGATGCACTCTGGATGTCCAATTTTTGCTGTGCTGTCTATTTGAGATGAAATGAACATTGTGGACAGGTTACAGCAAGTTGCAACATTGAAATGCATTGAAATAAGCACTTTTCCATAAACAAGCTCTAAATCATGTTTGATGCACTCTGGATGTCCAATCTTTGCTGTGCTGCCTTCTTGAGATGAAATGAACATTGTGGACAGTTTTCAGCAAGTTGCAACATTGAAATACAAAAAAAACTTTTTTTTCATAAACAAGCTCTAAATTATGTTTGATGCACTCTGGATGTCCAATTTTTGCTGTGCTGTCTATTTGAGATGAAATGAACATTGTGGACAGGTTACAGCAAGTTGCAACATTGAAATGCATTGAAATAAGCACTTTTCCATAAACAAGCTCTAAATCATGTTTGATGCACTCTGGATGTCCAATTTTTGCTGTGCTGTCTATTTGAGATGAAATGAACATTGTGGACAGGTTACAGCAAGTTGCAACATTGAAATGCATTGAAATAAGCACTTTTCCATAAACAAGCTCTAAATCATGTTTGATGCACTCTGGATGTCAATTTTTTGCTGTGCTGTCTATTTGAGATGAAATGAACATTGTGGACAGGTTACAGCAAGTTGCAACATTGAAATGCATTGAAATAAGCACTTTTCCATAAACAAGCTCTAAATCATGTTTGATGCACTCTGGATGTCCAATCTTTGCTGTGCTGCCTTCTTGAGATGAAATGAACATTGTGGACAGTTTTCAGCAAGTTGCAACATTGAAATGCATTGAAATAAGCACTTTTCCATAAACAAGCTCTAAATCATGTTTGATGCACTCTGGATGTCCAATTTTTGCTGTGCTGTCTATTTGAGATGAAATGAACATTGTGGACAGGTTACAGCAAGTTGCAACATTGAAATGCATTGAAATAAGCACTTTTCCATAAACAAGCTCTAAATCATGTTTGATGCACTCTGGATGTCCAATCTTTGCTGTGCTGTCTATTTGAGATGAAATGAACATTGTGGACAGGTTACAGCAAGTTGCAACATTGAAATGCATTGAAATAAGCACTTTTCCATAAACAAGCTCTAAATCATGTTTGATGCACTCTGGATGTCCAATCTTTGCTGTGCTGCCTTCTTGAGATGAAATGAACATTGTGGACAGTTTACAGCAAGTTGCAACATTGAAATGCATTGAAATAAGCACTTTTCCATAAACAAGCTCTAAATCATGTTTGATGCACTCTGGATGTCCAATTTTTGCTGTGCTGTCTATTTGAGATGAAATGAACATTGTGGACAGGTTACAGCAAGTTGCAACATTGAAATGCATTGAAATAAGCACTTTTCCATAAACAAGCTCTAAATCATGTTTGATGCACTCTGGATGTCCAATCTTTGCTGTGCTGTCTATTTGAGATGAAATGAACATTGTGGACAGGTTACAGCAAGTTGCAACATTGAAATGCATTGAAATAAGCACTTTTCCATAAACAAGCTCTAAATCATGTTTGATGCACTCTGGATGTCCAATCTTTGCTGTGCTGCCTTCTTGAGATGAAATGAACATTGTGGACAGTTACAGCAAGTTGCAACATTGAAATGCATTGAAATAAGCACTTTTCCATAAACAAGCTCTAAATCATGTTTGATGCACTCTGGATGTCAATTTTTGCTGTGCTGTCTATTTGAGATGAAATGAACATTGTGGACAGGTTACAGCAAGTTGCAACATTGAAATGCATTGAAATAAGCACTTTTCCATAAACAAGCTCTAAATCATGTTTGATGCACTCTGGATGTCCAATCTTTGCTGTGCTGCCTTCTTGAGATGAAATGAACATTGTGGACAGTTACAGCAAGTTGCAACATTGAAATGCATTGAAATAAGCACTTTTCCATAAACAAGCTCTAAATCATGTTTGATGCACTCTGGATGTCCAATCTTTGCTGTGCTGCCTTCTTGAGATGAAATGAACATTGTGGACAGTTTACAGCAAGTTGCAACATTGAAATGCATTGAAATAAGCACTTTTCCATAAACAAGCTCTAAATCATGTTTGATGCACTCTGGATGTCCAATTTTTGCTGTGCTGTCTATTTGAGATGAAATGAACATTGTGGACAGGTTACAGCAAGTTGCAACATTGAAATGCATTGAAATAAGCACTTTTCCATAAACAAGCTCTAAATCATGTTTGATGCACTCTGGATGTCCAATCTTTGCTGTGCTGCCTTCTTGAGATGAAATGAACATTGTGGACAGTTTTCAGCAAGTTGCAACATTGAAATGCATTGAAATAAGCACTTTTCCATAAACAAGCTCTAAATCATGTTTGATGCACTCTGGATGTCAAATTTTTGCTGTGCTGTCTATTTGAGATGAAATGAACATTGTGGACAGGTTACAGCAAGTTGCAACATTGAAATGCATTGAAATAAGCACTTTTCCATAAACAAGCTCTAAATCATGTTTGATGCACTCTGGATGTCCAATTTTTGCTGTGCTGTCTATTTGAGATGAAATGAACATTGTGGACAGGTTACAGCAAGTTGCAACATTGAAATGCATTGAAATAAGCACTTTTCCATAAACAAGCTCTAAATCATGTTTGATGCACTCTGGATGTCCAATCTTTGCTGTGCTGCCTTCTTGAGATGAAATGAACATTGTGGACAGTTTTCAGCAAGTTGCAACATTGAAATGCATTGAAATAAGCACTTTTCCATAAACAAGCTCTAAATCATGTTTGATGCACTCTGGATGTCCAATTTTTGCTGTGCTGTGATGAAATGAACATTGTGGACAGTTACAGCAAGTTGCAACATTGAAATGCATTGAAATAAGCACTTTTCCATAAACAAGCTCTAAATCATGTTTGATGCACTCTGGATGTCAATTTTTGCTGTGCTGTCTATTTGAGATGATGAAATGAACATTGTGGACAGGTTACAGCAAGTTGCAACATTGAAATGCATTGAAATAAGCACTTTTCCATAAACAAGCTCTAAATCATGTTTGATGCACTCTGGATGTCCAATCTTTGCTGTGCTGTTCTTGAGATGAAATGAACATTGTGGACAGTTTTCAGCAAGTTTGAGATGAAATGAACATTGTGGACAGATGAAATTTGTGGACAGCAAGTTGCAACATTGAAATGCATTGAAATAAGCACTTTTCCATAAACAAGCTCTAAATCATGTTTGATGCACTCTGGATGTCAATTTTTGCTGTGCTGTCTATTTGAGATGAAATGAACATTGTGGACAGGTTACAGCAAGTTGCAACATTGAAATGCATTGAAATAAGCACTTTTCCATAAACAAGCTCTAAATCATGTTTGATGCACTCTGGATGTCCAATTTTTGCTGTGCTGTCTATTTGAGATGAAATGAACATTGTGGACAGGTTACAGCAAGTTGCAACATTGAAATGCATTGAAATAAGCACTTTTCCATAAACAAGCTCTAAATCATGTTTGATGCACTCTGGATGTCCAATCTTTGCTGTGCTGCCTTCTTGAGATGAAATGAACATTGTGGACAGTTTTCAGCAAGTTGCAACATTGAAATGCATTGAAATAAGCACTTTTCCATAAACAAGCTCTAAATCATGTTTGATGCACTCTGGATGTCCAATTTTTGCTGTGCTGTCTATTTGAGATGAAATGAACATTGTGGACAGGTTACAGCAAGTTGCAACATTGAAATGCATTGAAATAAGCACTTTTCCATAAACAAGCTCTAAATCATGTTTGATGCACTCTGGATGTCCAATTTTTGCTGTGCTGTCTATTTGAGATGAAATGAACATTGTGGACAGGTTACATTGTGGCACACTTTTACAAGCAAATCATGTTGCAATGTCATTTTGAAATGCATTGTGGACAGTTTTCAGCAAGTTGCAACATTGAAATAAGCACTTTTCCATAAACAAGCTCTAAATCATGTTTGATGCACTCTGGATGTCCACTTTTTTGCTGTGCTGTCTGTTTGTGATGAAATGAACATTGTGGACAGTTACAGCAAGTTGCAACATTGAAATGCTTTGAAATAAGCACTTTTCCATAAACAAGCTCTAAATCATGTTTGATGCACTCTGGATGTCAAATATTTGCTGTGCTGTCTATTGAGATGAAATGAACATTGTGGACAGGTTACAGCAAGTTGCAACATTGAAATGCATTGAAATAAGCACTTTTCCATAAACAAGCTCTAAATCATGTTTGATGCACTCTGGATGTCAAATTTTTGCTGTGCTGTCTATTTGAGATGAAATGAACATTGTGGACAGGTTACAGCAAGTTGCAACATTGAAATGCATTGAAATAAGCACTTTTCCATAAACAAGCTCTAAATCATGTTTGATGCACTCTGGATGTCCAATCTTTGCTGTGCTGCCTTCTTGAGATGAAATGAACATTGTGGACAGTTACAGCAAGTTGCAACATTGAAATGCATTGAAATAAGCACTTTTCCATAAACAAGCTCTAAATCATGTTTGATGCACTCTGGATGTCCAATTTTTGCTGTGCTGTCTATTTGAGATGAAATGAACATTGTGGACAGTTTACAGCAAGTTGCAACATTGAAATGCATTGAAATAAGCACTTTTCCATAAACAAGCTCTAAATCATGTTTGATGCACTCTGGATGTCCAATTTTTGCTGTGCTGTCTATTTGAGATGAAATGAACATTGTGGACAGGTTACAGCAAGTTGCAACATTGAAATGCATTGAAATAAGCACTTTTCCATAAACAAGCTCTAAATCATGTTTGATGCACTCTGGATGTCCAATCTTTGCTGTGCTGCCTTCTTGAGATGAAATGAACATTGTGGACAGTTACAGCAAGTTGCAACATTGAAATGCATTGAAATAAGCACTTTTCCATAAACAAGCTCTAAATCATGTTTGATGCACTCTGGATGTCAATTTTTGCTGTGCTGTCTATTTGAGATGAAATGAACATTGTGGACAGGTTACAGCAAGTTGCAACATTGAAATGCATTGAAATAAGCACTTTTCCATAAACAAGCTCTAAATCATGTTTGATGCACTCTGGATGTCCAATCTTTGCTGTGCTGTCTATTTGAGATGAAATGAACATTGTGGACAACATTGAAATGCATTGAAATAAGCACTTTTCCATAAACAAGCTCTAAATCATGTTTGATGCACTCTGGATGTCAATTTTTTGCTGTGCTGTCTATTTGAGATGAAATGAACATTGTGGACAGGTTACAGCAAGTTGCAACATTGAAATGCATTGAAATAAGCACTTTTCCATAAACAAGCTCTAAATCATGTTTGATGCACTCTGGATGTCCAATTTTGCTGTGCTGTCTATTTGAGATGAAATGAACATTGTGGACAGGTTACAGCAAGTTGCAACATTGAAATGCATTGAAATAAGCACTTTTCCATAAACAAGCTCTAAATCATGTTTGATGCACTCTGGATGTCCAATCTTTGCTGTGCTGCCTTCTTGAGATGAAATGAACATTGTGGACAGTTACAGCAAGTTGCAACATTGAAATGCATTGAAATAAGCACTTTTCCATAAACAAGCTCTAAATCATGTTTGATGCACTCTGGATGTCCAATTTTTGCTGTGCTGTCTATTTGAGATGAAATGAACATTGTGGACAGGTTACAGCAAGTTGCAACATTGAAATGCATTGAAATAAGCACTTTTCCATAAACAAGCTCTAAATCATGTTTGATGCACTCTGGATGTCAAATTTTTGCTGTGCTGTCTATTTGAGATGAAATGAACATTGTGGACAGGTTACAGCAAGTTGCAACATTGAAATGCATTGAAATAAGCACTTTTCCATAAACAAGCTCTAAATCATGTTTGATGCACTCTGGATGTCCAATCTTTGCTGTGCTGTCTATTTGAGATGAAATGAACATTGTGGACAGGTTACAGCAAGTTGCAACATTGAAATGCATTGAAATAAGCACTTTTCCATAAACAAGCTCTAAATCATGTTTGATGCACTCTGGATGTCCAATCTTTGCTGTGCTGCCTTCTTGAGATGAAATGAACATTGTGGACAGTTTTCAGCAAGTTGCAACATTGAAATGCATTGAAATAAGCACTTTTCCATAAACAAGCTCTAAATCATGTTTGATGCACTCTGGATGTCCAATCTTTGCTGTGCTGTCTATTTGAGATGAAATGAACATTGTGGACAGTTACAGCAAGTTGCAACATTGAAATGCATTGAAATAAGCACTTTTCCATAAACAAGCTCTAAATCATGTTTGATGCACTCTGGATGTCAATTTTTGCTGTGCTGTCTATTTGAGATGAAATGAACATTGTGGACAGGTTACAGCAAGTTGCAACATTGAAATGCATTGAAATAAGCACTTTTCCATAAACAAGCTCTAAATCATGTTTGATGCACTCTGGATGTCCAATCTTTGCTGTGCTGCCTTCTTGAGATGAAATGAACATTGAGGACAGTTTTCAGCAAGTTGCAACATTGAAATACTTTTTTTTTCATAAACAAGCTCTAAATTATGTTTGATGCACTTTGGATGTCCAATTTTTGCTGTGCTGTCTTTTGAGATGAAATGAAACATGTGGACAGGTTACAGCAAGTTGCAACATTGAAATGCATTGAAATAAGCACTTTTCCATAAACAAGCTCTAAATCATGTTTGATGCACTCTGGATGTCAATTTTTGCTGTGCTGTCTATTTGAGATGAAATGAACATTGTGGACAGGTTACAGCAAGTTGCAACATTGAAATGCATTGAAATAAGCACTTTTCCATAAACAAGCTCTAAATCATGTTTGATGCACTCTGGATGTCAAATTTTTGCTGTGCTGTCTATTTGAGATGAAATGAACATTGTGGACAGGTTACAGCAAGTTGCAACATTGAAATGCATTGAAATAAGCACTTTTCCATAAACAAGCTCTAAATCATGTTTGATGCACTCTGGATGTCCAATCTTTGCTGTGCTGTCTTCTTGAGATGAAATGAACATTGTGGACAGTTACAGCAAGTTGCAACATTGAAATGCATTGAAATAAGCACTTTTCCATAAACAAGCTCTAAATCATGTTTGATTGCACTCTGGATGTCCAATTTTTGCTGTGCTGTCTATTTGAGATGAAATGAACATTGTGGACAGGTTACAGCAAGTTGCAACATTGAAATGCATTGAAATAAGCACTTTTCCATAAACAAGCTCTAAATCATGTTTGATGCACTTTGGATGTCCAATTTTTGCTGTGCTGTCTATTTGAGATGAAATGAACATTGTGGACAGGTTACAGCAAGTTGCAACATTGAAATGCATTGAAATAAGCACTTTTCCATAAACAAGCTCTAAATCATGTTTGATGCACTCTGGATGTCCAATTTTTGCTGTGCTGTCTATTTGAGATGAAATGAACATTGTGGACAGGTTACAGCAAGTTGCAACATTGAAATGCATTGAAATAAGCACTTTTCCATAAACAAGCTCTAAATCATGTTTGATGCACTCTGGATGTCCAATCTTTGCTGTGCTGCCTTCTTGAGATGAAATGAACATTGTGGACAGTTTTCAGCAAGTTGCAACATTGAATGCATTGAAATAAGCACTTTTCCATAAACAAGCTCTAAATCATGTTTGATGCACTCTGGATGTCCAATTTTTGCTGTGCTGTCTATTTGAGATGAAATGAACATTGTGGACAGGTTACAGCAAGTTGCAACATTGAAATGCATTGAAATAAGCACTTTTCCATAAACAAGCTCTAAATCATGTTTGATGCACTTTGGATGTCCAATTTTTGCTGTGCTGTCTATTTGAGATGAAATGAACATTGTGGACAGGTTACAGCAAGTTGCAACATTGAAATGCATTGAAATAAGCACTTTTCCATAAACAAGCTCTAAATCATGTTTGATGCACTCTGGATGTCCAATTTTTGCTGTGCTGTCTATTTGAGATGAAATGAACATTGTGGACAGGTTACAGCAAGTTGCAACATTGAAATGCATTGAAATAAGCACTTTTCCATAAACAAGCTCTAAATCATGTTTGATGCACTCTGGATGTCCAATCTTTGCTGTGCTGCCTTCTTGAGATGAAATGAACATTGTGGACAGTTTACAGCAAGTTGCAACATTGAAATGCATTGAAATAAGCACTTTTCCATAAACAAGCTCTAAATCATGTTTGATGCACTCTGGATGTCCAATTTTTGCTGTGCTGTCTATTTGAGATGAAATGAACATTGTGGACAGGTTACAGCAAGTTGCAACATTGAAATGCATTGAAATAAGCACTTTTCCATAAACAAGCTCTAAATCATGTTTGATGCACTCTGGATGTCAAATTTTTGCTGTGCTGTCTATTTGAGATGAAATGAACATTGTGGACAGGTTACAGCAAGTTGCAACATTGAAATGCATTGAAATAAGCACTTTTCCATAAACAAGCTCTAAATCATGTTTGATGCACTCTGGATGTCCAATCTTTGCTGTGCTGCCTTCTTGAGATGAAATGAACATTGTGGACAGTTTTCAGCAAGTTGCAACATTGAAATGCATTGAAATAAGTAAGCACTTTTCCATAAACAAGCTCTAAATCATGTTTGATTGCACTTTGGATGTCCAATTTTTGCTGTGCTGTCTTAGATGAAATGAACATTGTGGACAGTTTTCAGCAAGTTGCAACATTGAAATGCTTTGAAATAAGCACTTTTCCATAAACAAGCTCTAAATCATGTTTGATGCACTCTGGATGTCCTATTTTTGCTGTGCTGTCTATTTGAGATGAAATGAACATTGTGGACAGGTTACAGCAAGTTGCAACATTGAAATGCATTGAAATAAGCACTTTTCCATAAACAAGCTCTAAATCATGTTTGATGCACTCTGGATGTCCTATTTTTGCTGTGCTGTCTATTTGAGATGAAATGAACATTGTGGACAGGTTACAGCAAGTTGCAACATTGAAATGCATTGAAATAAGCACTTTTCCATAAACAAGCTCTAAATCATGTTTGATGCACTCTGGATGTCCAATCTTTGCTGTGCTGCCTTCTTGAGATGAAATGAACATTGTGGACAGTTTACAGCAAGTTGCAACATTGAAATGCATTGAAATAAGCACTTTTCCATAAACAAGCTCTAAATCATGTTTGATGCACTCTGGATGTCCAATTTTTGCTGTGCTGTCTATTTGAGATGAAATGAACATTGTGGACAGGTTACAGCAAGTTGCAACATTGAAATGCATTGAAATAAGCACTTTTCCATAAACAAGCTCTAAATCATGTTTGATGCACTCTGGATGTCAATTTTTGCTGTGCTGTCTATTTGAGATGAAATGAACATTGTGGACAGGTTACAGCAAGTTGCAACATTGAAATGCATTGAAATAAGCACTTTTCCATAAACAAGCTCTAAATCATGTTTGATGCACTCTGGATGTCCAATCTTTGCTGTGCTGTCTTTTGAGATGAAATGAACATTGTGGACAGTTACAGCAAGTTGCAACATTGAAATGCATTGAAATAAGCACTTTTCCATAAACAAGCTCTAAATCATGTTTGATGCACTCTGGATGTCAAATTTTTTGCTGTGCTGTCTATTTGAGATGAAATGAACATTGTGGACAGGTTACAGCAAGTTGCAACATTGAAATGCATTGAAATAAGCACTTTTCCATAAACAAGCTCTAAATCATGTTTGATGCACTCTGGATGTCAATTTTTGCTGTGCTGTCTATTTGAGATGAAATGAACATTGTGGACAGGTTACAGCAAGTTGCAACATTGAAATGCATTGAAATAAGCACTTTTCCATAAACAAGCTCTAAATCATGTTTGATGCACTCTGGATGTCCAATCTTTGCTGTGCTGCCTTCTTGAGATGAAATGAACATTGTGGACAGTTTTCAGCAAGTTGCAACATTGAAATACAAAAAAAACTTTTTTTTTCATAAACAAGCTCTAAATTATGTTTGATGCACTTTGGATGTCCAATTTTTGCTGTGCTGTCTTAGATGAAATGAACATTGTGGACAGTTTTCAGCAAGTTGCAACATTGAAATGCATTGAAATAAGCACTTTTCCATAAACAAGCTCTAAATTATGTTTGATGCACTCTGGATGTCCAATTTTTGCTGTGCTGTCTATTTGAGATGAAATGAACATTGTGGACAGGTTACAGCAAGTTGCAACATTGAAATGCATTGAAATAAGCACTTTTCCATAAACAAGCTCTAAATCATGTTTGATGCACTCTGGATGTCCAATCTTTGCTGTGCTGCCTTCTTGAGATGAAATGAACATTGTGGACAGTTTTCAGCAAGTTGCAACATTGAAATGGCTCTAAATTATGTTTGATGCACTTTGGATGTCCAATTTTTGCTATTGCTGTCTTAGATGAAATGAACATTGTGGATAGGTTACAGCAAGTTGCAACATTGAAATGCATTGAAATAAGCACTTTTCCATAAACTTGCTCTAAATCATGTTTGATGCACTCTGGATGTCAATTTTTTTGCTGTGCTGTCTATTTGAGATGAAATGAACATTGTGGACAGGTTACAACAAGTTGCAACATTGAAATGCATTGAAATAAGCACTTTTCCATAAACAAGCTCTAAATCATGTTTGATGCACTCTGGATGTCCAATTTTTGCTGTGCTGTCTATTTGAGATGAAATAAACATTGTGGACAGGTTACAGCAACTTGCAACATTGAAATGCATTGAAATAAGCACTTTTCCATAAACAAGCTCTAAATCATGTTTGATGCACTCTGGATGTCCAATTTTTGCTGTGCTGTCTATTTGAGATGAAATGAACATTGTGGACAGGTTACAGCAAGTTGCAACATTGAAATGCATTTAAGCACTTTTCCATAAATAAATCATGCATGCACTTTTCTATTTGAGATAAATGAACATTGTGGACAGGTTACAGAAATGCATTGAAATAAAATCTTTGCACGACGGCACACGCCTCGCCAGTGGAAAAACAGGGCCTGGGTCGCTCTGATGTTTGATGCCACAAGCTCTAAATCATGTTTGATGCACTCTGGATGTCAATTTTTGCTGTGCTGTCTAAAAGATGAAATGAAATGAACATTGTGTTCATAAACACAGTTACAGCAACATTGAAATGCATTGAAAACATTCATGTTTGATGAAATGCTTTGAAATAAGCACTTTTCCATAAACAAATGCTGTAAATTAAGAAAAGCTTTTCCAAACTGTTTGATGCACTCTGATGTCAATTTTTGCTGTGCATGCTATGAGATGAAATGAACATTGTGGACAGACAGCAAAGAAAAGACAGGCGATGTGCTCTGGATGTCTGCCCACAAAATGAAGTGGAAATGCACTTCCTTGAAATAAGATGACTTTTCAGATTACACAAACATAGAAATAAGCTCTAAAAAGCAAATCATGTTTGATGCATTCTCAGTGGATGTCCAATTTTTGACCTGCTGCCTAAAGAGATGAAATGAACATTGTGGACAGGTTACAGCAAGTTGCAACATTGAAATGCATTGAAATAAGCACTTTTCCATAAACAAGCTCTAAATCATGTTTGATGCACTCTGGATGTCCAATTTTTGCTGTGCTGTTTCTAATTTGAGATGAAATGAACATTGTGGAAGTTACAGCAAGTTGCAACATTGAAATGCATTGAAATAAGCACTTTTCCATAAACAAGCTCTAAATCATGTTTGAAGCACTCTGGATGTCAACTTTTTGCTGTGCTGTCTATTTGAGATGAAATGAACATTGTGGACAGGTTACAGCAAGTTGCAACATTGAAATGCATTGAAATAAGCACTTTTCCATAAACAAGCTCTAAATCATGTTCGATGCACTCTGGATGTCCAATTTTTGCTGTGCTGTCTTAGATGAAATGAACATTGTGGACAGTTTACAGCAAGTTGCAACATTGAAATGCATTGAAATAAGCACTTTTCCATAAACAAGCTCTAAATCATGTTTGATGCACTCTGGATGTCCTATTTTTGCTGTGCTGTCTATTTGAGATGAAATGAACATTGTGGACAGGTTACAGCAAGTTGCAACATTGAAATGCATTGAAATAAGCACTTTTCCATAAACAAGCTCTAAATCATGTTTGATGCACTCTGGATGTCCATTTTTGCTGTGCTGTCTATTTGAGATGAAATGAACATTGTGGACAGGTTACAGCAAGTTGCAACATTGAAATGCATTGAAATAAGCACTTTTCCATAAACAAGCTCTAAATCATGTTTGATGCACTCTGGATGTCCAATCTTTGCTGTGCTGCCTTCTTGAGATGAAATGAACATTGTGGACAGTTTTCAGCAAGTTGCAACATTGAAATGCATTGAAATAAGCACTTTTCCATAAACAAGCTCTAAATCATGTTTGATGCACTCTGGATGTCCTATTTTTGCTGGGCTGTCTATTTGAGATGAAATGAACATTGTGGACAGGTTACAGCAAGTTGCAACATTGAAATGCATTGAAATAAGCACTTTTCCATAAACAAGCTCTAAATCATGTTTGATGCACTCTGGATGTCCAATTTTTGCTGTGCTGTCTATTTGAGATGAAATGAACATTGTGGACAGGTTACAGCAAGTTGCAACATTGAAATGCATTGAAATAAGCACTTTTCCATAAACAAGCTCTAAATCATGTTTGATGCACTCTGGATGTCAAATTTTTTGCTGTGCTGTCTATTTGAGATGAAATGAACATTGTGGACAGGTTACAGCAAGTTGCAACATTGAAATGCATTGAAATAAGCACTTTTCCATAAACAAGCTCTAAATCATGTTTGATGCACTCTGGATGTCCAATCTTTGCTGTGCTGCCTTCTTGAGATGAAATGAACATTGTGGACAGTTTTCAGCAAGTTGCAACATTGAAATGCATTGAAATAAGCACTTTTCCATAAACAAGCTCTAAATCATGTTTGATGCACTCTGGATGTCCAATTTTTGCTGTGCTGTCTATTTGAGATGAAATGAACATTGTGGACAGGTTACAGCAAGTTGCAACATTGAAATGCATTGAAATAAGCACTTTTCCATAAACAAGCTCTAAATCATGTTTGATGCACTCTGGATGTCCAATTTTTGCTGTGCTGTCTATTTGAGATGAAATGAACATTGTGGACAGGTTACAGCAAGTTGCAACATTGAAATGCTTTGAAATAAGCACTTTTCCAAACAAGCTAAACAAGCTCTAAATCATGGGATTGGATGTCCCAGCTGATTCTATTTGGAGAAAAGATGAACATTGAGAAATGTCAATTTTTTGTCTGTCTAAGCAAATGCTGGTCTTTTCCATAAACACTTTTCCATAAAGCTCTAAATCATGTTTGATGCACTCATGAGATGTCTTGACAATTGGAAAGAATTTGCTGTGACTGTGGACTACCAAGTTTGAGATGAAATGAACATTGTGGACAGTTAAAGCAAGTTGCAAAAATGATTGAAATGCATTGAAATAAGCACTTTTCCATAAATGCCACAGTTCCATTACAGCAAGTTGCAAGAAAATGAACATTGTGGACAGTTAAGCAAGTTGCAACATTGAAATGCATTGAAATAAGCACTTTTCCATAAACAAGCTCTAAATCATGTTTGATGCACTCCACTTTGGATGTCACTTTAATTTTTGCTGTGCTGTCTATTTGAGATGAAATTGTGGAACATTGTGGACAGGTTACAGCAAGTTGCAACATTGAAATGCATTGAAATAAGCATTTTTCCATAAACAAGCTCTAAATCATGTTTGATGCACACTGGATGTCAAATTTTTGCTGTGCTGTCTATTTGAGATGAAATGAACATTGTGGACAGTTTTCAGCAAGTTGCAACATTGAAATGCATTGAAATAAGTAAGCACTTTTCCATAAACAAGCTCTAAATCATGTTTGATTGCACTTTGGATGTCCAATTTTTGCTGTGCTGTCTTAGATGAAATGAACATTGTGGACAGTTTTCAGCAAGTTGCAACATTGAAATGCTTTGAAATAAGCACTTTTCCATAAACAAGCTCTAAATCATGTTTGATGCACTCTGGATGTCCAATTTTTGCTGTGCTGTCTATTTGAGATGAAATGAACATTGTGGACAGGTTACAGCAAGTTGCAACATTGAAATGCATTGAAATAAGCACTTTTCCATAAACAAGCTCTAAATCATGTTTGATGCACTCTGGATGTCCTATTTTTGCTGTGCTGTCTATTTGAGATGAAATGAACATTGTGGACAGGTTACAGCAAGTTGCAACATTGAAATGCATTGAAATAAGCACTTTTCCATAAACAAGCTCTAAATCATGTTTGATGCACTCTGGATGTCCAATCTTTGCTGTGCTGCCTTCTTGAGATGAAATGAACATTGTGGACAGTTTTCAGCAAGTTGCAACATTGAAATGCATTGAAATAAGCACTTTTCCATAAACAAGCTCTAAATCATGTTTGATGCACTCTGGATGTCCAATTTTTGCTGTGCTGTCTATTTGAGATGAAATGAACATTGTGGACAGGTTACAGCAAGTTGCAACATTGAAATGCATTGAAATAAGCACTTTTCCATAAACAAGCTCTAAATCATGTTTGATGCACTCTGGATGTCAAATTTTGCTGTGCTGTCTATTTGAGATGAAATGAACATTGTGGACAGGTTACAGCAAGTTGCAACATTGAAATGCATTGAAATAAGCACTTTTCCATAAACAAGCTCTAAATCATGTTTGATGCACTCTGGATGTCAATTTTTTGCTGTGCTGTCTATTTGAGATGAAATGAACATTGTGGACAGGTTACAGCAAGTTGCAACATTGAAATGCATTGAAATAAGCACTTTTCCATAAACAAGCTCTAAATCATGTTTGATGCACTCTGGATGTCCAATCTTTGCTGTGCTGCCTTCTTGAGATGAAATGAACATTGTGGACAGTTACAGCAAGTTGCAACATTGAAATGCTTTGAAATAAGCACTTTTCCATAAACAAGCTCTAAATCATGTTTGATGCACTCTGGATGTCCAATTTTTGCTGTGCTGTCTATTTGAGATGAAATGAACATTGTGGACAGGTTACAGCAAGTTGCAACATTGAAATGCATTGAAATAAGCACTTTTCCATAAACAAGCTCTAAATCATGTTTGATGCACTCTGGATGTCCAATTTTGCTGTGCTGTCTATTTGAGATGAAATGAACATTGTGGACAGTTTTCAGCAAGTTGCAACGAAATAACATTTTTTTCTGCATTGAAATAAGCACTTTTCCATAAACAAGCTCTAAATCATGTTTGATGCACTCTGGATGTCCAATCTTTTGCTGTGTCCATTTATTTGAATGATGAACCTGTTTGAGCATGCTGTTAAACACAAACAACCTCTACAGCAAGCACAAACAAAAGTTGCAAATCATGAGTAAACATTAGAGCAAATGAATGCTTTTGCCCTGAGATGAAATGAACATTGTGGACAGAATTGACACTGCTGAAAAAGCACTTTTCCATAAACAAGCTTAAATCATGTTTGATGCAACTTGAAATGCATTGAGAATAAATGCAAATTGAAATCAGTTTGACTTTTCCATAAACAAGCTCTAAATGTTTGATGACATGTTTTGCCTGATGCACTTTGAAATGAACATTGTGGACAGGTTACAGCAAGTTGCAACAGTGAAATGCAAAATAAGCACTTGTCCATAAATCTTATTTTATCTTGTGTCCTTTACCATTTGACATTGTGAAAGTCAATTTTTTGCTGTGCTGTCTATATGAAATTTGATGAACATTGGACATTTACAGCAAGTTGCAACATTGAAATGCATTGAAAAAAGCACTTTTCCATAAACAAAGCTCTAAATAAGCACTTTTCCATAAACAAGTTTCATGTTTGATGCACTCTGGATGTCCAATTTTGCTGTGCTGTCTATTTGAGATGAAATGAACATTGTGGACAGGTTACAGCAAGTTGCAACATTGAAATGCATTGAAATAAGCACTTTTCCATAAACAAGCTCTAAATCATGTTTGATGCACTCTGGATGTCAATTTTTGCTGTGCTGTCTATTTGAGATGAAATGAACATTGTGGACAGGTTACAGCAAGTTGCAACATTGAAATGCATTGAAATAAGCACTTTTCCATAAACAAGCTCTAAATCATGTTTGATGCACTCTGGATGTCCAATCTTTGCTGTGCTGCCTTCTTGAGATGAAATGAACATTGTGGACAGTTTTCAGCAAGTTGCAACATTGAAATGCATTGAAATAAGCACTTTTCCATAAACAAGCTCTAAATCATGTTTGATGCACTCTGGATGTCCAATTTTTGCTGTGCTGTCTATTTGAGATGAAATGAACATTGTGGACAGGTTACAGCAAGTTGCAACATTGAAATGCATTGAAATAAGCACTTTTCCATAAACAAGCTCTAAATCATGTTTGATGCACTCTGGATGTCCAATTTTTGATGTGCTGTCTATTTGAGATGAAATGAACATTGTGGACAGTTGACAGCAAGTTGCAACATTGAAATGCAATTGTGGACAGGTTACAGTTGCAACATTGAAATGCATTGAAATAATTGAAATAAGCACTTTTCCATAAACAAGCTCTAAATCATGTTTGATGCACTCTGGATGTCCAATTTTTGCTGTGCTGCTATTGTGGACAGTGTTGCAACATTGACATGCATTGAAATTTTCCATAAACATGTTTTTTCAACATTGAAATGCATTTTTTCCATAAACAAGCTCTAAATCATGTTTGATGCACTGGATGTCCAATTTTGCTGTGCTGTCTATTTGAGATGAAATGAACATTGTTGAGAAATGCATGAAATGCACATTTTCCATAAACAAGTTGCAACATTGAAATGCATTTGAAATGTTTTCCATAAACAAGCTCTAAATTGCATGTTTGATGGATGTCCAACTCTTGGATCTTTGTCCAGGTTAAATCACATTCTTCCAAACAAGCTCTAAATGAACATTGTGGACAGGTTACAGCAAGTTGCAACATGAAATGCATTGAAATAAGCACTTTTCCATAAACAAGCTCTAAATCATGTTTGATGCACTCTGGATGTTTCCATAAACAAGCTCTAAATCATGTTTGATGCACTCTTTTTTGCTGTGCTGTCTTTTGAGATGAAATGAACATTGTGGACAGGTTACAGCAAGTTGCAACATTTTTGAAATAAGCACTTTTCCATAAACAAGCTCTAAATCATGTTTGATGCACTCTGGATGTCCAATCTTTGCTGTGCTGCCTTCTTGAGATGAAATGAACATTGTGGACAGTTATACAGCAAGTTGCAACATTGAAATGCTTTGAAATAAGCACTTTTCCATAAACAAGCTCTAAATCATGTTTGATGCACTCTGGATGTCCAATTTTTGCTGTGCTGTCTATTTGAGATGAAATGAACATTGTGGACAGGTTACAGCAAGTTGCAACATTGAAATGCATTGAAATAAGCACTTTTCCATAAACAAGCTCTAAATCATGTTTGATGCACTTTGGATGTCCAATTTTTGCTGTGCTGTCTATTTGAGATGAAATGAACATTGTGGACAGGTTACAGCAAGTTGCAACATTGAAATGCATTGAAATAAGCACTTTTCCATAAACAAGCTCTAAATCATGTTTGATGCACTTTGGATGTCCAATTTTTGCTGTGCTGTCTATTTGAGATGAAATGAACATTGTGGACAGGTTACAGCAAGTTGCAACATTGAAATGCATTGAAATAAGCACTTTTCCATAAACAAGCTCTAAATCATGTTTGATGCACTCTGGATGTCCAATCTTTGCTGTGCTGCCTTCTTGAGATGAAATGAACATTGTGGACAGTTACAGCAAGTTGCAACATTGAAATGCATTGAAATAAGCACTTTTCCATAAACAAGCTCTAAATCATGTTTGATGCACTCTGGATGTCCAATTTTGCTGTGCTGTCTATTTGAGATGAAATGAACATTGTGGACAGGTTACAGCAAGTTGCAACATTGAAATGCATTGAAATAAGCACTTTTCCATAAACAAGCTCTAAATCATGTTTGATGCACTCTGGATGTCAAATTTTTGCTGTGCTGTCTATTTGAGATGAAATGAACATTGTGGACAGGTTACAGCAAGTTGCAACATTGAAATGCATTGAAATAAGCACTTTTCCATAAACAAGCTCTAAATCATGTTTGATGCACTCTGGATGTCCAATCTTTGCTGTGCTGCCTTCTTGAGATGAAATGAACATTGTGGACAGTTACAGCAAGTTGCAACATTGAAATGCTTTGAAATAAGCACTTTTCCATAAACAAGCTCTAAATCATGTTTGATGCACTCTGGATGTCCAATTTTTGCTGTGCTGTCTATTTGAGATGAAATGAACATTGTGGACAGGTTACAGCAAGTTGCAACATTGAAATGCATTGAAATAAGCACTTTTCCATAAACAAGCTCTAAATCATGTTTGATGCACTCTGGATGTCCAATTTTTGCTGTGCTGTCTATTTGAGATGAAATGAACATTGTGGACAGGTTACAGCAAGTTGCAACATTGAAATGCATTGAAATAAGCACTTTTCCATAAACAAGCTCTAAATCATGTTTGATGCACTCTGGATGTCCAATCTTTGCTGTGCTGTCTTCTTGAGATGAAATGAACATTGTGGACAGTTACAGCAAGTTGCAACATTGAAATGCTTTGAAATAAGCACTTTTCCATAAACAAGCTCTAAATCATGTTTGATGCACTCTGGATGTCCAATTTTTGCTGTGCTGTCTTTTGAGATGAAATGAACATTGTGGACAGGTTACAGCAAGTTGCAACATTGAAATGCATTGAAATAAGCACTTTTCCATAAACAAGCTCTAAATCATGTTTGATGCACTTTGGATGTCCAATTTTTGCTGTGCTGTCTATTTGAGATGAAATGAACATTGTGGACAGGTTACAGCAAGTTGCAACATTGAAATGCATTGAAATAAGCACTTTTCCATAAACAAGCTCTAAATCATGTTTGATGCACTTTGGATGTCCAATTTTTGCTGTGCTGTCTATTTGAGATGAAATGAACATTGTGGACAGGTTACAGCAAGTTGCAACATTGAAATGCATTGAAATAAGCACTTTTCCATAAACAAGCTCTAAATCATGTTTGATGCACTTTGGATGTCCAATTTTTGCTGTGCTGTCTATTTGAGATGAAATGAACATTGTGGACAGGTTACAGCAAGTTGCAACATTGAAATGCATTGAAATAAGCACTTTTCCATAAACAAGCTCTAAATCATGTTTGATGCACTCTGGATGTCCAATTTTGCTGTGCTGTCTATTTGAGATGAAATGAACATTGTGGACAGGTTACAGCAAGTTGCAACATTGAAATGCATTGAAATAAGCACTTTTCCATAAACAAGCTCTAAATCATGTTTGATGCACTCTGGATGTCCAATCTTTGCTGTGCTGCCTTCTTGAGATGAAATGAACATTGTGGACAGTTTTCAGCAAGTTGCAACATTGAAATGCATTGAAATAAGCACTTTTCCATAAACAAGCTCTAAATCATGTTTGATGCACTCTGGATGTCCAATTTTTGCTGTGCTGTCTATTTGAGATGAAATGAACATTGTGGACAGGTTACAGCAAGTTGCAACATTGAAATGCATTGAAATAAGCACTTTTCCATAAACAAGCTCTAAATCATGTTTGATGCACTCTGGATGTCAAATTTTTGCTGTGCTGTCTATTTGAGATGAAATGAACATTGTGGACAGGTTACAGCAAGTTGCAACATTGAAATGCATTGAAATAAGCACTTTTCCATAAACAAGCTCTAAATCATGTTTGATGCACTCTGGATGTCCAATTTTTGCTGTGCTGTCTATTTGAGATGAAATGAACATTGTGGACAGGTTACAGCAAGTTGCAACATTGAAATGCATTGAAATAAGCACTTTTCCATAAACAAGCTCTAAATCATGTTTGATGCACTCTGGATGTCCAATTTTTGCTGTGCTGTCTATTTGAGATGAAATGAACATTGTGGACAGGTTACAGCAAGTTGCAACATTGAAATGCATTGAAATAAGCACTTTTCCATAAACAAGCTCTAAATCATGTTTGATGCACTCTGGATGTCCAATCTTTGCTGTGCTGCCTTCTTGAGATGAAATGAACATTGTGGACAGTTTTCAGCAAGTTGCAACATTGAAATGCATTGAAATAAGCACTTTTCCATAAACAAGCTCTAAATCATGTTTGATGCACTCTGGATGTCCAATTTTTGCTGTGCTGTCTATTTGAGATGAAATGAACATTGTGGACAGTTTACAGCAAGTTGCAACATTGAAATGCATTGAAATAAGCACTTTTCCATAAACAAGCTCTAAATCATGTTTGATGCACTCTGGATGTCCAATTTTTGCTGTGCTGTCTATTTGAGATGAAATGAACATTGTGGACAGGTTACAGCAAGTTGCAACATTGAAATGCATTGAAATAAGCACTTTTCCATAAACAAGCTCTAAATCATGTTTGATGCACTCTGGATGTCCAATCTTTGCTGTGCTGCCTAAACATTGTGGACAGTTTTCAGCAAGTTGCAACATTGAAATGCATTGAAATAAGCACTTTTCCATAAACAAGCTCTAAATCATGTTTGATGCACTCTGGATGTCCAATTTTTGCTGTGCTGTCTATTTGAGATGAAATGAACATTGTGGACAGGTTACAGCAAGTTGCAACATTGAAATGCATTGAAATAAGCACTTTTCCATAAACAAGCTCTAAATCATGTTTGATGCACTCTGGATGTCAATTTTTGCTGTGCTGTCTATTTGAGATGAAATGAACATTGTGGACAGGTTACAGCAAGTTGCAACATTGAAATGCATTGAAATAAGCACTTTTCCATAAACAAGCTCTAAATCATGTTTGATGCACTCTGGATGTCCAATTTTTGCTGTGCTGTCTATTTGAGATGAAATGAACATTGTGGACAGGTTACAGCAAGTTGCAACATTGAAATGCATTGAAATAAGCACTTTTCCATAAACAAGCTCTAAATCATGTTTGATGCACTCTGGATGTCCAATCTTTGCTGTGCTGCCTTCTTGAGATGAAATGAACATTGTGGACAGTTTTCAGCAAGTTGCAACATTGAAATGCATTGAAATAAGCACTTTTCCATAAACAAGCTCTAAATCATGTTTGATGCACTCTGGATGTCCAATCTTTGCTGTGCTGCCTTCTTGAGATGAAATGAACATTGTGGACAGTTTTCAGCAAGTTGCAACATTGAAATGCATTGAAATAAGCACTTTTCCATAAACAAGCTCTAAATCATGTTTGATGCACTCTGGATGTCCAATTTTTGCTGTGCTGTCTATTTGAGATGAAATGAACATTGTGGACAGGTTACAGCAAGTTGCAACATTGAAATGCATTGAAATAAGCACTTTTCCATAAACAAGCTCTAAATCATGTTTGATGCACTCTGGATGTCCAATTTTTGCTGTGCTGTCTATTTGAGATGAAATGAACATTGTGGACAGGTTACAGCAAGTTGCAACATTGAAATGCATTGAAATAAGCACTTTTCCATAAACAAGCTCTAAATCATGTTTGATGCACTCTGGATGTCCAATCTTTGCTGTGCTGCCTTCTTGAGATGAAATGAACATTGTGGACAGTTTTCAGCAAGTTGCAACATTGAAATGCATTGAAATAAGCACTTTTCCATAAACAAGCTCTAAATTATGTTTGATGCACTCTGGATGTTCAATTTTTGCTGTGCCGTTCATTAGAGACGATATGAACAAGGTGGACAGGTTACAGCAAGTTGCAACATTGAAATGCATTGAAATAAGCACTTTTCCATAAACAAGCTCTAAATCATGTTTGATGCACTTTGGATGTCCAATTTTTGCTGTGCTGTCTATTTGAGATGAAATGAACATTGTGGACAGGTTACAGCAAGTTGCAACATTGAAATGCATTGAAATAAGCACTTTTCCATAAACAAGCTCTAAATCATGTTTGATGCACTCTGGATGTCCAATTTTTGCTGTGCTGTCTATTTGAGATGAAATGAACATTGTGGACAGGTTACAGCAAGTTGCAACATTGAAATGCATTGAAATAAGCACTTTTCCATAAACAAGCTCTAAATCATGTTTGATGCACTCTGGATGTCCAATTTTTGCTGTGCTGTCTATTTGAGATGAAATGAACATTGTGGACAGGTTACAGCAAGTTGCAACATTGAAATGCATTGAAATAAGCACTTTTCCATAAACAAGCTCTAAATCATGTTTGATGCACTTTGGATGTCCAATTTTTGCTGTGCTGTCTATTTGAGATGAAATGAACATTGTGGACAGGTTACAGCAAGTTGCAACATTGAAATGCATTGAAATAAGCACTTTTCCATAAACAAGCTCTAAATCATGTTTGATGCACTCTGGATGTCCAATCTTTGCTGTGCTGTCTTTTGAGATGAAATGAACATTGTGGACAGGTTACAGCAAGTTGCAACATTGAAATGCATTGAAATAAGCACTTTTCCATAAACAAGCTCTAAATCATGTTTGATGCACTCTGGATGTCCAATTTTTGCTGTGCTGTCTATTTGAGATGAAATGAACATTGTGGACAGGTTACAGCAAGTTGCAACATTGAAATGCATTGAAATAAGCACTTTTCCATAAACAAGCTCTAAATCATGTTTGATGCACTCTGGATGTCCAATCTTTGCTGTGCTGCCTTCTTGAGATGAAATGAACATTGTGGACAGTTTTCAGCAAGTTGCAACATTGAAATGCATTGAAATAAGCACTTTTCCATAAACAAGCTCTAAATCATGTTTGATGCACTTGGATGTCAAATTTTTGCTGTGCTGTCTTAGATGAAATGAACATTGTGGACAGTTACAGCAAGTTGCAACATTGAAATGCATTGAAATAAGCACTTTTCCATAAACAAGCTCTAAATCATGTTTGATGCACTCTGGATGTCAATTTTTGCTGTGCTGTCTATTTGAGATGAAATGAACATTGTGGACAGGTTACAGCAAGTTGCAACATTGAAATGCATTGAAATAAGCACTTTTCCATAAACAAGCTCTAAATCATGTTTGATGCACTCTGGATGTCCAATTTTTGCTGTGCTGTCTATTTGAGATGAAATGAACATTGTGGACAGGTTACAGCAAGTTGCAACATTGAAATGCATTGAAATAAGCACTTTTCCATAAACAAGCTCTAAATCATGTTTGATGCACTCTGGATGTCCAATCTTTGCTGTGCTGCCTATTTGAGATGAAATGAACATTGTGGACAGTTTTCAGCAAGTTGCAACATTGAAATGCATTGAAATAAGCACTTTTCCATAAACAAGCTCTAAATCATGTTTGATGCACTCTGGATGTCCAATTTTTGCTGTGCTGTCTATTTGAGATGAAATGAACATTGTGGACAGGTTACAGCAAGTTGCAACATTGAAATGCATTGAAATAAGCACTTTTCCATAAACAAGCTCTAAATCATGTTTGATGCACTCTGGATGTCCAATCTTTGCTGTGCTGTCTATTTGAGATGAAATGAACATTGTGGACAGGTTACAGCAAGTTGCAACATTGAAATGCATTGAAATAAGCACTTTTCCATAAACAAGCTCTAAATCATGTTTGATGCACTCTGGATGTCCAATCTTTGCTGTGCTGTCTTTTGAGATGAAATGAACATTGTGGACAGTTTACAGCAAGTTGCAACATTGAAATGCATTGAAATAAGCACTTTCCATAAACAAGCTCTAAATCATGTTTGATGCACTTTGGATGTCCAATTTTTGCTGTGCTGTCTATTTGAGATGAAATGAACATTGTGGACAGGTTACAGCAAGTTGCAACATTGAAATGCATTGAAATAAGCACTTTTCCATAAACAAGCTCTAAATCATGTTTGATGCACTCTGGATGTCCAATTTTTGCTGTGCTGTCTATTTGAGATGAAATGAACATTGTGGACAGGTTACAGCAAGTTGCAACATTGAAATGCATTGAAATAAGCACTTTTCCATAAACAAGCTCTAAATCATGTTTGATGCACTCTGGATGTCCAATCTTTGCTGTGCTGTCTATTTGAGATGAAATGAACATTGTGGACAGGTTACAGCAAGTTGCAACATTGAAATGCATTGAAATAAGCACTTTTCCATAAACAAGCTCTAAATCATGTTTGATGCACTCTGGATGTCCAATTTTTGCTGTGCTGTCTATTTGAGATGAAATGAACATTGTGGACAGGTTACAGCAAGTTGCAACATTGAAATGCATTGAAATAAGCACTTTTCCATAAACAAGCTCTAAATCATGTTTGATGCACTCTGGATGTCCAATTTTTGCTGTGCTGTCTATTTGAGATGAAATGAACATTGTGGACAGGTTACAGCAAGTTGCAACATTGAAATGCATTGAAATAAGCACTTTTCCATAAACAAGCTCTAAATCATGTTTGATGCACTCTGGATGTCCAATCTTTGCTGTGCTGCCTTCTTGAGATGAAATGAACATTGTGGACAGTTTACAGCAAGTTGCAACATTGAAATGCATTGAAATAAGCACTTTTCCATAAACAAGCTCTAAATCATGTTTGATGCACTCTGGATGTCCAATTTTTGCTGTGCTGTCTATTTGAGATGAAATGAACATTGTGGGCAGGTTACAGCAAGTTGCAACATTGAAATGCATTGAAATAAGCACTTTTCCATAAACAAGCTCTAAATCATGTTTGATGCACTCTGGATGTCAATTTTTGCTGTGCTGTCTATTTGAGATGAAATGAACATTGTGGACAGGTTACAGCAAGTTGCAACATTGAAATGCATTGAAATAAGCACTTTTCCATAAACAAGCTCTAAATCATGTTTGATGCACTCTGGATGTCCAATCTTTGCTGTGCTGCCTTCTTGAGATGAAATGAACATTGTGGACAGTTACAGCAAGTTGCAACATTGAAATGCATTGAAATAAGCACTTTTCCATAAACAAGCTCTAAATCATGTTTGATGCACTCTGGATGTCCAATTTTTGCTGTGCTGTCTATTTGAGATGAAATGAACATTGTGGACAGGTTACAGCAAGTTGCAACATTGAAATGCATTGAAATAAGCACTTTTCCATAAACAAGCTCTAAATCATGTTTGATGCACTCTGGATGTCAAATTTTTGCTGTGCTGTCTATTTGAGATGAAATGAACATTGTGGACAGGTTACAGCAAGTTGCAACATTGAAATGCATTGAAATAAGCACTTTTCCATAAACAAGCTCTAAATCATGTTTGATGCACTCTGGATGTCAAATTTTTGCTGTGCTGTCTATTTGAGATGAAATGAACATTGTGGACAGGTTACAGCAAGTTGCAACATTGAAATGCATTGAAATAAGCACTTTTCCATAAACAAGCTCTAAATCATGTTTGATGCACTCTGGATGTCCAATCTTTGCTGTGCTGCCTTCTTGAGATGAAATGAACATTGTGGACAGTTTTCAGCAAGTTGCAACATTGAAATGCATTGAAATAAGCACTTTTCCATAAACAAGCTCTAAATCATGTTTGATGCACTCTGGATGTCCAATCTTTGCTGTGCTGTCTATTTGAGATGAAATGAACATTGTGGACAGTTTTCAGCAAGTTGCAACATTGAAATGCATTGAAATAAGCACTTTTCCATAAACAAGCTCTAAATCATGTTTGATGCACTCTGGATGTCCAATTTTTGCTGTGCTGTCTATTTGAGATGAAATGAACATTGTGGACAGGTTACAGCAAGTTGCAACATTGAAATGCATTGAAATAAGCACTTTTCCATAAACAAGCTCTAAATCATGTTTGATGCACTCTGGATGTCCAATTTTTGCTGTGCTGTCTATTTGAGATGAAATGAACATTGTGGACAGGTTACAGCAAGTTGCAACATTGAAATGCATTGAAATAAGCACTTTTCCATAAACAAGCTCTAAATCATGTTTGATGCACTCTGGATGTCCAATCTTTGCTGTGCTGCCTTCTTGAGATGAAATGAACATTGTGGACAGGTTACAGCAAGTTGCAACATTGAAATGCATTGAAATAAGCACTTTTCCATAAACAAGCTCTAAATCATGTTTGATGCACTCTGGATGTCCAATTTTTGCTGTGCTGTCTATTTGAGATGAAATGAACATTGTGGACAGGTTACAGCAAGTTGCAACATTGAAATGCATTGAAATAAGCACTTTTCCATAAACAAGCTCTAAATCATGTTTGATGCACTCTGGATGTCCAATTTTTGCTGTGCTGTCTATTTGAGATGAAATGAACATTGTGGACAGGTTACAGCAAGTTGCAACATTGAAATGCATTGAAATAAGCACTTTTCCATAAACAAGCTCTAAATCATGTTTGATGCACTCTGGATGTCCAATTTTTGCTGTGCTGTCTATTTGAGATGAAATGAACATTGTGGACAGGTTACAGCAAGTTGCAACATTGAAATGCATTGAAATAAGCACTTTTCCATAAACAAGCTCTAAATCATGTTTGATGCACTCTGGATGTCCAATCTTTGCTGTGCTGCCTTCTTGAGATGAAATGAACATTGTGGACAGGTTACAGCAAGTTGCAACATTGAAATGCATTGAAATAAGCACTTTTCCATAAACAAGCTCTAAATCATGTTTGATGCACTCTGGATGTCCAATTTTTGCTGTGCTGTCTATTTGAGATGAAATGAACATTGTGGACAGGTTACAGCAAGTTGCAACATTGAAATGCATTGAAATAAGCACTTTTCCATAAACAAGCTCTAAATCATGTTTGATGCACTCTGGATGTCCAATTTTTGCTGTGCTGTCTATTTGAGATGAAATGAACATTGTGGACAGGTTACAGCAAGTTGCAACATTGAAATGCATTGAAATAAGCACTTTTCCATAAACAAGCTCTAAATCATGTTTGATGCACTCTGGATGTCCAATTTTTGCTGTGCTGTCTATTTGAGATGAAATGAACATTGTGGACAGGTTACAGCAAGTTGCAACATTGAAATGCATTGAAATAAGCACTTTTCCATAAACAAGCTCTAAATCATGTTTGATGCACTCTGGATGTCCAATTTTTGCTGTGCTGTCTATTTGAGATGAAATGAACATTGTGGACAGGTTACAGCAAGTTGCAACATTGAAATGCATTGAAATAAGCACTTTTCCATAAACAAGCTCTAAATCATGTTTGATGCACTCTGGATGTCCAATCTTTGCTGTGTGCTGTCTATTTGAGATGAAATGAACATTGTGGACAGGTTACAGCAAGTTGCAACATTGAAATGCATTGAAATAAGCACTTTTCCATAAACAAGCTCTAAATCATGTTTGATGCACTCTGGATGTCCAATCTTTGCTGTGCTGCCTTCTTGAGATGAAATGAACATTGTGGACAGTTTACAGCAAGTTGCAACATTGAAATGCATTGAAATAAGCACTTTTCCATAAACAAGCTCTAAATCATGTTTGATGCACTCTGGATGTCAAATTTTTTGCTGTGCTGTCTATTTGAGATGAAATGAACATTGTGGACAGGTTACAGCAAGTTGCAACATTGAAATGCATTGAAATAAGCACTTTTCCATAAACAAGCTCTAAATCATGTTTGATGCACTTTGGATGTCCTATTTTTGCTGTGCTGTCTATTTGAGATGAAATGAACATTGTGGACAGGTTACAGTAAATGCAACATTGAAATGCATTGAAATAAGTATTTTCCATAAACAAGCTCTAAATTATGTTTGATGCACTCTGGATGTTCAATTTTTGCTGTGCTGTCTATTTGAGATGAAATGAACATTGTGGACAGGTTACAGCAAGTTGCAACATTGAAATGCATTGAAATAAGCACTTTTCCATAAACAAGCTCTAAATCATGTTTGATGCACTTTGGATGTCCAATTTTTGCTGTGCTGTCTATTTGAGATGAAATGAACATTGTGGACAGGTTACAGCAAGTTGCAACATTGAAATGCATTGAAATAAGCACTTTTCCATAAACAAGCTCTAAATCATGTTTGATGCACTCTGGATGTCCAATTTTTGCTGTGCTGTCTATTTGAGATGAAATGAACATTGTGGACAGGTTACAGCAAGTTGCAACATTGAAATGCATTGAAATAAGCACTTTTCCATAAACAAGCTCTAAATCATGTTTGATGCACTCTGGATGTCCAATTTTGCTGTGCTGTCTATTTGAGATGAAATGAACATTGTGGACAGGTTACAGCAAGTTGCAACATTGAAATGCATTGAAATAAGCACTTTTCCATAAACAAGCTCTAAATCATGTTTGATGCACTTTGGATGTCCAATTTTTGCTGTGCTGTCTATTTGAGATGAAATGAACATTGTGGACAGGTTACAGCAAGTTGCAACATTGAAATGCATTGAAATAAGCACTTTTCCATAAACAAGCTCTAAATCATGTTTGATGCACTTTGGATGTCCAATTTTTGCTGTGCTGTCTATTTGAGATGAAATGAACATTGTGGACAGGTTACAGCAAGTTGCAACATTGAAATGCATTGAAATAAGCACTTTTCCATAAACAAGCTCTAAATCATGTTTGATGCACTCTGGATGTCCAATCTTTGCTGTGCTGTCTTTTGAGATGAAATGAACATTGTGGACAGGTTACAGCAAGTTGCAACATTGAAATGCATTGAAATAAGCACTTTTCCATAAACAAGCTCTAAATCATGTTTGATGCACTCTGGATGTCCAATCTTTGCTGTGCTGCCTTCTTGAGATGAAATGAACATTGTGGACAGTTACAGCAAGTTGCAACATTGAAATGCATTGAAATAAGCACTTTTCCATAAACAAGCTCTAAATCATGTTTGATGCACTCTGGATGTCCAATTTTTGCTGTGCTGTCTATTTGAGATGAAATGAACATTGTGGACAGGTTACAGCAAGTTGCAACATTGAAATGCATTGAAATAAGCACTTTTCCATAAACAAGCTCTAAATCATGTTTGATGCACTCTGGATGTCCAATCTTTGCTGTGCTGTCTATTTGAGATGAAATGAACATTGTGGACAGGTTACAGCAAGTTGCAACATTGAAATGCATTGAAATAAGCACTTTTCCATAAACAAGCTCTAAATCATGTTTGATGCACTCTGGATGTCCAATTTTTGCTGTGCTGTCTATTTGAGATGAAATGAACATTGTGGACAGGTTACAGCAAGTTGCAACATTGAAATGCATTGAAATAAGCACTTTTCCATAAACAAGCTCTAAATCATGTTTGATGCACTCTGGATGTCCAATTTTTGCTGTGCTGTCTATTTGAGATGAAATGAACATTGTGGACAGGTTACAGCAAGTTGCAACATTGAAATGCATTGAAATAAGCACTTTTCCATAAACAAGCTCTAAATCATGTTTGATGCACTCTGGATGTCCAATCTTTGCTGTGCTGTCTATTTGAGATGAAATGAACATTGTGGACAGGTTACAGCAAGTTGCAACATTGAAATGCATTGAAATAAGCACTTTTCCATAAACAAGCTCTAAATCATGTTTGATGCACTCTGGATGTCAATTTTTGCTGTGCTGTCTATTTGAGATGAAATGAACATTGTGGACAGGTTACAGCAAGTTGCAACATTGAAATGCATTGAAATAAGCACTTTTCCATAAACAAGCTCTAAATCATGTTTGATGCACTCTGGATGTCCAATCTTTGCTGTGCTGTCTTCTTTGAGATGAAATGAACATTGTGGACAGGTTACAGCAAGTTGCAACATTGAAATGCATTGAAATAAGCACTTTTCCATAAACAAGCTCTAAATCATGTTTGATGCACTCTGGATGTCCAATTTTGCTGTGCTGTCTATTTGAGATGAAATGAACATTGTGGACAGGTTACAGCAAGTTGCAACATTGAAATGCATTGAAATAAGCACTTTTCCATAAACAAGCTCTAAATCATGTTTGATGCACTCTGGATGTCCAATCTTTGCTGTGCTGCCTTCTTGAGATGAAATGAACATTGTGGACAGTTTACAGCAAGTTGCAACATTGAAATGCATTGAAATAAGCACTTTTCCATAAACAAGCTCTAAATCATGTTTGAAGCACTCGGATGTCAAATTTTTGCTGTGCTGTCTTAGATAAAATGAACATTGTGGACAGTTACAGCAAGTTGCAACATTGAAATGCATTGAAATAAGCACTTTTCCATAAACAAGCTCTAAATCATGTTTGATGCACTCTGGATGTCCAATCTTTGCTGTGCTGTCTATTTGAGATGAAATGAACATTGTGGACAGGTTACAGCAAGTTGCAACATTGAAATGCATTGAAATAAGCACTTTTCCATAAACAAGCTCTAAATCATGTTTGATGCACTTTGGATGTCCAATTTTTGCTGTGCTGTCTATTTGAGATGAAATGAACATTGTGGACAGGTTACAGCAAGTTGCAACATTGAAATGCATTGAAATAAGCACTTTTCCATAAACAAGCTCTAAATCATGTTTGATGCACTTTGGATGTCCAATTTTTGCTGTGCTGTCTATTTGAGATGAAATGAACATTGTGGACAGGTTACAGCAAGTTGCAACATTGAAATGCATTGAAATAAGCACTTTTCCATAAACAAGCTCTAAATCATGTTTGATGCACTTTGGATGTCCAATTTTTGCTGTGCTGTCTATTTGAGATGAAATGAACATTGTGGACAGGTTACAGCAAGTTGCAACATTGAAATGCATTGAAATAAGCACTTTTCCATAAACAAGCTCTAAATCATGTTTGATGCACTTTGGATGTCCAATTTTTGCTGTGCTGTCTATTTGAGATGAAATGAACATTGTGGACAGGTTACAGCAAGTTGCAACATTGAAATGCATTGAAATAAGCACTTTTCCATAAACAAGCTCTAAATCATGTTTGATGCACTCTGGATGTCCAATCTTTGCTGTGCTGTCTATTTGAGATGAAATGAACATTGTGGACAGTTACAGCAAGTTGCAACATTGAAATGCATTGAAATAAGCACTTTTCCATAAACAAGCTCTAAATCATGTTTGATGCACTCTGGATGTCCAATTTTTGCTGTGCTGTCTATTTGAGATGAAATGAACATTGTGGACAGGTTACAGCAAGTTGCAACATTGAAATGCATTGAAATAAGCACTTTTCCATAAACAAGCTCTAAATCATGTTTGATGCACTTTGGATGTCCAATTTTTGCTGTGCTGTCTATTTGAGATGAAATGAACATTGTGGACAGGTTACAGCAAGTTGCAACATTGAAATGCATTGAAATAAGCACTTTTCCATAAACAAGCTCTAAATCATGTTTGATGCACTCTGGATGTCCAATTTTTGCTGTGCTGTCTATTTGAGATGAAATGAACATTGTGGACAGGTTACAGCAAGTTGCAACATTGAAATGCATTGAAATAAGCACTTTTCCATAAACAAGCTCTAAATCATGTTTGATGCACTCTGGATGTCCAATCTTTGCTGTGCTGCCTTCTTGAGATGAAATGAACATTGTGGACAGTTTTCAGCAAGTTGCAACATTGAAATGCATTGAAATAAGCACTTTTCCATAAACAAGCTCTAAATCATGTTTGATGCACTCTGGATGTCCAATTTTTGCTGTGCTGTCTATTTGAGATGAAATGAACATTGTGGACAGGTTACAGCAAGTTGCAACATTGAAATGCATTGAAATAGCACTTTTCCATAAACAAGCTCTAAATCTTGCAAATGTGTTGATGCACTCTGGATGTCCAATTTTTGCTGTGCTGTCTATTTGAGATGAAATGAAACATTGTGGACAGTTACAGCAAGTTGCAACATTGAAATGCATTGAAATAAGCACTTTTTTCCATAAACAAGCTCTAAATCATGTTTGATGCACTCTGGACAAGTGGATGTCCATATTTTGAAATGAACATTGTGGACAGTTAAGCAAGTTTTCAACATAAACAAGCTCTGATGTTTGATGCACTCTGATGTCCAATCAATTTGATGCTGTGTGCTGCAACTTTTGAGATGAAATGAACATTGTGGACAGTTTGATGCAGATGTCCAATTTTGCTGTGCTGTCTAGTTGCAACATTGAAATGCATTGAAATAAGCACTTTTCCATAAACAAGCTAAATCTGTTTGATGCACTCTGGATGTGGACAATTATGCATGCAACATTGAAATGCATTGAAATAAGCACTTTTCCATAAACAAGCTCTAAATGGATGTGTCAATTTTTGCTGTGCTGTCTATTTGAGATGAAATGAAATGAACATTGTGGACAGTTACAGCAAGTTGCAACATTGAAATGCATTGAAATAAGCACTTTTCCATAAACAAGCTCTAAATCATGTTTGATGCACTCTGGATGTCCAATTTTTGCTGTGCTGTCTATTTGAGATGAAATGAACATTGTGGACAGTTTACAGCAAGTTGCAACATTGAAATGCATTGAAATAAGCACTTTTCCATAAACAAGCTCTAAATCATGTTTGATGCACTCTGGATGTCCAATTTTTGCTGTGCTGTCTATTTGAGATGAAATGAACATTGTGGACAGGTTACAGCAAGTTGCAACATTGAAATGCATTGAAATAAGCACTTTTCCATAAACAAGCTCTAAATCATGTTTGATGCACTTTGGATGTCCAATTTTTGCTGTGCTGTCTATTTGAGATGAAATGAACATTGTGGACAGGTTACAGCAAGTTGCAACATTGAAATGCATTGAAATAAGCACTTTTCCATAAACAAGCTCTAAATCATGTTTGATGCACTCTGGATGTCCAATTTTGCTGTGCTGTCTATTTGAGATGAAATGAACATTGTGGACAGGTTACAGCAAGTTGCAACATTGAAATGCATTGAAATAAGCACTTTTCCATAAACAAGCTCTAAATCATGTTTGATGCACTCTGGATGTCCAATCTTTGCTGTGCTGCCTTCTTGAGATGAAATGAACATTGTGGACAGTTTTCAGCAAGTTGCAACATTGAAATGCATTGAAATAAGCACTTTTCCATAAACAAGCTCTAAATCATGTTTGATGCACTCTGGATGTCCAATTTTTGCTGTGCTGTCTATTTGAGATGAAATGAACATTGTGGACAGGTTACAGCAAGTTGCAACATTGAAATGCATTGAAATAAGCACTTTTCCATAAACAAGCTCTAAATCATGTTTGATGCACTCTGGATGTCCAATTTTTGCTGTGCTGTCTTAGATGAAATGAACATTGTGGACAGTTTTCAGCAAGTTGCAACATTGAAATGCATTGAAATAAGCACTTTTCCATAAACAAGCTCTAAATCATGTTTGATGCACTCTGGATGTCAATTGCTGTGCTGTCTATTTGAGATGAAATGAACATTGTGGACAGGTTACAGCAAGTTGCAACATTGAAATGCATTGAAATAAGCACTTTTCCATAAACAAGCTCTAAATCATGTTTGATGCACTCTGGATGTCCAATCTTTGCTGTGCTGCCTTCTTGAGATGAAATGAACATTGTGGACAGTTTTCAGCAAGTTGCAACATTGAAATGCTCTAAATTATGTTTGATGCACTCTGGATGTCCAATTTTTGCTGTGCTGTCTTTTGATGAAATGAACATTGTGGACAGGTTACAGCAAGTTGCAACATTGAAATGCATTGAAATAAGCACTTTTCCATAAACAAGCTCTAAATCATGTTTGATGCACTCTGGATGTCAATTTTTGCTGTGCTGTCTATTTGAGATGAAATGAACATTGTGGACAGGTTACAGCAAGTTGCAACATTGAAATGCATTGAAATAAGCACTTTTCATAAACAAGCTCTAAATCATGTTTGATGCACTCTGGATGTCCAATCTTTGCTGTGCTGTCTTTGAGATGAAATGAACATTGTGGACAGTTACAGCAAGTTGCAACATTGAAATGCATTGAAATAAGCACTTTTCCATAAACAAGCTCTAAATCATGTTTGATGCACTCTGGATGTCCAATTTTTGCTGTGCTGTCTATTTGAGATGAAATGAACATTGTGGACAGGTTACAGCAAGTTGCAACATTGAAATGCATTGAAATAAGCACTTTTCCATAAACAAGCTCTAAATCATGTTTGATGCACTCTGGATGTCCAATCTTTTTTGTGCTGTCTATTTGAGATGAAATGAACATTGTGGACAGGTTACAGCAAGTTGCAACATTGAAATGCATTGAAATAAGCACTTTTCCATAAACAAGCTCTAAATCATGTTTGATGCACTCTGGATGTCCAATCTTTGCTGTGCTGCCTTCTTGAGATGAAATGAACATTGTGGACAGTTTTCAGCAAGTTGCAACATTGAAATGCATTGAAATAAGCACTTTTCCATAAACAAGCTCTAAATCATGTTTGATGCACTCTGGATGTCCAATTTTTGCTGTGCTGTCTATTTGAGATGAAATGAACATTGTGGACAGGTTACAGCAAGTTGCAACATTGAAATGCATTGAAATAAGCACTTTTCCATAAACAAGCTCTAAATCATGTTTGATGCACTCTGGATGTCCAATCTTTGCTGTGCTGTCTATTTGAGATGAAATGAACATTGTGGACAGGTTACAGCAAGTTGCAACATTGAAATGCATTGAAATAAGCACTTTTCCATAAACAAGCTCTAAATCATGTTTGATGCACTCTGGATGTCAATATTTTGCTGTGCTGTCTATTTGAGATGAAATGAACATTGTGGACAGGTTACAGCAAGTTGCAACATTGAAATGCATTGAAATAAGCACTTTTCCATAAACAAGCTCTAAATCATGTTTGATGCACTCTGGATGTCAATTTTTTGCTGTGCTGCCTTCTTGAGATGAAATGAACATTGTGGACAGTTTTCAGCAAGTTGCAACATTGAAATGCATTGAAATAAGCACTTTTCCATAAACAAGCTCTAAATTATGTTTGATGCACTTTGGATGTCCAATTTTTGCTGTGCTGTCTTAGATGAAATGAACATTGTGGACAGGTTACAGCAAGTTGCAACATTGAAATGCATTGAAATAAGCACTTTTCCATAAACAAGCTCTAAATCATGTTTGATGCACTTTGGATGTCCAATTTTTGCTGTGCTGTCTTAGATGAAATGAACATTGTGGACAGTTTTCAGCAAGTTGCAACATTGAAATGCATTGAAATAAGCACTTTTCCATAAACAAGCTCTAAATTATGTTTGATGCACTCTGGATGTCCAATTTTTGCTGTGCTGTCTTAGATGAAATGAACATTGTGGGCAGGTTACAGCAAGTTGCAACATTGAAATGCATTGAAATAAGCACTTTTCCATAAACAAGCTCTAAATCATGTTTGATGCACTCTGGATGTCAAATTTTGCTGTGCTGTCTATTTGAGATGAAATGAACATTGTGGACAGGTTACAGCAAGTTGCAACATTGAAATGCATTGAAATAAGCACTTTTCCATAAACAAGCTCTAAATCATGTTTGATGCACTTTGGATGTCCAATTTTTGCTGTGCTGTCTATTTGAGATGAAATGAACATTGTGGACAGGTTACAGCAAGTTGCAACATTGAAATGCATTGAAATAAGCACTTTTCCATAAACAAGCTCTAAATCATGTTTGATGCACTCTGGATGTCCAATCTTTGCTGTGCTGCCTTCTTGAGATGAAATGAACATTGTGGACAGTTACAAGTTGCAACATTGAAATGCATTGAAATAAGCACTTTTCCATAAACAAGCTCTAAATCATGTTTGATGCACTCTGGATGTCCAATTTTTGCTGTGCTGTCTATTTGAGATGAAATGAACATTGTGGACAGGTTACAGCAAGTTGCAACATTGAAATGCATTGAAATAAGCACTTTTCCATAAACAAGCTCTAAATCATGTTTGATGCACTCTGGATGTCCAATTTTTGCTGTGCTGTCTATTTGAGATGAAATGAACATTGTGGACAGGTTACAGCAAGTTGCAACATTGAAATGCATTGAAATAAGCACTTTTCCATAAACAAGCTCTAAATCATGTTTGATGCACTCTGGATGTCCAATCTTTGCTGTGCTGCCTTCTTGAGATGAAATGAACATTGTGGACAGTTTTCAGCAAGTTGCAACATTGAAATGCAAAAATAAGCACTTTTCCATAAACAAGCTCTAAATCATGTTTGATGCACTCTGGATGTCCAATTTTTGCTGTGCTGTCTTTTGAGATGAAATGAACATTGTGGACAGGTTACAGCAAGTTGCAACATTGAAATGCATTGAAATAAGCACTTTTCCATAAACAAGCTCTAAATCATGTTTGATGCACTCTGGATGTCCAATTTTTGCTGTGCTGTTCATTAGAGACGATATGAACATTGTGGACAGGTTACAGCAAGTTGCAACATTGAAATGCATTGAAATAAGCACTTTT